>NW_012134303.1:7466185-7506784 GCF_000956105.1 Propithecus coquereli | reverse complement strand
ATCCCGTTCTTCTGCTCTTGTGGTGCCCCACTTTGGATAATGGGCTTAAGTTTAATCCAGGAAAGTATAAGAGGTGCTAGATCACTGTCGTTTCTTAATTGATACAAATTATTTATATTATTCATTACTGAATAAACAAGCTCAAACCTAGGATCTCATTCTTCTTTTGCATCAAGGCAGTTATTACAATGGTTAAAGGCATGGGTGTCAGAGTGAGACAGTCTCCATTTACAAGCTGTACGACTTTGGGCAATCTACTGAACTTTCCTGAGTCTCAGTTTCCTAATGGGACACTTGAGTCTCCTCAAGTGAGACAATTCAATGAATTGGTCAGCTTATCTGCAAAATGGGTCAAAGCATGCATTGCAAGCATGAAGAAACAAAATAGTCAAGTTGGCTCAAAACCATTAGGACCATGAATCCTAACAGATTTCCTGGTTGAATGGACTTCTACCCAAACTGGAACTAAGCCAACTGATCAGCAGCCAAGTTCTTTAAGTTCATACATGAAATGGTTAACAATGCAGAAACTTTCGTTGTGACTTGGATTCAAATCTTAGTTTCATCATTATATGACCTTGAGTGAGTTACTTAACCTCTTTGAGACCTAAGTTCTTCCTTTGTAAAATGGGGATAAAAATAGCATCCTGCCTCATAGGGTTATTGTGAGAAGTAAATGAGATAAGCCTACTTAGCTAAGTGCTTGGCACATATTATTATTATTTTAATTATTGTTATCTCAATAACCCTCATTCAAGCACATCAGCATTTATTTTGAGTTTAAGGAACTCTAGTGCCTGATAAATATTAGATGCCACATAAATATTTATTTAATATATGAGGGAATTCAAATCTAAGCCACGTTGATCTTCTCATTAACACATACCTGGGGCTCATCAACAGAATTTTTTTCTTTTGCACTTATGACTTGTAACATAGACACCAAGCACATCTTTCAGGAGCATCAGAGAGCAGGCAATTGGTGAGGATGATATGGTCAGCATTTTGATTTATGCTTCTGAAGTAGCTGAAAACTTGATTTAATCTGTAACATTTCAGGAAAAGAAATAAGACCAAGAAAGTACAAAGGTAAGATCAAATGTTTTCCTGTAATTAGAATATTTTCAATTAACCTGAAATCTATCTGACATCAAATATACATTTGGAAAGCAAGGTGGGAGGTGGAGTCCACTTTCAGTGGGAATTCTTAGTGGCTCAGTCTCCTTGATGTGTTATTAAATAATACCCAACTGGTACACAAATATGAGCATTGATATAAAATTGCTTCTGAGATTTCCCTTATGATACCTAAACAACCAGAAGATCTAGTTAATACAATGAAAAAGTCACTTAGAACTCTTTGCTTGCTTGCCCACAGTCAAAACATCTAGTTGATTTAATTTTTCATTTCTTAGCCAGTTCCTTAGGTGACAGACAGACATAGCCCAAATTTTGTTTTTTATTTTTTTTTTTCATCTAATACCTTGTTTTTGGAAATGGGAACATCTGAGCCTCAATAGGTCACAATCAATTTATCAATGAAGCACAGAAAACTTAGAAAAGCTAGAGACATTAAGATCTACTCCCTCAGCAAATTTCAAGTATATAATAGATTACTATTAACTATAGTCATCATACTGTAAATTAGATATCCAGCACTTATAACTGAAAGTGTGTACTCTTTGACCAAAATACCCCCACCTGTCATTTGTAACAACACAGATGAACCTAGAGAATAGTTCTTGATGGAGAATCAGCCCACTTTGTGTTGCACATAATCACACTCTTTCTTTTATTAATAAGTGTACCTTGCATATAAATAGCTCTTTGTCTTGTTTTACCCAAGGGAACACTTCATATATATTATCTCATTTTCTCCTTAAAAAAACTCCTTGAGGTGAATAAAGGAAGTAAAACCCTACTCCCATTTATGGATGAGGAAACTGAGTCAGAACTCTTCCCCCTAGCCTCCCACCACCTTATTTTCCTGTCTTAGTTTGTTTTGTGTTGCTACAACAGAATTCCTGACACTGAGTAATTTGTAAAGAAAAGAGGTTTATTCAGCTTACGGTTCTGCAGGCTGGGAAGTACAATGAGCATCTGTGCAGCTTCTGATAGGGCTTTGTGCTTGGTCAAAATATGGCAGAAGGTCAAAGGGGACGTGGACACCTGGGAAGAGGCAAAAACCTAGGGGCTTCCTGGCTTTACAACAACCCATTCTCATAGGAACTAATCCATTCCCCCAGAACTAATCCAGTCCCACCAGAGTGAGAATTCACTCACTACCCAGAGAGCAGCACCAAGCCATTCATGAGAAATCTGTCCCCATGATCCAAACACTTCCCACCAGGCCCCATCTCTTAACACTGCCACATTGGGGATCAAATTTCAACATGAGTTTTGGTGGGGACAAACTCAAACATAACACTTCCCCACTCTCATTCTCTCTGACACTCATAAAGGAACTGCAAAATCTAATAAGTAGTGTGCATTAGGTATTAAGGGCCTTCTCTCAAATGTCTAATTTGTTGGTTCTCCCCATTTAAAATATAGTTTTCTAAATGCCATGTTGTATCCTGGATGGAATCTTGGAATAGAAAAAAGGATATTAGTGGAAAAACTGGTGAAATCTGATTAAAGACCGGGGTTTTAGTTAATAATAATGTACCAATGTTAATCTCTTAATCCTGACAAATATACTATAATTATGTAAGATGTTAACATGAGGGGAAACTGGTTGAAGGGTATGTGGGAACTCTCTGTTCTTTGCAACTTTTGCAACTTTTCTGTAAATATGAAATTATTTGCAAATAAAAACTTGTTAAAATGTAAGTTTAAAGTATAGCAACTCTGAAATTAATGTCTTGTATATCTCACTTGGAACATATGAATTTTTGATTCTTATCAGTTCCATATTTTTATTTTCCCTTCTACTTTTCCCCTCTACTTTCTGTGTAACTCTCATGGTAGTGGGGGCGGGGGTGGTGAATAAAAAAAACATACTTTCCCCAAATAATTTTCAACCTCTTTCTCCTTTGAAACACCTATCACAGTTCCAGTAAATGTCTCTCAGAGCTATAAGCATATGGCATTGGTCTGAAGAATAAGCTTTGTATTGACCTTGGAAGACTACGAGTTGGGAAGCAGCAGCTGGCTGCCCACTGGCTGAAGTTAAAACAATGAGCATCCTGTACCTTCCCTCCCCCAACAAGCCCCTGATCTTTTCCCTAAATCAACATTCACAAGACATAGACCAGAGAATTGAAAGGAAAGAAGATCCTCAAAGCCAACACCATCTTTAAATAACTTTCTAAACCATATAAACTACTCCCTTCCTCTTATAAACATACTTCACACCCAGAATCTCCAGTAAAATTATTCATATCCAGCATTTTGCCTCTAAGTGGGACTTGTCAGTATCATGAGGTACTTAACTGTGACAGAAAAAGGGAAATATGTTAAGACATCTAGATTTAAGTTGTGTTGGCACTAATGATGGTGTAACTTTAACAGTTGATGTTCTTTATCACAATGAAATATCACAATGGAATATCCTGGAGCTGTCAGAATGAATGACCTAGAGTCACACACGACAATGTTGATGAAGTTAGTGATAGGATGTTAGATGAAAAAAAAATGAAGTCCCCAAAGGTAGATCATGATGCCCCTTTAACAGAATTAAAAACAATAATGATTTTTAAAATTAAAAACTACTTTTTGTAACACATATATTACAGATACAATGAAATTATATAAAAAAGAAAGCAAGAGAATGATGAATATGTGATTCAGGATAACGATTACATCAGGTAAGGGGGAAGGCAGGGATATGATGGGGGGGTGGAACACACAGTTAGGTGTAGGTTATTGTTAATGTTATAACTTTCTAGCTTTTGTTTTGAATGAGGTCTATTTATAATTATTAAAAATAAATAACTAGTTAAAGCAAAAAAGGGCCATATATGGAACAATGATGGGGGTGTATCTTGAAACAAGGCTTATGATTAATTCACTTCTGTGCACTTAAGGGTCAATTTTAAAATATTGGATAACAACACATAAACTCATAGTAGAGATAATTATTTGAGAGCAATAGGTTTTGAGTTTCCTTATATCTTACTCCAAGACTCCAGCCAGAAACTGGATGTGGGGAGAAGAGTCTTCCTCACCCCCACAACAATATAAAGATCTTCCAAGTGGGCGAGTCAGAGAGTCAGCAAGGAGGCTGGTAATGAGTCAGCATAGTGAGAGATGAGCAGGGGTCTTATGTCTGACACTTCACTGGGAAGAGTTCTGGGGGCAATAGGAAGCTTGGACTTCCGAACTAGTTTAGGGAACCCAAGAGGAGACGGATCCTATGGGCCTGGTAGGACACAGGAGTAGGACCTACAGCCCAGAGTTATGTGGATTCAGAAGAAATGTGTACAGGTGGGTCTGGGACAGATGGGTCAGATTCAGCTTCACTTAATGTCCTGTAGCTACAGAGAAACAAGAGGGAAAATCCCATGTCCTGTGTGCTCGAGGGTCGTGGAAGTGGCTGAGAGAGATCTGGACCTGCAGAAGCCCTGGGGTGGAGAACAAAGGACAATGCAACAGTGACCTGCTTGAATTCACAGCTAAAGACCAAAGGAGATGTGACATATCTAAGCATATGCCAGCATATCCCCCCCTATTACCTCAACCCCATTCTAGGGAAACTCTGGGAAATCTCCAGAACTTGGATGCAACTCTAGAGGAAGGGGAGGGGTCTGGAATGACCAGAAATGACTAAGATGGAGAGTCTACTACTGGCATGAAGGAAAATATGATATAGAAATTAGATCGAGTTACGGAAGATTTAATAAAGTTACATTTCTTACACAACTGAACTTGTGGCCTGAGATATGAAACTCCTTCATGAATAAGCTATCCAATCAAGTCCTTTGATTATCTGGTAATATGAGATATGGAGAAAAAGTAGATTAGCTTTGCCTTTGCCCCAAAACTAGCTATGTGAACTTTAGCAAATTTCTGGGTCTCAGTCTCACTTATATAAAATAAGGGCGGTGGCCAGAGCCCTGGTCAAGCTCTGACCCTGCCAGTAACTCACTGTGAGACCTTGGGCACATCTCTTTCCTTTTCTGGGTCTCCATTTCCTTAACTGTAATATAAGGGAAATAGATGAAATCTACATGTTCTTTTAACACCAATAATCTATAAGTCTAACTTTCATATGGCCTTCTTTGGACTTCAAATGCACTAGATGAGGTTAATATCTTCTGGGTCACTAACTATTAATATAAAGGTAACTCTTATTTTCTTCTAAAAAGTTTATAGCCAAATTGGGTTCGTAGTGGGTCATTTAACCAAATCTACAGCCTGTCACTCAGATGGGCAAAAACAGCTGAGACATTAAGATTTAACCACGAATAACCAGCGGGATTCCTCCGCAGAGCTAAATACAGTCAATTTTTGTTATTTTTCTAAATATTATTGGCTTGGCTGTCTCTGCTTGAGAACAGTTTCTAGGGTCATGAATGTAATCAGACAGCCCTCTTCTTCTAATCCAACCTCAAAAGAGAGAAGGAGGGTACATTTATTTTTTTTAGGAGTCTGTGTATAATTTTTGGCCCCCTGCCTATTCTATTTATTTGCCTGTGAAACACCATAGAGATGGGGAGGTGGGGAGAATGAAACATGGTGGGCACAGGTCTGGTGCGCTAGGAATCTGGGGTTAGAGGAACCAGGGGATTCACTATCAGGGTAGTGTGGAGACAAGGAAAATAGAGGTAGTGAGTGGTACATACCAAGACACATGTAGACACACAGTCTGCAGTCTCAAACACATGGAGACACAGAATGTGGGGAGGGACAGAGAGGGGTTAAAAGCATAGGTTGTAGATTCAGACAGACATAGACTTGAGTCCTGGCCGTACACTTGACTAACTGTGCAACCTTCCTCATTTATAAAAGATGGCATGTCCATAATAGTATCTGTAATAATAATAGTTGCTGTGAGGTCTAAATAAAAGAATACATGTAAAAGTACTGATCATGCTTGACACACAATGAGTACCTAATAAATAGTAGTTAGTGTTCTGATGACAAATAATAATCACAATTTCACAGAATCCCAAAGCTAGAAGGAACCCCTGAGAACACTTAATTCAGTCCTTTGCTTGTATAAATGAAGAAGCTGAGATTTGGAGAGATGAAAGGACTTGTCTTAGAGCACACAGCTATTAATAGCTAATGAAAGTAACAGTACAAGGATCTAAGTCTCCTGAAGTCTGTTCCTAAGATCTTTCCACACCATGTCACATACTTATATACTTTGGCAGAATTGTAATGAGGGTCACTTTGGTCCTTTTTGTCCTTCTACCTCTCCTTTCCCCATTCTGGTTACCACTAACTACTACAAAGCCCTGGGTGATCCCTATTTGGGATACATTTCCATCCCTGGGAGCCAGCCTACCCTCAGGGAAGATCACAGCAGAGAAGAGTGGCAAGACCAGCTTCCCCAGCAGCTGGAGCTGCCTTCTTCAGTGCACATCATCCACTTTGTGCCAGGCCTTGTACCCACGGAGTCTGCAGCAAGTACCCGTGCTTGTGGCTTCAGGGCTGCCCTTAGGAGTGAAAAAGACTGCTATTGTTTCTCTCATGAAGATCACATGATGCTTTTTTCAATAAGTGTCTCTTTCTTACCACCACCAGCAATGACGGTATCATTTTGTGATATACTTAGAGTGATATCCAAAACAATTAACTTCTAGTCCAGCATGGGCAATGATTTACTGGAAAAGATGCCAGGAGGCCTGCTGGAGCAGGGGACCAAAGGATTTCTGCTGTCCCAGCCAGTAGCCCATTGGTTATGGATTGTGGAGAGAGCCCAAGAGTCCCATGGGAGGAGCAGGAACAGTGCAGGGGACACTTGGGGAGGCTTGGGGTAGCAGCAATTTATCCAGTGGCAAGGAAGTATTAATATTTCAATGCTTTAATAATGGTACAACTGTCCTGGAGCACACTTGGATATACTTACATAGAGTTTTAGGCCTGGGGCTGACTAAGGGAACCAGCCAGAGGCTGGGCCCAACACTCCAGAAACTCACATGTTAGGCAACTGTGCCCACACTAGGGATCTAAGACAACTAGGCCAAAGCGTGAAACCACTATCTGCTGGCAAGTAAGCAGTTTACAGCAACACATTGCTCACAAGGTTGAGAACTCTTCTTGCTGCCATTGCTTACGTCTGCAAGGGCTGCAAGAAGCAGATGACTCAGGAGCCCTTAGATATGGTACTTAGTACGTTTAGATGAGGTGTCATTTTTTGCAATGGATCAATCTAGTATTGTTCTGAAGAGGAACTGAAGGGAAAGGCTCTGGTCTGTGGGGGACAGCATGCCATTTTTCTTAACACACACACCATCTTTTTTAGCCCGGACAATTTGCTGTATAGTCACTCCCCTCCTCCTTGTCTCATGTGGTAAGGTGTTCCAAGAAACCACAGAAGTACTGAATTTCAACAATGACTCTCCAAAGGCATATTTAGCCAATGTTGTTTTGACAAAAGTAGAGCTCATCAAATGGGCTGCATAAAGATGATAATTAAATTAAACAAAATTAATCCCAAGAACTACTATTATGGGATTGGCTGATTACATAGGTAGCTAAGACCCACTAACTACCATTTTCCCTGCTGGACTCAAAAATGCCATTTTTTGTGATGTATGAATAAGTAGTAAGAGCAACACAGCCCTGTCCACAGAAGGAACTCTTCTCTATAAGTACTGAAAATCGGGAGGCAGGACAGAGTCTCTGGGGGCGTGCACTCTGGCCTGATGGCCTCCCTCTCAATGCTCCTTGCTGTGCTGTGCCACAATTAATCAAGCTTTCTAGGTTTTAGTTAATTTCAGGACCCCAATAAATTGGTTTGTACTGGCATTAGTCCAGCCCTGATAATTTCACAGCCGTGTGCTTGGAAACTGCTGCAAGTTTGCACAGGACTTAGCAAGCAGGGAGCTGGGGGGAGAAAGCATAAAAGGAACTCTTGTTTGGCTTAAGTTCCATTAATATTGGCGAGAGCTGAACTCTAAGTGACAGAAAAACATGGTTTAGCACATGGACTTTGTAGCTGGGAATGGGTTTCTCTGTGTTCTTTTAACTCTCTCCCCCCTTCACCTCATGGTGGATTTGAAAACAATAAAATTAAATAAACCCAAACCTTTAGTTTGACATTTCTCTTTGTCTGATTGTTCTCAATTTTTTGTCTCTGATTTCACAAGAGTCCCTTGAGGAATAAGCAGTGGAGCCCATAATCTAGTAAAAGGTTAATCTGGGTTTAGGCTTTTATTTTTAAAGATATGATTCTTTGTGAGTTTTTTCTTTTTCTTTTCTTTTCTTTTCTTTTTTTTTTTTTTACAATTTCAGGCGGCTTTTATAACTTGAGAGGTTACCAGGAAAATTCAAAGACAGTGAGAGGAGGGGTTCTTAATGAAAACAGAAATTTGGGGTTGCCTGTACAAATTAGCTACAGTGGAGAATAACCCCAACTACTAAGTTTTGCAGGCTTTCAGAGGCACAGCTATGTCTCTGTCACTTGGGTCCTAGAATGTCCTGTGGCCAGAGAAACACAGGTTGGAAGGGGCCAATGAGTTGAGAGAATAGACACTTGGAATATGATTTTTAAAATCAAAGACCAAGAGTGCTTGAAGGAATCTGAGAGATCATGGAATTCAATTCTTACATTTTACAGATGGGAAAACTGAGGCCCAAAGGGAGCAAAAGATTGGGATATGACCCATCCAAGGCAGAAAGGGGACTAGAGCCAAGAGTCCTAACTCACAGTTCAAGAATCCTTTGAGGTTCTGATGCAGATTCTTTGGTGACAAGAATATTATATTTTCTCTGACATGAAAAGGGAGAAAGAAAGTCTTGGACTCTTGGTTATAGGGCCAATGTGAGAGTGACTGTTTAGATTTTCAGATTTTCTTGGCAAAACTCCCTGGACGTGCAGATTCTCTGCTAGGTTTTTAAACCATCCAAACACAGAGAAAACTGGAGATGAGTGTTTGACTGTGTCTACATGATGCCTAAACAGACAGTTGATTCAGTCAAAAAATATTATTCATGTTGCTGGTTTGGCAACACAACCAGTTGGTGGATTCAATATTACGCTTTTTAACTCCTTGAGAGGTAGTGTAGGATAGAAGAAAAAGCTCCAGACTGGCTGTCAGAAAACCTGGCTTCCAGACCTGGCTGTGCCACTTATCCTCCCTCTCTGGGCCCCAGTTTCTTCCCTCTGTAAACTAATCAGATTTGGACTAAGTTGTCTCTAAGGTTCTTTAGAGTTTTCACCTTCTAGGGTACTGTTCTACACATACTTGGTCATTTTTCCAGTGTGGGATGGGAGAGGATGATGTCCCTGTTTGTGGTCTTTGCCATCTGCATATGAGGTCAGCAGTCCCACAGTTCTAGTGTGAGAAGAGATTTTCTGGATGTGATTCATAGCCTATTTCCATTTCACTCTGAATTTGGCTTCTAAGTAGGAAGCTCCCTGCTCTCCTCAGTCCCCTTCCTTAGTCGTCTTCTCATAAAGAAGAAAAGGAGTCTGGTACTCGGTTGACAGGAAGGACTCAGCAGTACTGTCAGGGGTCCTGTACTTTGTCTTCTGACCTCATCAAGCTAGTTCCAACCCTTCATCAGCCCTTACCTCCCTCCAAGATTACCCACGCCCAGAGGCTGGATAATTGGCCTGTGGGATTTTAAAAGAGAGCAAGGAGGTAGTGTTGATCTAATGATGGTTTCCATGTCAGGTGTTGAATCTGACTATCTCTGGTTGATTTCTGACTCTTAGGCTGTGAATAAGATCTCCTGGCTCATGCTCCTGACCAATCCATTAACCTGACGAAGCTTTTTGAGCAGATTCAAGCCAGTGGCATTCTGGAGCCAGCTCTGACCAGTTTGTGAGAAGCAACTGTGCACAGCTTTTACCAACTCCACACTAAGTGACAATACATTGTTAGTTTGAAATTGGCCATGTTGGAAATATTTACACAACAGAAATTGGAAATTGCTACAAATCAGAGTGTTGTTTTTTCCTCCCTAGAGGACCAGTTCTTAAACAGTTATCACTATATACTATGGTTCAAACTCAAACACCTCTAGGGGTTAGGAAGGTAATGTGAATGAGTAAAATAGGCCTGAGGGTAACAAAAGGGACACAACAAGGAGTGGTGGGGACTGTGGCAGTTGGCGAGGACGTATGTTGTCCAAAATAGCAGCGACTACTGTGTTCCAGCCTATGTGACCATGCAGAGATGTCAGGCCAGTATTGCCAGCAATTCTAATTTTTTAAGAGGAACTAGAATCAGACTTTTTATGTGAAATCTACCAATAATAAAAATTAAAGATCGTTTAGAATCAATTCAAGTTTTGGAAAAAAAATTCTGTACAGTGCAGGCAAAATATGTGGGCAGGCTCTCCCTGACCCTTGGGTCAGCAGTTTGCCATATTTGCTTTATGGAATCTCTGGTTTCTGCTCTTCTTCCCTGGGTTATAGCTCTGATGTGGAGTTCCCAGCATCTTTCCTAATCAGAAACAAGTTTTCTTTTCTTGAGAACTAAAAGAATAGGCAATTTGAATCTGAGACTATCCAGGTGGCTTCTTGTGATTCTACTCTGGCTTGTGTCTTGTTTTCTAGTATGTGTGCCGTGAAGCCAGAGAAGAAGATCCTAGCCCTAAATCTGCATCTAACATTTTATGACAGTCTCCAGGCACCAGGGCAATAGCTGGTTCTTGTGCACCTGTGTGCAAGGAAAGAGTGATTTCCATCTTGGCATCGGTCTCTTTACTGTTCTTCTTGAAGGCATGTTGGCACTCTACTCTCCAACTTACTCCCTGCCTTGAAGAATAGGGTGGGAAATCGGGCTAATTATTGGTTTTCTCTTCCTGTTTTTATCCCCACTCTCTTCTAAAGACAGGCAAACTGAAGCTGGAGTAGAATAAAGGACTTTACTGAATTGAAATAGCTTTCACATTTGGACTAAATGAATGGAGACAGGGAGGGGAGAATGAGGATGAAAACAGTTATCGTGCACCTACTATATGCCAGGCACTCCACATACCGTAGGCCATTGAATCTTTCCAGTAACATTATTATCATCCCTTTTTTACATACTATAAGGAAACAGGCTCAGAAAGGTTATAGGACTTTTTGGGATTCCAACTCAAGTATGCTCTATTCCAAAGCCTTGTTGTTTTTTTTTTGTTTGTTTGTTTTGTTTTGTTTTGTTTTGTTTAGTGATATCTGTGTGGTTAAGACAATGAGAAAGTCATTTTTACTGGTTCTGCTAAAAAGCAATGGATTGATCTACTACCTAGCTCTGGAAATAAAGGTGAGTATCCTGGGAAGTTCACGGTGGTTCTAGGGAATCGTGGGTACCTTGGAGTCCTATAGCAAACTATGTATGCAAATGCAATTTGGTAAAGTGATTAAACATTCTATAGCAATAGAGCTTCTAGGGAGGCAATTTCTATTTTATCATATTGCATTTTTCTATGCATAGCATAACACTTGGACATATTATGTCTCCAGTTTGTTTTTATGACATCCTTGGTTAACAAGTTTTATACACCTTTGTAAAACTGCTCAAAAATGCAGTTAAACTATGTGAAACAAATCTTCAATCAGAAGTAATTCATTTTATACTTTGCCCATGTGACCCATTAATGGTAATGGTGGGGCACACTATAATTTTGGATCGAGGAAGTCACCCCTTTCATCTTTTAGATATTTACTGTAATCCTGTGTACTATGATGAGTTTACTTTGATTTTAAAAATAAATATGTTCCTGAAATTTTCTGTAAACCAAATCTTGCTCTTTTAATGGCCTTTATTATAAATCTGGAGATGTTTGCCATTGGGAAAAGAATCACTTAAAATGCTTCCACAAATATCTCAAAATCACTTAAAAAGAAAATCATTTCAATAAAAATACTACGCAGATATAACACAAAGCACAAATAAAAAATACCTCAGGTTATTTTTATTTGCTACAATAACTGAAAGGCATAAATGAGAAATGATAGTTTAACTAAAAAGAATACATTGAACCAAAAAGTGCCTGCTTTTCTTTACTCTGTTTCCAAGAATCTATAACCTACTCTCTCCATTTATTTCTCTGGTTTTCATAAAATTCTAGGAAACAGTATTGTTTTCACTGGTGCTATCAGTCATGATTGGCTAGGTTATGCTGCAAAAATAAGCAGCCACCAACTCTCAGAAGTTTAACACACAAAGGTTCATTTATTACTCACTCTAGATATCTGAAATGAGTCTGCTGTGGGCTTTGCTCATCTTGGTCACTTAGGAGTTCAGGCTCCATTTCAATACATCCATCCATTATGCCTGTGGTAGGGGGGAAGAGAAGGTGACAAATGATGCACTCTTAAAGTTTCCACCCGGAAGTGAGACATCACTTTTGCTAAGACTTCATTAACCAAAGCAAATTCGATGGCCATCCTCAACTTCAAAGAGAGAAGAGGAGTAAAATCCTACCTGGAGCCCAAAAGGAGGAAAACTGGAAATATTAGATGAACCACACTAATGACAACCAAGTCTGTTTTTTAGCAGTTTTTAGAACTGGCTAGCAGGAAGAAAATACAGCAAAGGGACAAAAATTCAGTAATGAACAAGAATACATACAAGTAACAAAGGTACTCATTAGAATATGGTTTAGTAGTCCTAAAAGGTCTTTAGAGAGAACTGTCAACTTCTACATATTAAACTCTAGATTAGTCTGATTTTCTGTATAAAGAGGTAAACCTATACTGTAATATACTTATTAATCATTATGTATTCTGCCATGTTTTGGGGAGTTAATTCAATAACCTGAATTTTCCATGTTCCAGTGGGACATGAAGCATTTAAAAGGATAAAATACATTGTTTAGTATTAATAAACAATAATACTAAAAAGTGTATTAATCATTTGTAATACTTCTACTTTCACATGTATTTTTTAAAATAAGTATAAGTTGTGCAATACAATATAGGAGATCAGCACACAACAATTAATTACATTTACATTTACTAGCAATGAACATGTGGAAACTGAAATTAAAAAGACAGTAACATTTACAATTACTCCAAAGAAATAAGTAGGCATGAATCTAACAAAATATGCATAGAAGTTATATGCTTAAAACTACAAAACAGTGATGAATGAAATCAAGGAAGACCTAAATAAATGAAGAGACATACTGTGTTCATGTATTGGAAGACTCAAGACATTAAAGTTGTCAATTCTCCCCAAATTGATCTATAGGTTTAATGTAATTTCTATCCAAATCCCAGCAAGATATTTTTGTAGACATAGACAAGTTTATTCTAAAGTTTATATGGAAAGGTATAGGACCTAGACTAGCTAAAACAATTTTGAAAAAGAAAAAATAGGAGGAGCCACTCTACTCGATATTAAGACCTACTATATATGTCTGCAATAATCAACACTGTGTGGTATTTGTGGTGGGACAGACACATAGATCAATGGGACAGAGTAGAGAAGCCAGAAAGAGATCCACACAAATATGCCCAACCAATTTTTGACCAAGGTATCAAATTAATTCAATAGAGGAAAAATAGCTTTTCCAAAAAATGATACTGGAGCAACTGGACATTTATAGGTAAAAAAGTGAACATCAACCTAAACCTCACACCTTATATAAAAATTAATTTGCAACAGATCATAGATTTAAACGTAAAGTTTAAAACTATAACACTTTTGGAACAAAAACATAGGAGAAAACGTTCCCGATCTACAGCTAGGCAGAGTTCTTAGACTTAACACCAAAACATGATCTCTAAAAGGGAAATTTGATAAATCAGACCTCATCAACATAAAAAACTTTTGTTCTGTGAAAGTTCATGGGAAGAGGATGAAAAGACAAGCTACAGTCTGGGGTAAAATATTTGCGAAGAAGATATACAGATGTCAAATAAACACATGAAAAGATGGTAGACACCATTAGATATTAGGGAAATACAAATTAAAAACACAATGAAATATCACTATACAACTATCAGAATGGCTAAAATAAAAAATAAAGACAACAGCAAATGCTGGTAAGGATGCAGAGAAACTGGATCTCTCATACATTTTTGGTTGGGCATTTATCCCAGGAAATGGAAACTTATGTTTATGCAAAAAAAAAAAAACCGGTAAATAAATGTTCAAAGTAGCTTTATTTGTAATAGTTAAAATCTGGAATCAATCCTTTAGTGGATGAATGGTTAAACCAATTTTGATACATCTATACCATGGAATGCTACTCAGCAACAAAAAGGGACAAACTATTGATACCTGGAACAACTTTAAATGGGTCTCCAGAGAATTATGTATGTATGTATGCGTGTGTGTGTGTGTGGGTGGAGCCAATCTCAAAAGGTTACATACTATATGAGTCCATGTAACATTCTTAAATGACAAAATTATACAGATGGAGAGCAGTTTAATGGTTGCCGGGGAGTAGGGAGAGGGAGAGGGGAAAAGATGGGTGTGACTATCAAAGAGTAACACAATGGCACTGTTCTGTATCTTGACCGATGGTGGTCACATGAACCTGCACATGTGATAAAACTACATAGAACTATACACACAGGCAAATGAGTGCATATAAAACTGGTGAAATCAGAGTAAGGTGAATGGATTGTATCAATGTCAATATCCTGGTTTTGATATTGTACCATAGTTATAGCATGATGTTACTTACCACTGGGAAAAACTGGGTGAAGGGACTTCGAGATCCCTCTGAATTATTTCTTACAATTGCATGTGAATCTATAATTATCTCAAAATAAAAAGTGTCTAAAAAATGAGTATGAGATGATCTATGTTCTCATCCCCATTTAATAAATAGAGAAAATAAGGCATGAAGATAATCGTCAGTTAAGTTTGTATAAGACCTGGTAGAAGTCTAGATTAGGACTCACCCAATTGAGAGTTCCCAATTCAGAAGTCAAGAATGTAAATAATATAAGGACTGCTGACATTTACACTAATAAAGAAACTGTCAAAGAATTCCAGCAGCCCCACATAGAGTTTCAGGCAATATCTCTGCATAAGAGATCCTGATCAAGTTCAATAGAATCAATTCAGCAGCACTAATTGACAATAACTTGTTTTAAGCCTCTAGGTTTTGGGATGGTTAGCTGTACAGTAATCAGACTACTACATCAAGCAAGGGGAGCCAGTGGTTGTAGCCAAATATATGAGCTTTAAAACCCAATTTATTTATTTTAAATGCTAGGATCCATGTTTGTCTCAGACTATTCCTTGAAACCCATTTTCCTGAATCCTCCGTAAGCATGTTAAAGTGATGATGGGAGTTGGGGAATGCACACACAAAGGAAATTGAACACAAGTCCTTGCACTTGAAGAACTCACAGTCTAGTGAGACAAAACATTAATGCATTAAATGGCATGAGAACAGTTATAAGACAATAAATCAGCAAGTTCAAACCAATATACTACAGCACAAATTGAATGCATGTGGCAGTGTATGGCTACCCAAGCAGCAGGATGGAGCTAGACATTTTGGGCCCTGAAGGCAACATTTCAGAAAGGGCCCCCTTTCCTTTGTTAACAGTGAAATAAACATCTCCAGCAACGCAGGGGCTAGTTGGATGATATTAACACTTCTGAAGAAAGAAAAAGGAGGTAACTTCCAGGGACAATTATTCTTGTTTTAACTTTCCTTTGTTCTCTGTTCCTGAAAAGTGGGTTTTTTGGCAAGCCACAATTTCCCTGAGCATCAATTTCCTCATCTATAGACTGGAGATAACAACCAGAGAGCAGTGGGTTGACAGTTGGGAAATCTGACTTGGAATCTCAAAGTTGTCATTTACTAGCTGTGTGACCTTGGATACATCAACTCCCCGACCCCCACCTCAGTTTCCTCTTTTGTGAAATAAAGAGGTTAAGCTGAGTGTTTCAGAAGGTCCCCACCAACTCTGACACTAGAGCCCACAGATAGTTCAGGATGTTGTGAGGGTTTCAAAAAGTAATATTGATGTATATGAAAGCACTCTGTAAGCCATAAAGTGCTATGCAGATGTTAGGAATATGGATGTTATCCAGTTCATGTAGAAAAATGCCCTGCGGCTCTCCTCCAAATTTAGGGGCTTACAATACTGTCTGTCAAGGCAGCAGTTTCCTGGACCTTAGAAGATTCTTAAAATCGTTTCTATCATTCATGGAATAAACACAAATTTAGAGTATTCTGTCTCAGGCTCACCATGGCATAAGCAGTGCTATCTGTTGTGATTTCAAGGTTGAGCTTTTGGCTCATCTTAGGTACTTGATAAAAACAGTGGTGGCTTTGGTGGATCGCTCCAAGTTTTCTTCAAGACACTTAACAGTGAGTAGAGGCCCTTTCCATGGGGCTTTGGAGCCCTCTTCGTGGGAGAAAGCAAATTTCTAAGCACCTCCCGCCCCTACCAACTTCCTCACACACCCATCTCCACCCCGCCTTTAAGGACACCAAAGCTTTGTCACTTTACTAGCCACAATGTGGATCTGGGAAACTCCCGAAATGATAAGCAGCGTGCTAGGGAGTAATTTGTGAGGCCAGCCCATCCTGCGTTCCGGGTACCAGCTCAGGACCAGACCAGGTGCACCCCCCAGAAAGGCCATAGTGCTGGAGGGCAAGGGGTGTGAGCTTCCAGGCAGGGAAATAGGAGAGTAACCGGGGTCTTCAGCGCCGGCGCGGGTCCTAGGTGTATCCAGTGTGGAGGGGGAGGAGGGGCCGAAGGAGATGTGCGGTCCCTTTAAGACCCCAACGCTAGTCTAGCCAAAGGAGGGGGGTGCAGTGGGGGCGCTGCGTGATGGGAAAGTCGCCGGCTGAGCCTCACACTTTCTCCTGATTTTAAAACTTTCGGGTCAGGGGAGCAGGAATAAAGCGGTTGTGCCGGGGCGGAGAAGGGGTGCGCGTTTGCAGCGGCTGCGTGCTCGCGGACTTCCCGCCAGCGCCGAGCGGCCGGCCTCTCAGGCCAAGTGGGGAGCGGGCGGGCGGGCGGGCAGGTGGCCCCGGGCCGCCGCGCCCGCGCCTTGGCTCTGCCCCCGGGAACTGAGCGAGCCGCTGCTCCCTCGTGGTCTGAGGGCGGTGATGTTTTTCCTCCCACCCACTTTTGAGTCCCCCCTCCCCCCTCGCGCGCACTCTAGCTCTCGCCACAACCTGCAAGCCCCAGACCTCGGAGGAGCGCCCCGGGGAGCTCGGAGCGCGTGCACGCGTGGCAGACGGAGGAGGCCAGTGCCCAGGTCAGTGAGCAGTGCCCGGCGCCCACTTCCCTCACTTCCCTTTCCAGCCTTTGCACAGGTGGTGCCTTCTGTTGGCCAGAGCCGACCTTGAAAGTTCCCCCAGGGCGCCCCGAACTCCTCAACCTGCCACCCCAACCCGTCCTGTGGTCCAGCTGCCTGCGGTGGGGATGGAGGTGGGGTCCAAGGCGCCTGTCTGAGGCAGGTTGGGGGCTCTGGATTCGAACTCACAACTCGTCACTCCCCGCTCGGCCTGCATTTCTCCATGCTCTGGAGCTTTGAGAGGTCACTCGGGTACTCCACGCTGAGCTACCTAAGGGGCTCTGCAGTCCCCTTAATTACTTCTTGTGTCTCCGAAGCTGTTTTCTCATTTGCTGAAGTGCCCTAGACCAGTGGCTGATTAAAACGTGCTAAAATTAATGAAACAGGGTGGACGGGCGGGAGGCTTCCTATCCTCTGAACTTCCGCCTCATTTTCTGTCCCAGACCACTGGGGTCAGAGTTTGAAACACTAGGCTCAGGAAACAACGTGGTATTGCCGGGGTATAGGGCCTGGAAGGCCTGCCTTCCAGTCCCTCCTGGCCCTGCCACTAACTCAAGTCATTTGAGTTCTCTGGGCCCCCGGGTGCCCATTTTGGAGGTGGAGTTGTGTGGAATAAAATGAAATGATAGATAGGAAGGTGTTTTGCAAGCCAAATGCAAGGCATTGTTGGTCAGTCATAAGCAGCAATGACGACATTGCCTCTGACAAGAGATACCCTGGGCTAAAATTTTTCAGTGGCAACCCACCACGAGTTAACTGAGCTTTTCTTGCTGGGTGGTAGAGTGGGGAGAGACTTTCAGCTGATAGATAAGGGCCTGAGATTCCAGTGTCTTTCTTATTGTTTGTCAGAAAGAAAATTGCTACCCTAGGGGCTGTCCCACAGATGACAGTGAATGTGCGATTACAAGGTCAGTCAAGCCTCTCAGGAGGATTAAAGAGACACTGTGGGGCGTGAAGAACTGGCAGATATGTACTCATCCCTTAACCTTCTCTTAGGGATGTCTCTGGTTCTGTTCAACCCAAGAGACCTGTTCTGAGAGTGGGCTCCTGACACTTGATGGCCCAGATGGCCTTGCAGTCACAATTGGGCAAGGAGCAGTTGGCCCCTTAGCTTGTTTTATAGAGGCACCTTGATAAATATCTTTCTTTTGGTGTCTGATATATTTCTTGTTCTCTTGTAAAGCCCACTTACCCTCCTACCCCACCCCCAACCCCAGCATTAGTTGCAGGGTTTTGTTTCTTGCTTTCTTGTTGGGTCCTGGATCCCCCAAAACATGTCAATAGCTACATTTCTAAGTAACCTGTAAAAAAGCCAGTGCAACTTCAATGGCACAACAGCCTGTGTGAAGCAGACAGAGAGTTAATGCAGAAATAACTCCAGTTAACTGGGTCAAAGTATAATTTGAAAAATTAAGGACAGTTTGGCTCTTTGCAAGAATAAAAGTCGGCATGTTTGCTGAGCAATGCTTGCTGTGTTTACTGCTGCAGTCCCAACAAATGTTGTGAACCACCCCTCTCCTCCTAAAGAAAAAGTTAAAGAAATAAAGAGAAATTGAATGGTGGGGAGACCTGGGGAGGGAACTCTTCTCAGTTCATATTTCTGCACGAAATACAAAGGCAGGACTTCATGATCTTGTAAATCAAAAGTGAATATTTATAAAGCGATTCATTTTCTGATGTTCTCCATCACAGCCTGGGAGGCCACACAGATGACAGCAACGCCAAAAGAGATTAATTGCTCTCTAGCCACCAACTTTTCTATTTGCTTATAACATTAGTTGGGACCCAAGAAAAGCAAAAAATTTCTAAGAGCCATTTTCTTGCCAGCTTGAGTTATGAAGCAATGCTACTGTTCACCTAATCGCCCAACCATTGTACAAGAAAAACAGCCCTGTTGGTTCTTGCATGGGGAGACCCGAAAACCATGGTCTCAGAAACACCCCCTGAGACCCATATATGATTTTGATAAATTAGATTTCAGTGGCTAAAAATCTTTCTCTTTTGGAGGCTTGGGCGAGCGATAAGCTTATTAAAGCAGGCTCAGGAAGAACCTCACTGAGGTGGGTAGATGTGTTAAACTGTTAATGAAAATGATTTGCTTCAAGGGAACCTGGTAGCTCTCAGGGGACAGCAACGTTCTGAGTAATTGAAAGTGGGCCATAAGCTCACAGAGGGGACCAATGCATCAGAACCCAGGCCTCTGGAAGGCTAGGAACATATTCTAGGAGAATTTGATCCTTTTTTAGAGAGCAGGGAGGAAATAGAGAAAGAAGGCGAATGGTGCTGCAAATCTTGCTTCATAGCACAAATTATTCTGTGTGATCAGTTCTTCTCAGTTACATATTCATAATTTGAAACTGGATTTTGAATGATATGAGAAAATTCACAGTATTTAAATAGGAGCTGTGGCATCTACTTCAGAGCTCAGAGACATTGAATTCTCCAAAATGATCATCTTGCACTCCCTCAAGTTCTTTATGCTTAGTATTTAGGTTGGATTCTCAGAAAAGATCAGTGACTTCAGTTCCCATTCAGGGTTAACCCCAGATTGAATTTGGTGTTTCTAGAACATTTAAATATTTTCAAATCACCCATTGGAAGAATGTTGCAAATTCTCAAGTCTGTGGAAATGACCTGTGACTGAATATGAGCTACAGCAAACTTTCTGTGTTCCAAGGCTTTAAAGGCTTAAGATTTCTACCCCTTAGACCGGAAATGCCAATCTCATATTTTAAAGAATTGTAGTTGCTTTAATAATCTTCTGCTTGGTGAATACTATGTGAACAAATTACCTATTTAAATTTGCCTAATTTCCATTAAAAATGGCCCATTTAAAATTTCCATTTCACAATGGACTTTGTGGGGGAGGAATATGTTTGAACCATTCTAAACAATAAAACCTTTTGGGTGTTTAATTGCATCCATTTGCTAATGACATCTATCTTTTCCAACATAAGTAGCCAAACTGAAGATCCTTATAGATGTTATAGAGTACACAGGAGAAATTTTGATCAATTTGTACTTCATCCCTGAAGGATTAATGATAACAGTAGTTTCGAAGCTAAGATTAGTTAACATTCATTTCAGAAATTGCTGGGTCTTGTGCCTATTACTTTTACCTTGTTTGCCAAAATAGCCATTTTGCAAATTCCCGTTTCCCTTTTCTCCCAAAGAAAATCTCTTGAGAAATCAACTTTAATTCCCTTAGAAAGGAGGATTTCAAAATTTATTTTTATTTTCCTATGACTTGCCTGTAAGGATTTAGCATCAGCATTGGATAGGAATGCATGCTCATTCAGCTTGAATTTTCTCCCACAGTCTTCCCAAGACTGGAGAGGCAAGTCCTTTATCTTACGCCGCCGCCGGCAAACAATACTTGCGCTTATGTAAATTCTCCCGCATTTTTTTCTAGCAAGTTAGAAGCGTAAGTTTGAATGATCTCTATTAGTTTTAGAGGATTCTGTGTTACATCTTTTTTCTGCTTTCTTCCCAACAGCTTGAGTCCACCGGGCCTTGAAGGTTCTGAGTTGCCTTTTGCAGTGGCCCACATGAGAAAAAAGTGGAAAATGGGAGGCATGAAATACGTCTTTTCCTTGTTGTTCTTTCTTTTCCTAGAAGGAAGCAAAACAGAGCAAGTAAAACGTAAGTGTCTTGTCTTTAAAAAATAATATACTTTCTTATAATTTATTTGAAAATGTGGTTATAATCTGTAGGGATTGTGATTTAGCCCAAATGTGGCCATGCCATTATTCTAAGAGAAGAAAGTGAATGTTACTGGTTTATGCATGAGTTGATAAAAGAATGAGAGCTTTGAATTGGGCCAACTAAATTTGGGACTGTTTCTCTGATTATCATATAGTTTTCATCTCATAGAACACATGACACGTTAGCCTATTTTCCCTTTCCTGTTCTAAACTATACAAATCTCATTCCATTTTACGTAACTCTGGAAATATCTGACAGATGAGCTGGATTTTTTCCCAAATTTCAGACTCTTCAGCAAAGGTTTTCAGTTTATGAAAAGAATGACACAGAAAAGAAAAAACGAAGAAAAAGTAAAGCAGGCTCTGCCTATTCCCTTATGTTGAAAAACGAGGAGGAAACCTTTACATGAACTGGATTCAGATTAAAAATCCTTTGAGGAAATTGAGATTCCAGGGACCGTTAGCAAATTGGATGCCATTTATTGAAAAGAACGTCCCGCAAAGCCAGGGAATATTTCTAGAAAGTCAGCGATCCGTGTGATGGGCTAACACATTGGAGAAAGCAGAGAGTGGCAGGAAGGGGGGTGGGGAGGAGATAATTAACCCTCCTTGCTGCCACATTTGGGAGATTTATGAGTAACCATCGACATCTCCGTTCTTGTTAAGAGCTTTCTGCTGTCTTTGCACAGTGTAGACCTTACCTTTTTTGAGCCACGTGCAGCCACCTCTGAGATGAACACTTGCTCTAAATTTGAAGGAAAAGCCTTAGCTCTAGTTCCTCTTTTTGGCTGCATCAAAAGAAGCACAAAGTGGAATTGGTCCAAAAGGGGCATTCTCTGCTCCACTGAACTTATTCATGAGAAGGAGCTTTGAAAATATTCTTGGTAGGAGCTGAAGCAGCATCCGAAGCCCATCACTTAAACATTTATCTCCTTTATCAGCATAAGTTAAATAGATCAGGCAGAAGTCTTGTTGACAAGGAGAACAGTGCCAAGCCGATTCCATCCTTAAGTGTGTTTCTGTCCCACTATGAATTTCATAGTAAACTTAGTCTTTTTCCTGTGAGAAATAGTGCTTTCGATTAACCTTTTAAGCATGAACAATCTATGGTGATATCTAGTATGATTGGGATACAAAAGGAAGTTTAGCAGGGCACAGTCTCAGTGAGGAAGCTTGGATCAACTTCTCCTCTTGTATCCCTTAACTGCCTCCTTTTTTCCATTTGTATATAGTTCATCTCAGAACCCTCCTCTCCCAGAAGCCCTCCTTGATTTAAGTGGATGTGACAGAAACGTTCATCCATTCTCAGCTCAGCTCCCAACCAGCTGGGCTTAAAAGTCCTCCTCTCTTAGAAAAAAACTTCCCTTATGGCCTGCTACTGACGGCCTCACAGGGGAAGCTTGTAACTCTCAGAAGACCTTCTTTTCTGGGAAGTCTTCCATATTTATGAAGAATTGAAGGATATTGTCCATGAAACTTAGAGATTAATTGATAAACCTAAGACAGCTGCAACTTAAAAAAACATTTACAGACTAAAAACTACTACTTTGTAACATTTCCTTATCCCTATGAATTTGTCCCAAACCCTTTTGATACTTAGCTGATCCCAAAGTAATTATGTAATGGACGGCCTAGGGCACAAGTTGTGGTCTAGTGTTTCAGGTGTATTGTTAGATGATGAGGCTAAGGTGATGGTCATTTTCTGAATGAGCCACTGAGCATCATCCTATATGGCCACACTCAACCTAACTATCTCTAAGATGTTTGAAGATGTGCAAAGTCGTTTTTGCTAAAGGAGAAACCTCAAAGCATATGTCCTATGTATATTGCCTTGATACACAGGCACACGTGCACATGCACACACACACACAACATGCATGCACCGAGATTGATATTGCAACTCTAACAGTGAGCAGTTAGAAGCAGTAGAAATGTCAATCCATAGGGAAATGGTTACAAAAATGATCTAAGTTATATGATATCATGCTACCATTAAAAACACTTTATTTAAATTTGGTGGCCCTGGAAAATGCTTATGTTAACATATTTGTAACTTTCTTAAATTACAAAATTAATATATATACTCATTATACAAGATAATATGAAAACATCTGAGTTTCAATAAAGAACATGTGCCACTTAACTCCATTCCACTCTCCAGGGATAACCATCATTAATGGTTTGCTATGTGTTCTTTCAAACTCTTTTTTTTGTGTTATAAAATCATACATACTTGTCTGTAGGGTTTTTTTCTTTTACAAAAATGGGTTATTATATACATTTTTCTGTAATTTGCTTTTATTCAACAATGTGTCTAGGACATCCTTCTATATCAGAACATTGCAATATAATAGTGCCGTATTCTTTCTAATCAAATCGCATGTGTGCGATGATTTATTTAACTAATCTCTATTTGTAGATATTGAGGTTACTTACAATTTTTGCTATTACAAGTAAGGCATTAATGAACACCTTTAAGCATTTATGCAAGTCTTTTTGAGGAATTGTTAGTCAAAGTCTATGTTCAGTTTTAATCTTGGTTAAGAACTGCCAGATTGACCTTGAAATAAGTTGTATTAACTTTTACTCCCACTATCTGTGTATGAGTGTCCATTTCTAATTCCTTCATCAAGAGCATTATTAATTTTTGTATTTTGGGGCCAGTTTAATTGGGAAAATCATATTTTAGTTTTGCTTTGATATTTTCCTATTACTGGAATATCTTTTCAATTACTTTTTAGTTTAATAATATTTCTTCAGTGAATTGCCTATTTTTCAGTTGTATTGTTAGTCTTATTGGTTTGTAAAAGCTTATTTGTTAACCTCTTGTGTTTCAAATATGATTTTCTGTCTGCCATTTGTTTTAAACCTTGTTTAAATTTTATTTTCCCATATAGAAGTTTTAAAATTTTATGTAGTCAGATCTGTCATTCATTTCCTATATGGCTTCTGGATTTCTTATTCCTAGGAAGATCTCTCCCACCTTATATTCTATGTTTTCTTTTATTGCTGCCATAATTTGGGCTTTTGCCCAAGGTTCTCTATTCCATCTGAAATTTATATTCATGTATGGTATGCAATAGGGAACTAATTTTTTTAAAATCTCTGAGTGGTAGGTTTATAAATATCATTTTTGTTCACCTTTGTGTGTCTGTCTATTCCAAAGTTTCCCCAATTAGCAAGTATTACTTTTACAATAGGGTAAAAGCTCTTTAAAGTATAAAGACATATCATTTCCTATATTTTTACTGTCCAATTCTAAAGATGGGTTGGTATGGGAGTAGATGAAGAAAAAAGAGAGGATTTTTTTTAATTAAAAAAGAAACCACTTGGAAAACATGTAAGTGTAGGCATAATAAATCTTCACATCTCTCCTTGCTGCCTAATGCCATTTTACCAAAGGAAGCCAAAGTTTTTGATCTTTCAGAGACTGGTTAGAATATAAAACTCTAGGAGGGTGCTCTGTAGCCTGTTTGTTCTCCTGTTTGGGACATCAAGTGGAATGAGGATTGATGCTGTTATGCTCAAAGATGCTCACTCAATTGGTGTAGAAATCTCAAGAGGTGTGGAAAGCTTTTTTTTTTTTTTTCCCAAGGAATGGTGAAGTTGGGTGCTGCCACTTGTTGGTAGCTAATTAGGCATAGTTACAGTTGCTCTCACAAGAGGGAAGACAGGCTCAGGAAGCCAAAAAAATACTGATAGTGCATTGCAATGGATGAATGAGCCATTTGTTGCTTATATAAAAGTTTGTTACCATCCAGCATCAGCAAGGTTTGAGGTCTTTAGCTGGGAAAAGGTCTTTCTGTAACTCCATTATGCTCTGTTGTTAAAGTTGTAGTCAATGAGGCCAGGAAACTCTTTTGAAGTTCAAAGGAGCGTAACATTCACAGCATAATATTCATGCAAATATGGGACAAATGGGCTGACGAGTTTGCCCCTTTTGGCAGATCTAACTTAGGTAATGAACTATTGATCAAAGTGAGGTTGAAGAATTGAGTTGTTAAGAATATTCAATTATGTATTTCTAATGGACCACTCTATGCCAAGTCTGGCAAAGGTTCTGGAGAGAAATTATTCATGTATTTCATGGAGTCCTTTCCTTCTTTATAAGGTGAGTTAACTGGATCTTCAAGGGACTAGATTCTCACTCATTTTTCTCCTCAGAAGAAAAGCTTTCACCATTCAAATGTGGCTGAAAGTGGGCCTCTGGACTTCTTAGGAAGATACCACCAAAAGATTAAAGGGAAGAGAGAAGATACTTAGAAAGTTTGAGACATGTGAAGCATGGCCTTATGGAGCCTACCCAGAACCTCTCTGTCTATTGTGAAAGCCAGCCAGGAAGGCATGAGTTTTTTCCTCCAGATTCTCACTTGGACATTTGAGGTGATTATTGAACAATAGAAAGAAGCAAGCAAAAGAGTAGACCTGTTCATGTCTTACAAGTTTAAGTAGGCAGAAGTAGAAGAAAGGAAGCACACCTTAAAATTAGATAGCTTAATGGTTTTCAAAGGGCATTCTTAATTATTTTTTATTTTGGGGAGGGGACAGTGGGTTGTGGCATGGAGGCTCTGGAGTTAGCCTAGATCCAACCCTGAGCTCCATGACTTAACTTACGTACCTTGGGAATGCTACTTAACCCCTCTAGCTTTAGTTTTCTTATTAGTACTATGGGAAAAATAATAGCATAACGAGCATCAACATGATCATTTGAAGAATAAACGAGATTGTGTATACCAAGTGCCTTGCACAGAGGCTGGCATATAGTAAACTTTTAATAACTATTAGAGCAACTCTCTTACAAACCAAATGGTATTATCCCCTTAATCGTAGATGAGAAACTTGAAACACAATGTGGTCAAGTGACTTTGTGCAAAGATAGCAAGTCCCAGCCAGAACCAAAACTAAAACCCAGATCTCCAAATTCAGTGTTCTGTTCCCTATACCAGTTTGCCTCTGACAATTCTCTGAGGAAGCCAGTTCATTCTCTTGAATAGAAGCCCAGTCCTTTATACATGACAGCTACTTAATACAAAAGAGATGATCCAAGTGAATAAATAAAGAACTTTGTAACTGGAATTCCTAAGAGAGGCAGTGTACTATTTGGGAATTAAAAGACTGAGACTAGAACTAAAATTATTCAGGAACCTGAATTAGCTAAGCTGAAGGAAAGTAGTGAGGAAGGTTAAAAATATGTGCCTTTATGTCCATGCTTCTTAGAGTTAGTTCCCTGACTTCTCAGTAGGATTGGAATGTCCTCAAAGTTTAACGGAAAGAAGACTATGCTTAAAGTCAAAAGACCTGGTTTCTGGTCAGTCTTCTGTTGTTTGCTGTGTGGTATTGGTTGAGTCATTCATATTCTTTGAAGTTAAAAGATTCTCTACGTACAAATTGAGAAGAATTCTTGCTTTCTGGACAGAAAACTAAAGAACAACAAACTAGGAACAAAGGAGGTGGGACAAGGGAAACCAAGGCCCTGGCTTTGTGTACTTGGAGCAAACCACCAGGACTTTTAATATTGTCACAGGTCATTGCAAAGAATATTTTATTCGCTTAAGATTTATAGCTTATATGTTTCTAGAAAGATTAGGTACATGAAGATGAAAGTATAGGTGCAAGGTAATGTTTTTAACGATGAAATAAAATAGATGCCATCTGAAGAAAGTAGAAAGAGTAGATGTCTTTAACATCTGGTTTAGTAGATTATATCATTTGGACTCTAAGTTAGGCTTATGCTTCTTGAAAGGATAAAAAGAGAAACTTTGGGTTTGTTGGCAAGAGAAAATTTACAGTTTCATCTACAGAGATTATTCCCACCTCTTACTCACTCAAGCAGTATTGATCATGGGATGACTGAATAAAGCACATTCTGGGTGGCACAAGAAGACCATCTGTAACTTTGGTTTCATAGAAGAAAGAAGCATTGTCTGTTCGGCATTTCTTTATTGAGCCTCTGTAAAGGAAGAGAGCAAATATTAAAATATAATTCAATGAAGTTCTTTCTGTAATTGGTAAGGAAACGTGGTCCAGGAACTTTACCTTTGAATGATCTAAGTTAATTGGAAGATAGAACATAGAAATGTTAAACATATAGGTGTTTAATATGTCTACTAGACTGGATAGTCAACTACCAGATGCCCTAAGCAAGCTTTATATTCACATGATTTCTTTATAATTTTAAAATAGAAATTCAAAAAGTTGTTAAACATTCAGAAGCTACATAAAAGTATAAGGAAAGCAAAAATCAGCAGTAATCTCAACATTTATGGATAACCATAGTTAATTGATGTAGATACTTCTAGTCTTTTTTTCTGAGCTCAGCTATGCAAACATATTATTTTACAAAATTAAAGCACTGTCTTGTAACCAATTTGGATCAGGGTTTATTATGTCAGTTCACAATTGGAGTCTCTAAAATACACCTGTAGTCAAGATATATCTCACGTTGTCTGAAGTGAAAGCTGGGTGCTTTAGATATCAGTTACAGGGAATGCAAATTTGATTCTGCTCAAGAGCCCAACTTGTATTCTTGACCAAACAGAAAGAAAGTATTCCTGACCAAACAAAAAGTCTCCTTTAACAGAGACTTGCACAGCTCAGGTGCTGATAGGAAGAACAATTTGTTTTTTTGAACAAGAGTTTTGATTTTTGCCCAAAGTCCTAAGCCATATGACATGGAAGAGATGGTTTTAGCCACAAAAAAATGTTCAGGTCAGGTTTCACGAGCAGAGCAGCATTTCTGTAAAAGCATCTCCCCATGGCCTCATCGTAAAGACTAATGAGAGTACTATTAACTCCCAGTTATCCATGCTAATGGAAGATAGAAGGGCACAATAAATTGAAATTTCATGGAAAATCTCCAGTTCTTAGCCAATGGTGTCACCTTGCTTGACTGTCAAACCTCTTTGAACTATAGACTCTTTTCTTCTCATCGAGTTTACCCACCTGCTAGTAGAAAAGTGAAATAGCCACAAGGAAAATAGTGGGAGGGCCATGCTGTGAATAGGATACTCAATATATATTAAGTTGAATTAATTTTTGGCAAATGATCCAGCTAGTAGGAATAAGATAAATCCTGCATGAAAGAATAAGCTGTACACACAGGATGGAGAATTTGGCTTCTTCCTGACTTTCCTTTTTCACTTCATTTCCACAGCCTGGAAATGAAGTCTTAAAGTCCTGAGGAAATCTGACAGTCTTCAACTATAGGAAACACAATAGCCACAGAAATAAGAGACTTTTTTCCTTAACTATTATATCTTACCCTTCCTACATTCTGCTTCGAGTTTGATGAATGACAGAAGAGAAGTACTTATGCCTTTATTTTTTCTTCACTGTTCTAGTAGCCTTTTTAAGAAATAAATAATTAAAAAGGAATTTGTTTACTTGATGTGTCCACTCATATAATGAGCAGCAAAGATTCATCTCTCCCTTTCCACTGACTGTATGTGTTATAATAGAATAAATATTATTGTAATACTGACATGGTGATGTGTCTACAGTAATAGCTCTTATCGAAAACAGTTCATGGGAATGTTTTCTTGATTTTTGGACTGATGATGAAGTTATTGACCTTTCGACCTAATCCTGGGAGCTCAGCAGTAATGATTGGGCAAAACATTGATGGCATAGTGGCACATCTCTGTTGTTGCTTATTTTTTGTCATCATTGTTCCTATTAACAGGGGCCCCTAACGTAGCAGGAATTGCCATCTCTAATTAGGGCCAGCTGAACCATTTGAAAAATAGCTATGATGATGCAGGTTGAAGGTCCATCTCACTTGTTAGTTGGAATTCCTTTGAGACCAAATTCTACTCTCAGATACCATTAGTTAGTACTAAGTCACTCATTCTACAGCTGGTATCTCTCAGTTATTGGCAAGTGATTACCTTACTTTTTTTGCTTATATCTCCTGGAAGGTAGTGAGGCATATTTGTTTCAATAAAATCAACTCATTTGTTTTTCTTGTCCAAGATGATATACTAGGACTTTAGGTGTAGTTGATTATACGTGTAACTCATTAAATTATCTCCTAGGTAATGCCAAAATCTTTTTAAAAGTTAAACTTATAAGAATATGCTGAAATTGACTTTATCATATTAATAATTTCTGAAAATTGATCATTCTCCAATGTGTTCATAGTGAAATCAGTATAATTGTGCTAACCATTCAATCTTGGACAACCATGCTAAAACATTTCTTAAAGATTATGGTACTTTCTTTTGTGATGTGCTTTAAAAAGTATCAATGTGAATAACTGCAGAAGCATTGTTTAATAGCACCAATGGCATTCCTGTTTAACTCCTTATTTGCCTTCGGTTCCTGAAGTTTTTCCTTCTAGGAGTTGTGGATTTCTGTCTGAGGAATAATTGGCCAAATCTCATGCTGCTGAGATAATAAGGCCAATGCACTTGAGGAAATACCGTTAAGTTTGCATTGTAGATCAGGTTTCTATTAGCAGTTAGTGTTTGAGTACAATACTTGCATCCTCAAAAAGCATAGTTTGGAAGATACTGGTATGTGGGATAAATGTCATGTGAGCATATGAGAAAAGTGCTGTTAGGTTCAAAGAGAATGAAAATAGCTTTTAGCTGAGGTAATCTCATCTTCCCAATAAGATTTCAAAGCCCTTGAGACCATGGGCACTATTTTATACATTGTGCTGTGTCACTGATATAAATACAAAAATGCAAAATAAAGTTTCTGCCAGCTGTACCATCTTATATAGTCGGTCTTGAGTATTACTTGACTTCATTACAAATAAGACTGGTTCTTCAAAAGGTACTCAAAGTTGTGTTTTGAAGGTAGAGTGGAAGGGTAATTTGAGAAAAGGTTAGGCAAGAATGCATTGAAGCCCTTTAATTTCCAAGTTCTAAAAGTGGGTGACCTGCACTTTACCAACTACATGGCAGGCCAGGTAGAATTCTGTTAAGGTTGTAGTCCTCAGTTTGAAAATCAGACTACATAGATTTGAATCCACATCCATACCTTGATTAGTCATGTCAAGTTGGACAAGTTACCAAACCTCTCTGTGCCTTAGATTCTTCATTTGTAAAATAGAGCTAATAATGGGACCTATATTGGGCTGTTGTGAGAATTTAGTGAATTTGTATATGTAAAACCCTTAGAACAGAGCCTGGCTCATAGGAAGTGCTCAAAAAATATTAGTTGTTGTTATTAATATTATTGTTATCACCATTCTCACCTGGCTCCACATTTTTCCAGGACCTGGTTTCCTGTCTGCTTTTTGCACTTATCATCTACCTCCTAGCCTTTAAGTCAAATTTGGGGTAGGAAAATTCAGATCACTCAGCTTTCACACTTTGTCTAACAATACTCCTTAGAGGCTGAATTTGGGGGAACTGGAATCTATTGGCTGAAATCAGTGACTTGGGTTATCTGTGGTTTTCATGAATAACTGTGAGCTCAGATATATCGAAGTAATCCGTTTAACAGTGTCGGTGAAATAATCTATCTTAAAGATACTTTAGAGAAGAGATAGCAACTTACTTGAAAGTGATATGTAAAGAATACCTTCCTTGTTGCATCAATGTAAACTGTACCTTTGGAAATAGACTTTCCTGCAAGTTAGAATTTTTAACAGTTTGGATGAGAGTTTTAAAAATGTGTAAATGCAGTTGAAACCCACATTTCGATAGCTCGTTTTATTTTAGTACTTGCTTAGTCTTTCAGAGGTATTTATTTTTTATTATCCCATTTCTTCCTCATCGAGTAAGAAAGGGGTAAGTCATTCAACCACGCAGAACACATAGCTGATAGCAAAAGCTCATTTGACTTCATATTTTAAATAGATAAATATGATGTCAACCTCTGTTGAGCTAATTCAAGCAAGAAAAATAACCCAGAACCAAACACATAATACACAGGTTCTATCTTACTTTGCAGTGTGGAATTAAATCTACAAAATAACTTCTAGCTTACTTCCATTCAAGTATTAGTGGCCCCAGACCCATATGACTATTTATGCTAGCTTAATAATGCCATTTGAAGGAGCCACCTTCATGGATTTTCTTACAAGTGTATACTCAGATTCTTTCTGAAATGTTGAAATAAGTTGTATATGTGAAATACAAATCACTTAAGTGTTTGTCAATAAGACTATAAATTTGTTGTACAGAAACAATCACTCTCCTCTCACCAACATGTGGAAGGTAGCGAAAGACGCCTCATTTAGATGTTAGTCTTGGGAAATTCATGGTCATCTCTCATCAGTTAAAGATGCTGAGATTATTAAAATATTTTAAGTATTTCTTATCCTATCCTTGAATATCCTTAAATATATAGAGCAGAAGTTTAATTTGTGTCTATGCCAAGAAAATTGTATTGCTAAGACTTGGCTGAAAAACACAAGTTCTGCCTAAAAAGTATTTTTTATATTCTTTCAGTTAATAAATGGTTTTGAGCACCTACTCTTTGTCCAGAAATATAGATTAATATAACAATGTTAACAATAATGGCAATATCATAAAAGGGGAAATAAAATGGTTACTAAAAATGAATATATATTCACTTATTGATAAAAAGGAAAGAAAGATTGGTTCCATTTCCCCCACCAAATTGGCAAATTTTTAAATAATTGAAATATCCATTGCTAGGCATTATCACCCACTGCTAATGGGTTCAGCCTTTCTGGAAGGCAGTTTGGCAATATAGATCAAGAATTTGAAAGCATTTGAAACCTTTGACCCAAGAATTGTACTTATAAGAACTTACATTGAAAAAATAACTAGTGTTGCGCACAGAGGTTTATATGCAAGGATGCTTCTCATGGATTTTTTAACAGAAAGAAAAGAGAATAATCTAATATCCCCAAATAGGGGATTAGTTAATAAATTATGGTTCAGCTGTATATTGGTGTAGAATTATGTCACCAGACATGAGGTATGGGGAAAATATTTAATGGCACAGCAATGTTCTGATATGTTATTTTTATAATGTAGTTTATAAGATGTGTATACTATAAGTTGTTAATTTTGTAATAAAACCTTTATACACATAATGCATGGAAAAAAGACTGGAAAGAGCTCAATCTATATAAATAGATTTATTTATAGATCCTGTTGTCACAAGAAAAAAGCTGAATGAACTGAAAATCTACAATAGATGCAATAAGATGGGAAATGGGAAAAAAGTATACAGATTGAGAAGGAAGAAATAAAACTACTTTTGTTTGCAGACATGATTGTGTAGGAAACCTCAAAGAATCACAACAATGACAAAAAACATTCCTATAATTAATAAGCAAGGTGGAATGATACAAGATTAATGTACAAAAGACAATTGCTTTCCTATATATCAGCAATGAACAAGTGGAATTTGAAATAAAAAATAAAATACCATTTACATTAGCATAGCCAAAACCAAAACACTTAGGTATAAATCCAAAAAAATATGTACAAGAGCTAAATGATGAAAGCTACAAAACTTTGGTGAAAGAAATCAAATAACTAAATAAAATGGAGAGATAGTCTATATTCATGGATAGAAAGACAGTATTGTCAAAGTGTCAGTTTTCCCCAACTCAATTTATAGATTCAATATAATACCAGTAAAAATACTAGCAACTTATTTTGTGTATATCAACAAACTGACTCTAAAGTTTATATGGAAAAACAAAAGACCCAGAATAGACAATAATAAAGAAGATCAAAGTCAGAGAGGACTGATACTATCTAACTTTAAGACTTACTATTAAGCTACAGTAATTAAGACTGTGTGATATTGGCAAAAGAATAGACAAATGGATCAATAGAACATAATAGAGAGCCCAGATGTAGACCCACACAGACATCATCAACTGCAAAGCAATCCAATGGAGAAAAGATAGTCTTTTCAATAAATGGTGCTGGAACAACTGGACATCCACATCCAAAATAAATAAATAAATAAATAACTCTAGATGTAGACCTTACACCCTATACTAAAAGCTACTCAATATGGATCACAGACCTAAATGTTAAATGCAAAACTATGAAACTCTTAGAAGATAACATAGGAGAAAATCTAGGTAACCTTGGGTTTGGCAATGATTTTTTATTTTCAATTATTATGGTACATAATAGTTGTATATCTTTATAGGGCACATACAATGTTTTAATACAGGCATGTAATGTGGATTAATCAAAATTAACCCTTTTAATAAAGGAATTTGTTCTGTGAAGTTTGGATTTGGTCAAGCGGCTGCACTTGGGGATACGGAGGGCCACGTGTGGCCTTGAGGCCTCAAGTTCCCAACCCCATTATTACTTTGTGTTGGAAACATTCCAATTCCACTATTTTAGTTATTTTAAAGTATACCCTAACTTATTCATTATAGTCACTTCGTTGTGCTGTCCAATATTGTTCATTCTATCTAATTATCTAACTATATTTTTGCACCCATTGGCCATCCCCACTTTATACCCCCTCCCCGCTACCCTTCGCAGCCTCTGGTAACCATCATTCTACTCTCTGTCTCCACGAGATCAATTGTTTTTAATATTTAGCTCCCACACATGGGTGAGAGCATGTGAGATTTGTCTTACTGTGCTTGGCTTATTTCACTTAACATAAAATGTTCTCCAGTTCCATCCATGTTGTTGCAAACGGCAGGATTTCATTCTTTTGGGGGCTATATAATATTCCATTGTGTATACATAACACAATTTCTTTATCTATTCGTCTGTTGATGGACACTCAGGTTGATTCCAAATCTTGGCTACTGTGAGTAGTGCTATAATAAACACGAGAGTGCAGACATCTTTTTGACATACTGAATTCCCCTCCTTTGGATATATACCCAGCAGTGGGATTGCTGGGTCATATGGTTGTTCCAGTTGTAGTTTTTTGAGGACCCTCCATACTGTACTCCATAGTTTGCACTAATTTACATTCCTACCAACCATGTACAAGGGTTCTCCTTTCTCCACATCCTTGCCAGCATTCATTATTGGCGATGACTTTTTAGATACATCACCAGAGATGCTATCCATGAAACAAAGAATTGATAAACTGGACCTCATTAAAATTAAAAAGTTTCCGCTGTGCAAAAGTCACTGTCAAAAAATGAAAAGACAAGTAACAGACTGGCGAATTTTTGCCAAAAAGACATATCTGATAAAGGACTACTATCCCAAATATACAAAGAACTCTTAAAACTCAACAATAAGAACACAACAACCCAATTAAAAAATGAGCCAAAGACCTTAACGGACACCTCAGCAAAGAAGATATGCAAATGGCAAATAAACGTGAAAAATACTGCATATCATATGTCATCAGGGAAATGCAAACTAAAACAACAGTGAGATACTACTACACACCTGTTAGACTTGCCAAAATCTATAACACTGACAACACCAAATGTTGGTGAGGATGTGGAGCAACAGGAACTCTCACTCACTGCTGATAGGAATGCAAAATGGTACAGTTCTTTGGATGACTGGCAATTTCCTACAAAACTAAACATACTTTTACCATATAAGCCAGCAACTACACCCCTTGGTATTCACCCCCAAAAGTTGAAAACTTATGTCCACACAAAAACCTGCACATGGATGTTTATAGCAGCTTTATTCATAGCTGCCAAAATTTGGAAGTAACCAAGATGCCCTTCAGTAGATGAATGGATAAATAAACTTTGGTAAATCCAGGAAGTTGAATATTTTTCAGTGCTAAAAATAATGAGCCATCAAGCCATGAGAAGACATGGACAAAACTTACATGCATATTACCAAGTGAAAGAAGCCTATCTGAAAAGGCCACATGCTGTACGATTCCAACTATATGACATTCCAGAAACAGCAAAACTATAGAGACAGTAAAAAGATCGGTGGCTGACAGGGCTTAGCGGGAGGAGAGGAATGAATAGGTAGAACGCAAAGGATTTTTAGGACAGTAAAATTACTCTGTATGATACTATAATGGTGGATACATATCATTATATATTTATCCAAATCCATAAAATGTACCATAGCAAGAATAAGCCATAATGTAAACTGAGGACTTTGGGTGATAATGATGTGTCAATGCAGGTTCATCAGTGGAAACAAATGTACCACTCTGGTGGGGGATATTGATAACTGGAGACACTATGCGTTTGGGGTGGTAGAGGGTATATGGAAATCTCTGCACCTTCTTAATTTTGCTGTGAACCTAAAACTCCTCTAAAAAGTTGGCTTAATAAAAAAGACTGAGTGAGAGCTAATTATAGAATTACAGAATAATCCCCCTCCTCCTACAATTTACAGCTGCATCAGATTTCTCTTCAGAAACTGCAAGCAGAGAAAGGAGGAAGTGAAAGACTTAAGTTGTTGAAAGTAAAAAAACTACCAATCTAGAATTCTATATCCAGGGAATTTATCTTTCAAAAGTAAATGAGAAATAAAGACTTTCTCAAACAAACAAAACTGAGAGAATTTGCCACCAGTAGACCTATCTTGCAAGATATGTTAACAAAAATTCTTCAGAAAGAAAGAAAATGACATAGGTCAGAAACTTGGATCTACATAAAGAAAGGAAGAACATTAGAGAAGTAATAAGTAAAGGTAAAACAAAATCTTTTTTCTTAATGGATATAATAGAGAACAGTTTGTTCAAAATAATAATAGCAATGATATATTAGGTGGTTATAGCTTGTGGAAAAGTGAAATGAGTGACAGCGATGTAGTAAGGAATGGGAGTGAAGAACTGGGAACACTCTGTTAGAAGATACTTACGCTACATGTGAAGTGGTATAGTGTTGTTTAAAAGTGGTCTTAGATTAGTTATAAACATATATTGCAAACTCTAGGGCAGCCAATAAAAACTTTCTTAAAAGAAGTATAATTGATATGCTAAGAGAGGAAATGTAATAATATAAAATATTCAGTTAAAACCTGAGAAGACAGAAAAAGAGTGGAAGACCAAAAAAAGTAATAAAAAAGAAGTGCAATGAATAGAAAATAGTTGCAAATAAGGTCAATATTAATCCAACTAATTAATAATCAGTTTAAACGTGAATTGTCTATATAAACCAACTAAAAGGCAGAGATTGTCAGATTGGATTAAAAAACCAACTATATGTTGTCTACAAGAAACCCATGATATTTTTTTTAAAAATATTTTTAATAAATTTGATCATGTATATTTAAGGTATACAACATGACATTAATGAGATACATATATACTGAAATGGTTACTATAGAGAAACAAATTAACATTTATTATTAATATCTTATCCACAAGAGTAGCTATAATCAGATCAATTGAACAATTTGTCCCAGTGAGTCAAATTCCTCAGTCATGCTGGGTAATATTCCTCAATTTTGATCAACCCCTGCAGGTAAAATTAGAAAAAAAATTTTAGTGGTTTTATTTTTGAGAAAATTCTCATTTCCCTTCTCCTAATGGATAGACATTTATTTCAAGGCTCACAGCTGCCTATTATTGTCAGTGCTTCAAAGCTACCAGCCATTGACATCTCAGAGCAGCGTAATTTGTTATCCATGACTCCTGAATTTTCTTCATGTCACCATCCCTTACAATGGATGGTATGACACCAGTGCAAAGACAGCTATTTGTAAAAATGTGTTCACCACAATTGCCAATCGTCATGGGTCTCCCTTTGAAAGGGATCTTTTTCCACAAAATCCAATGTTTCCCTGAAAATGTGGCTTTGTCTTCTATTCCTATGGTCTATAGAAGTCACAGAGACTGAAATTTCAGCCCGTACTATGGTCACTATCTACAATTTCTGTCACAACATAGGCAAGCATTACTTTCAACTGCATCTGATGTAGCTTGGTGGTCATTACTTACAAATCAGTGAGTTGTATTTTGGAAGTAATGTTTTCAATTCCCTTTTACTGCATATATCAGAACAATACCCTGTTAACTGATATGATGTTTTGACTTTTGGTTTTAGTATGTTTTAGTACAAATATCCAGGGACAATTGAATACACCTGAGAGACAAATTGTTCAATTGATCTGCTATAATCTACTCATTTAGCAAAAATTCTGAATAAAATACACCATTATTAACTATAGTCCTCATGTTGCACATTCAATCTTTAGACTTGTTTACCCTATTATACGTACATATCTGCTACATTGTATCCTTTAATCTACATCTCCCCATTTCCTCTCCCCAAACCCTGAATCTGGTAACCCGTGTTCTATTCTCTATCTCTGTGTATTTGACCTGTATTTTTTTAATGCCACATATAAGTAGGATCATATAATATTTTTCTTTCTGTGTCTGGCTTATTTTACTTAGCATAATGTATCAATATACAATGGAACATTATTTAGCCTTTAAGAAAAGGAAGAGATCCTACCATTTGCCATAATATGGATGGACTTAGAGGACATTATGCTAAGTGAAACCCGCTTTAAATATAAAGACACAGATGGATTAAAAGTAAAAGGATGGAGAAAGATACATTGTGCTAGCACTAATCCAGAGAAAGCTGGAGTTGCTATATTAATTTCAGACAAAGAAGACTTCAAGACAAGAAAAATTATCAGGGATAAATTGGGAGCATTACATAGTAACAAAGGGTTCAATTCTCCAAGAAGACATAACAGCCTTTAATGTGTACGCACCTAACAAAGCATCAAAATACATGAGACAAAAACTGATAGAAATGCTAGGAGAAATAGACAAGCTATTATAGTTGGAGACTTCTACACCCTTCTATTAGTAATTAATAGATCCAGCAGGCAGAAATTCAGTAAGAAATTCAGTAATAGTTCATTTTAACCACCAGTTAACTGGATATAATTGACATTTATAGAATACTCCAGTCCTCAGCAGTAGAATAAACATTCTTCTAAAGCTCACATGAAACATTCACCAAAATAGACTATATTCTGGGTCATAAAACACACCTTAACAGATGTAAGTGGTGCTCTCACACCACACTGGAATTAAACTAGAAACCATCCTCCTAAGTGAGGTATCACAAGAACGGAAGAATAGGCTCCACATGTACTCGCCATGAAATTGGCACTGACTGATCAACACTATGGTGCTCACACGGTAGTAATATTCTCCAGGATTAAGGGGTTGGGGGTGGGTAAACTCACAACTGATGGACATGGTGAGCATTGTAGGGGGGAAAAGGCATGCCTCAAATCATGGTTTGGGTGTGGCAAAGTCATACATGTAACCAACATGTTTGTACCCCCATAATATCCTGAAATGAATAAATAAAAAAACTAGAAATCAATAACAGAAAGATAGATATAGAATTCCAAAATATTTCTAAATAGCACATGGGTCAAAGAAGCAGTATCAAGAGAAATTTAAAAATATTTTGAACTAAATGAAAATGAACATACCACTTATCAAAATTTGTGGGATGCAGCAAGTGCAGTACTTAGAGGGAAATTTATAGAATTGGAATTAATATATTTAAAAAAGAAAGATTTAAAGTCAATAATCTAGACTTGCACCTGAGGAAACTAGAAAAAAGAAGAGCAAATCAAATCCAAAATAAGCAATAGAAAATAAATTTTTAAAAATGAGAGCAGAAATCAATGAAAGTGAAAGCAGGGAAACAGTAGAGAAAATCAATGAAACCAATAGCTAGTTCTTTGAAAAGATAAATAGTAAACAATAAATAATAAATTGATAAACTTCTAACCAGGTTAATTAAGAAAAAAAGAGAGGACACAAATTAATAATATTAGAACTGAAAGGCCATCATTACTGATATCATTGACTTTAAAAGGATAACAAAGTAATATTATGAACAACTCTATGTCCACAACTTTGATAACTTAGGTAAAATGGACCAACTCCTTGTAAAACACAACCCACCCAAACACACAAAAATAGATAATCTGAATAGCCTATATCTATTAAAGAAATTGAATTACTAAATAATACCTTCCAAAAAAGAAAGCACCAGTCCCAGATGGGTTTACTGGTGAATTCTACTAAATGTTTAATGAAGAAAGTATACCAATTCTCTACAATCTGTTCCAGGAAATAGAAGCAGAAGGAACACAACCTACCTCATTTTATGAAGCCAGTATTACCCTAATACCAAAACCTGACAAAGACATTACAGGAAAACTACAGACCATTACGTCTAATGAACATAGATGCAAAAGTCCCCCAGAAAATATTAACAAATTTAATCCAACAATATGTGAAAATAATTATACACCACAACCAAGTGGGATTTATTCCAGGTAGGCAAGTCTGTTTCAGTATCCAAAAATCAATTAAGGTAATCTAGCACATCAACAGCCTAAAGAAAAAAAATCACATGAACATATGAATAGATGCAGAAAAAGCATTTGATAAAATCCAACACTATCCAGAAAATGAGAAATAGAGGGGAACTTCCTTAACTTGATAAAGGACATCTGCAAAGAACCTACAAGCTAGCATCATACTTAGTAGTGAGAAACTGGATGCTTTTCCACTGAGATCAGGAAAAAGGTATTGATATTCACTCTCACCAATCCTATTCAGCATTGTACTGTAAGTTCTAGCTAATGCAATAAGATGGGAAATGTAAATAATGGGTCTACAGATTGGGAAGGAAGAAATGAAACTACTTTTGTTTGCAGATGACATGACTGCCCATGTAGAAAATTTCAATCGACAACAATGACAAAAAACTCCTGAAATTGATAAGCAATTATAGCAAGGTTGAAGGATACAAGGTTAACATACAAAAGTCAATTGCTTTCCTGTATACCAGCAATGAATAATTGGATTTTAAAATTAACACAATAACATTTACACTAGTACCAATAAATGAAATACTTAGATATAAATCTAACAAAATGTGCACAAGGTCCTTATGAGGCAAACTACAAAACTCTTAGGAAAGAAATCAAATAAATAGAAAGATATTTCATGTTTGTGTATAGGAAGACTTCATATTGTCAATATGTCAGTTCTTCCCAACTGGATCTCTAGATTCAATACAAGAATGGTCAAAATTCCAGCAAGTTACTTTGTGGAAATCAACAAATTGATTCTAAAGTTTATATGAAATGGCAAACCAGAATAGACAACACAATATTGAAGAACATCAAAGTCAGAGTACTGACAGTACTCAACTTCAAGACTTGTTGTAAAGCTACAGTAATGAAGACAGTGTGGCTTGGTGACAGATTAGACAAATGGGATCAATAGAACATAATAAGGATCCCAGAAATAGACCAACACAAATATAGTCAACTCATCTTTGACAAAAGGAGCAAAGCCAATAAATTGGAAAAAGGACAGTCTTTTCAACAATGGTGCTGGAACAACTGGACATTCACATGCAAACAAAAATCATCTATACTCCCTTAAACCTTTCACAAAATAATAATTAAAAATGGATCCAAAAGGCTGGAAGGGTAGTGGGGGCATGGGGGATATAGCGGGGATGGTTAATGAGTGCAAAAATGTAGTTAGATACAATGAACGATATTTGATAGCACACCAAGTGACTATAATCCACAATACATTAGGGTGTACTTTAAAATAACTAAAATGGTGGGATTGGAATGTTCCTAATACAAAGAAATGATAAATGCCTGAGGTGATAGATACCCCAAATACCCTGACTCAAT
>NW_012134303.1:7463256-7465730 GCF_000956105.1 Propithecus coquereli | reverse complement strand
TGAACAACCTAATTAATAAAGGGGCAAAATATCTAAAGAGGCACCTCAGCAAAGAAGATATACAGATTGCAAATAAGTTTATGAAGAGATGTTCAACATTATAAGCCATTAAGAAATAACGAATTAAAACAACAATGTGATACCATTACACACACTCACAACAACAAATGCTGGTAAGGATATAGAACAACAGGAATTCTCATTCATTGCTTGGGTAATGAAAAATGATAAAGTTGCTTTGGAAAGCAGTCTGGCAGTTTCTTACAAAGCTAAACATAGCTTTACCATATGATATAGGGACCATACTCCTAGGTATTATCCAAACGAGTTGAAAACTTATGTCCACGTCAAAACCTGTACATAAGTGTTTATAGAAGCTTTATTCACAATTTCTGAAAATAGGAAGCAACCAAGATATTCTTCAATAGGGGAATGGATAAACAAGGTTTGGTACATCTATATAATTAAATATTATTCAATGATAAAAAGAAATGAACTGTCAAGTCCTGAAAAAACGTGGAGGAACCTTGAATGCATATTGCTAAGTGAAGGAAACTAGTTTTAAAAGGCCGCATACCCTATAATACCAAGAATGTGACATCCTGGAAAAGACAAAACTATAAAGATAGTAAAAAGATCAGTGGTTGCCAGGAGTTAGGGCAGGGGAAGGTGTGGAGGGAAGGGATGAATAGGCAGAGCACAGGGGATATTTAGGGTAGTGAAATTATTCTGTATCATACTATAATGTTGGATATATGTCATTATACATTTATTAAAACACATAGAACTGTACATCACAAAGAGTGAGCTCTAATGTAAGCCATGTACTTTAGTTAATCTATCAATATTGGTTCATCATTAATAGTATTAATGAATGTACTACATTAATGCAAGATGTTAATAATAGGGGAAAGTGGGAGTGGAGGTGGAAAGGGGATATATGGGGAGTCTCTGTACTTTTTGCTTAAACGTTTTTTATAAACCTAAAACTGCTTTTAAAAAATAAGTCTGTTAAAAAAAAAAAAGACCAGAAGGACATTATCAAAATGTAAAAAGTGGTTATTTTTTGGTGATAAGGTTGTGTGTGACTTTTCTTTCTTCTATTTTTTTTACTATTGTTTTGTTAAGATATAATTTCAGCCCTTTTTTTTAGTATAGTTTTGTGAGTTTTGACAAATGCATTCTGTCATGTAGGCACCACCATACTCAAGATATAGCTGCGCGTGGTAGCTCACATCTGTAATCCCAGCTACTTGCGAGGATGAAGTGAGAGGTTATCTTGAGTCCAAGAGTTTAAGATCAGCCTGGAGGACAGAACAAGACCCCAGTCTCTTAAAAAAAATAAGAAAAAAAAAAGACATGAAATGGCTCCATCACCCAAAAAACTTGCTCTGTGCCCCTTTGTAGTCAAATCCTTCCCCTACCCAAGTCCTTGGCAACTACTAATCTGTTTTCTGCCCCTCCAAATTGCCTTTTCCAGGATGTAAATAATTGAAATTATACAGTATTGTAGACTTTGAATCTGGCTTTTTTCATTTAGCATAATACCTTTGAGATTCATTATCAACTGTTTATTCTTTTTTATTGCTCACTAAAATTCCATTCTGGTGTTCATAAATTCATCAGTTGAAGGACATTTGAGTTGCTTCCAGTTTTTTGCTAACTATGAATAAGGCCACTTTAAATATTTATATACTGGTTTTTGTTTAAATGTACATTTTTATTTCACCGGGGCAAATACCTAGGAGTGGGATTGCTGGGTTGGATAGGAAGTGTATGTTTATAAGAATCTGCCAACTTGTTTTCCAGAGTGGCTGTATTATTTTGCATTTCCATGAACAAAGTATGAGGAGAGTTCCAGTTCTTTCACATCTTCACTAGCACTTGGTATTGTCAGGTTTTTTGAGTTTAGCCATTTTAATAGGTGGGTACTGATAGTTCATCATGGTTCAATTTGCATTTACCAATGACTAATAATACACCTGACATCTCTATATCCTTTGGTGAAGTGTCTATTCAAACTATATTCCCATTTTTAAAATTGGGTTATTTATTTTCTTATTCTTAAGTTTTGATTTCTTTGTATATTTTGGATAAAAGTCTTATATCAGAAATGTAATTCACAGTACTTTCTCTCAGTCTTGGCTTTTCTTTTCATTCTCTTAACATTGTCTTTCAATGAGCAGAAGTTCTTAAATTTGATGACATCCTATTTTACAATGTTTCTTTTATGGATTGTGTGTCATACCTAACAACTCCTTGCCTAACATAAGATCACAAAAATATTCTCTTGTGTATTTTTGAGATTTTAAAGTATTAGGTTTTACATTAAAGTCTGTGATCCATCTTGAGTTCCTTTTTGTATGTAGTATGAAATATGGATTAAGATTCATTTTATTTCATGTTTTACATATGATTATCTGACTATTTTGGCAGTATTTGTTGAAAATACTGTCCTTTCTTCATCAAACTAC
>NW_012134303.1:7456098-7462788 GCF_000956105.1 Propithecus coquereli | reverse complement strand
TAAAAAGTTTTATTCCCAATATATAGGGCTTTTATTTCTTTTTCTTACCCTATTTCACTGGCTAAGATCTCCAGGAGCAGGGGAGCAGACATCCTTGCATAATTCCTGATCTTAGGGGGAAAATGTTGAGTATTTTGCCATTAAGTGATGTTAGCTGTAGGTTTTTCCATAGCTGATGCCCTTTATCCAGGTTGAGGAAGTCCTCTTTTCAGTTTTCTCAGAGCTTGTCATGAATGGATGTAGAATTTTGTCATATGATTTTTCTGCATTTATTGCAATGATTACATGGTTTTTCTTCCCCAGTTTGGTGATACGGTGAATTAAATTGATTGAACTATGAATGTTGAACTAGCCTTGAATTTTTAGGATAAGCCCCGCTTGCTCATAAAGTATTATCCTTTCTATAGATTTTTGGATTTAATTTGCTAAAATTTTGTTGAGAATTTTTACATCTATGTTAATGAGTGATGTTGGTCTGTAGTTTCTTTTCTTATAATATCTTTATCTGGTTTTAGTGTCAGGATAACGCTCGCATCAAAGAATCAGTTGGGAAGCATTCCCTCCTCTTCAGTTTTCTGGAAGTGTTTGGTAGAATGTTTGATAGAATTCACCAGTGAAGCCATCTGGCCCTGGAATTTCCTTTGTGAGAAAGTTTTCAGCTACAAATTCAAATTCTTTAAAAGATACAGGACTATTCAGGTTATCTGTCTTTTCTTGAGTGAACTTGGTAATCTGTGCCTTCCAAAGTATTAATCCATTTCATCTAAGTTGTTAAACTAACTGGCATAAAGTTATTCATAATATTTCCTGTAGGCACTGTAATGAAATCCCCCTTTTTTGTCCCTAATATTGGTAATTTGCATCTTCTCTCTTTTTTTTGTTGGTCTTGCTAGGGGTTTATCAATTTTATTTATCTTCCTAAAGAACCAGTTTTGATCTCACTGGTTTTTTTCTATTTATTTTCTGTCTTCAATTTCATTGATTTTTTCTCATTATTCTCTCCTGCTTTCTTTTGCTCTACTTTTTCTAGTTTCTTATGGTGTTGATTTAAGACTTTTTTCCTTTTATAATGTAGGTATTTAATAATATATATTTCCTTCTAAATACTTCTATAGTTGAATCCCATGATAATGTGCTGTGTTTTCATTTTCATTTAGTACAAAATACTTTCTAATTTCCCTTTTGATTTCTTCTTTAACCCACAGGCTATTTATATGTTACAAACTTGTTAAAAGTGGTAATCTTGTGCTGGGATTATGTGTAGGATTTCTTTCTTCTGTATAGTTTTATGTTTTTATTGCTGTTCTTTTTGTGTGTTTGTGTATATTTTCCAGTGAGCATGCATTACCTTTCTAATTACAAAATGTCAACAAATATAAAATAACACTCTGTTTTATAGCACTTTATAATTTACAAAGTGCTTCATTTAATCTTCTAACATATGCTCAAGAAACATAATCCATATTTCACAGATGTTGAAAACTGAGATTGACAGAGTTTAAGTAACTCTCAATGTCCACAGATAGAGCTAGTTAAAACTCAAACCCAGATTTTCCATCACCCAGTTTTCACTGTTCTGAAGAAGTTGGAAATAAGATTTGAAAACTAAATTGGAATTCACCTTGTAGGTAGGTGGAAAGATTCATGGAGGGTCTCTAAAGCAATAAGTGACATGAGGCGTTTATCTCAGTATAGTTTTAATTTGAATCTCTGATTGCTAGTAAGGTTAAACATCTTTTCATGTTTATTCTCTGTTTCCATTTCTTCTCTGAATTCCCTTTTCCTGGCCTTAGATTATTTTTTCTTTTGTATTGATTGGTCCTTTACTTATGGATTTGAATGATTTAAAAGGTTCCAATGCTAATATTTTGTTTATTATATGTTAGAAGTATCTTCTCTCAGTCTTTTCTTTATTCTTTCAGTTTTGATCATCAGGGAAATGTGTGCTGGAGTGAGGAAAGTTGATGTGTTTGTTACAGGAGGAGTATTGGTTTATTTTGACCTGGTATGATGACAAGCAGGACATAGAAGAGGATGGGATTAGAAGATAAAACACTTGATTTGGAAATTCAATTTACCAGTCATTTGTCAATTGATTATATTTATTGGCCACAGTGTATTAGGCCATGTGATGGATAGAGAGTACAGAATAGATGTTGCCTACTTTTGAGGATGCTGATGGAGAAATAAGACATGTAAAGTAAGACAGATAACATGGTATGTACTCAAGTGAACTATGGTATAAGATAGCCCAAAATTTCTGTTCCATTAAAGGGCAGTGAATGGTTTGAGTTAATTAGGAGGTGTTCATGCAAGAGGAATTCTATAAATTGAATAGGAAGGGACTAGATGTAAAAATTTCTGCTCATTGTTTTATCTCCAGCACTTAGTGTAGTGCCTGATAGTCAGTGCTCAAATATTTGTTTAATAATTTCATGACATTAGCACATGTAGGCAAAGCCATTTGTAGAGACCTAACACAATGGGCACAGTCTGTTGCTTCTAAATCACCACCAAACAGTTCTGAGAATGTTCTGATATATCCACATTTCAGACAATAGCTTGCATTTCCAAAGAAAGGGAACACACCCTTTGGGGGAAAAAAGGCACATGATATGCTCCTTTATCTTACCATTGTAACAGAGCAGTAGTTAAGATTTGAGCTTCCCTGTCAGACAAACGTGGGTTTGAGTCCCATATCAGTTTCTTACTGGTTATGTGACCCTTGATTTTCCTCATCTATAAAATGAGACTAATAGTTGTACCTACCTTATGAGTCATTGTGAGGATTCAGTGAGCAAAGTATGTAAAACACTGAGCCCATAGTAGGAGCTCTGTAAATGCTCGCTATACCTCTTCCCTTGATAAGTACTAAAATGGATGGAACCTGTGATTGCCTTTGAATTTTGTGACTTGGTCCATGTTTTATAACAGGTGTATTTTCCATCTCCTTCCCTACAGATTCAGAGACCTATTGTGTGTTTCAAGACAAGAAGTACAGAGTGGGTGAGAGATGGCATCCTTACCTGGAACCTTATGGGTTGGTTTACTGCGTGAACTGCATCTGCTCAGAGGTACAATCCCTCATGGCATGTGATCCCCCAGTTTGTTCCTCAGCATGAAGAGGGGCTTTTAGTACCCCGATGGCCAAGGAGCACAGGTGATAAAAGCCTAAAATAAATTAAGAAGCAGATTGCAAGGAAAAATAAACATCTCCTGTCTTTTATCCTCTGTTGTTTGGGGCTTGATTTTTATGGGCTCTTTGAGTATTTGCTATGGACAGATACTTATGGTCTCTTAGCCTAATGATAAAGGACATGGTGGGAGAAGGCAGAAGAGCTTGATAATGGGAGTGGGGGGAAAAGCTCAATATAATGCTTGGATTATAAGACAAAATAGTGTTTGAAAACTATTTTCAAGGCTGACCTTATAGAGATTAGGTCAGATTATAAACTGGTTCATTGGGAGAGTAGATTTTATGTTGTCTCAGCCAGTAACTGTAATTAAGACTGAGTTTGTGAAACATTAGCCTCTACTTGGTAAGGATTAGAGTTCTTTTGGCATGGCTTTGGCTCCTGTCCAGTAACCCAAAGAAGCTAGTGGACAACTTAAATACTGTCTTTGCAATAACTAAGGCAGGTAGTTCCATCTTCTTTTCATAGCCTTGACCCAGGACTACTTCTGGGTGTGTGGTCCCTCTTTCTGAACAACCCTCTACCATAATAATATAGGCCACGGTTTCTCAACCTCTGCACTATTGACATTTGGGGGCAGATAATTTCTTGTGGTAGGAAGCTGACCTGTGCATTGTAGAATATTTAGCAGCATCCCTGGCCTCTACCCACTAGACAGTAGTACCAATTCTAGTTGTGACAACCAAAAATGTCTCCAGACGTGGCCCAGTTGCCTAGGGAGCAGAATCACCCCTGGTGGAGAAACACTGTACTAGGCCAGTTGGGAAGGAAGACCTTGTACAAGGGCTTGAGAATTGAGAATTCTGAACATATACAAAGAATTTTCAAGACCAGCCTCTTACTTGAGATCTTATGTAAGGAAATGCAACTCCTCCCTCATGCCTAGCTAGAATAGGAGTAGCCACTTGCAGGCCTGATACTTTCACCATTTGGACAGAATTTTGGACTTTCAGAATTTTGAGCATCTGGAAACCTAACCTTCAGGCTACATAAGGCAGCACTGAGAGGCTATTGGATTCTAGAATAAAAACAGACCAAGTTTCCAGCCCTGGCTCTGCCACCTATGAGCATGTACATTGGACAAGTTACCCTAACCTCTGAGATTCCTTCAGCTTCCTCTTCCTTAAAATGGGATAATAACATTACCTATTTCATAGGGTTGTGGTAAAGATTAAATTTATAAATCCATTTAAATCACTTAAAACAGTGCTTGGTCATGCAAACAATCAAGAAATATTAACTCCTGTTACTGTCATCATCATTGTCCTTGTCATTGTGGTTACCATTATCATGATTATTAATCTATTAACTCTAGAACAGAATTCAGTATATAGCATTAAGGAGAATTCAGTTTAGACTGCGGCTGGGAGTTGTGGTTTCTGATGTGCTTCAGTGATCTCACTTCCAGGTGATACCACCTGGCTCTGAAAAGTATGATACATAAGGGGCCTCTGTGGTGTTTCCAGATGTAACACTCCAAAAAGTTATTGTAGAAAGTACATGAGAAAGGGAAAAGGTTGTGATAAGGTGATTCTGGATAGATAAAAGAAGCCTGCTTCTTTAAATGACTAGGACATGTATTAAATAGAGCATTTGGGGACTGATTAACTGCCTGGTGTGGCCTGATTTTGTCAGATTCCTGACCCAACACATTGGAGACAGACAGCTAACCATTTGGGGGGTGAGGCTTTGATGTCTGCAGGGCAGTGGAAATGTTAATGTGATCCCAATGCCAACAGCTCAAGCACTAGACATCTTCTTTTTCTCCATTCTCTTCACTGCCCTCTTTCCCCACAACAGCCTGACAGATACAAGCAGTTTTTGCTTCAAATGAATTATGGATGGAAAATGTAAATGTAAAATTGATTTCCAGAGTCTTCCTTTGTTCTAGCAATTGTTGTGAGCTGTCAGAGCTAGGGATCTTGTAATTGTAAATCAGGCAGGGACTCAGCTGCCCCACCCAGGCATACTACCTAATCAGCTCAATTCCAAACTCTAGCCTGTTGTCAGAAGAATTTTGGCTGAAAAAGGAAAGGAGGAGAAGAGTCACTCAGTCTGTGCCAAGGCAGAGTTATGTGGAATCCAGAATCCATGTGCTAGAGATGCCTCTTTGCCCTGAGCTGGATAGCAGCTCAGGGGACCCATGGCCCATTATCTCTTCCCTTCCATGGCATTGGGCAGGTGATTATGAAATCAGAGTAGGCTCTTGGAAAAGACATGCAGTTAGAGCTGGGGAATGATAGAAATGCCACAGAGCCAGACCAGAGGAAGCCTCCCACAATTAATGGGAAACTTTGAGAACTGGAGCAGTAGTGATCCCAGCCTTAGAAAAATATTCCAATAAGCTATCAACCAACGCAGCAGAGGTGCTAGTGATGAGAAAAGGAAAGAAATTGTTGATTGCATTCAGCTTCTTGGGAATGCGTTATTCACTGTCTGGGTGGGTCCCTGCCTGACTGTTTCCCAAACTGGCATGATCCCAGCAACTTTTGAAAGACATTATTTTTTCTTGCTGCCTTCTCTCTTTTAGAATGGGAATGTGCTTTGCAGCCGAGTCAGATGTCCAAACCTTCATTGTCTCTCTCCTGTGCATATTCCTCATCTGTGCTGCCCTCGCTGCCCAGGTAAACCAATTTGCCTCTTTCTTTCCCAGCTCTGGTTCTCCTTCCTCCCTCTATACCTAACCCAACCCATCTCCCTAATTTCCCAGAAGGGAAACACGTCCAGACAGAGATAACAATAGGACACTTTTAGTCAGCCCATACTGGGCCGTAAATACTTTTTATAGCCCAAGCAGGGCACATTCTAGGCTCTAATAAGTTATTGGCTACCCAGTAACAGATTTCATTGGGCTTTTAATCATTTGAAGGTGGGTGTCAATTGGGGGATGGAAATTCTGGCCCAGAGATTTTCTGCCATAAACAGCTTCTTCCTGCCATGGGCAGCAGGCACCAGGGGAGTTGTAGCATGGCGGCACGTGTCCTATGCAATTAGTGCTGGAACTGCATCCAAGCATAGCATCTAAATTATGAGGGGCTATTCATAAATCAAAGGAACTGAACCAGTGAGGTTTATGACAGTATAAAGCTGCCTGCCTGCTCAATAGTCACCTCCTCCAGACTGCACATTTATTATGTACACATTGTTAAGAGCAACTCTAAGGGGGAGTCAGGCAGAGACTTTTTCACAAGGCTGTTAGGACGTCTACTTTCACGATTAGCAGCTAGGGTGTTTGTCTGAGGCAGGGGCTGCCTCAATGACACTTTGTTCATGTCTGACTGGGGCCTGGTTCCCACACCAAAAGCATGTAAGCACGGAGTGGTTCACAGAATGCCTGTGGGTCAAACAGCAGTCCTAGGAAAAGCTACTTGACAGTCTTGGGATCTGCAAAGTAGAATCCTTGTCATTCTGTAAGTTAATTCTGTTTCCCTTTAAGATGGAAATTCTTCAGCTGGGTTCCTGGGTGGACTTTATTTTTTTTATTATTTTTTTTTTT
>NW_012134303.1:7454148-7455153 GCF_000956105.1 Propithecus coquereli | reverse complement strand
GCCACAGCAATCTAGCCAGGGCAACAGAGTGAGACTCTGTCTCAAAAAAAAAAAAAGCCCCCAAACCCTTTTTGTTACCACCTTTATAATGTGTCCTTTCTTGCATCAGTAAATATACTCTAATGAACACAGGAGATTCTTTTTCAGATAGCAAAAGACCATGCCATATCACAGGTTTATCTGTCTGGGTGTTGGTGCTGGTAGTATATGCCTCAAGATGTGAAAGATTGATTTGGCATATGACCAACTTAAAAGTTATTTTTTATTGGAATAAATTCCTAGGTGAGACTTAACTGTTTTTGTGTTCATTTGCTTCTTCTACTTAAACTGGATTACAAGAGTGTGGTAATGGGAGGGGCTCTGGTAAATGAGAGCAATGTTTCTGATAAAGTAGCTAGTCTGGAGAGCTTTTTTTTTTTTTTTAACCTGCCAGGTAGCCTGACAAATAGCCTTATAGAAGCTTTTTTCCCCGGAAGTCTCCAAAATTGATCTAATGTCATAGAAACTTACTAAAACTACTATATAGATATTGTTCTTCCCTGGGAAGGAGGTTGAGGCATGACCCAAACACAGAGCATAGGGCAGAAGAACATAGAGTCTGGCTGTCACCTACCCCAGTTGCCTAATAGGAAGCAAGTATTGAGAAAAAGGGAAAGTATAAGCTAGCAGTTATTTTGAGAGAAAAAGAAAATGTTAAAAGAACTGAGATCATAAATCCAAGAGGAGAGAAAGTGGAAAGAAATAAACACCATTGTCTTTAAAACTTTAAAAGCTCATTTTATGGAGTTTAACAAACTATTCTTTTTATTTTCCTTCTTGTTTTTGCAGCTCACTTCTTTGTGAATTCATTTTTCATTTTATTAACTATAACCTTTAACAGTTCTTTCTGTGGGTAGTAGTACTAAAGTTCCCTAATCCTTATATAAAGAAATGTCTTTTCTGCACCCGAATGTTTATGGCAGCACAATTCACTATTGCAAGAATGTGGAAACAACCCAAGTGCCC
>NW_012134303.1:7448263-7450277 GCF_000956105.1 Propithecus coquereli | reverse complement strand
TAACCAGAATACTAACAAAGCAACTATACTAATAAAATACCAGCATAAATTTAAAAAGACATCTTACATTTGTAATAAATAAAAGACTATTACAGTAAATATAGACTTAAACTTTTCGAATGGTGACATTAGCTGGAAAAAAGAGAATGTAAGGAAGGGTTCAAACTATTGAGTTATAGAGACCAGAGAAAATGCACAAAGATTATGGAGAATCATATAATAAGCACTTTATAAGACAGAGGATGTGGCCAAACTGAGCCAAGAGGAAGAATGCAGGGTGAATGGGAAGAGGATAGAGTACTGTATCCCTTTATGGCTTCTGATTTCAGTTGAGTTAGTGTACTTGGCTTTCAGCTGCTGTCACTTGGTAGTGCAAAATATTAATTTGCTGGGGAAAATCATGTATGAACTAATGCAATTTCTACTTTACACCAACTTCATTCTCTTATTTAACCCTTGCATATGAACAATTTTGCATTACATAAATCCATACTGTGGCAGAAACAGACTGTGTAAGATGAGGTAGATATATGGCATTTGGCCTTTGACAGTTTAGACTAAGCTAAGGGGTTGAAAGTCACTTGACCACTCTGAATCTGCTTTTTTGGTTTTTAATCACTGACCTATCTGCACCTTTTATTTGTACAAATTTATGGGGTACACATGCAATTTTGTTATATGCATAGATTGCTTGGTGGTCAAGCCAGGGCTCTTAGGGTATCCATCACCCCAATGACATACATTGTACCCATTAAGTGATATCTCATCATCTTCCCCCCACCTCCTCACCCTTCTTAGTCTCCATTGTCTATCATCCCATTCCCTACATCCATGTGTACTCATTTTTAGCACCCATGTATGAGTGAGAACATGAGATATTTGCCTTTTTGTTCCTGGCTTATTTCACTTAAGATAATGATCTCCAGTCCCGTCCATGTTGCTATAAAAGACATGATTTCATTCCTTTTTATGGCTGAATAGTATTTCATTGTGTATATATATCACATTTTCCTTATCTATTCATCTGTTGACAGTCATTTAGGTTGATTCCATATCTTGGCTATTGTGAATAGTGCTGCAACAAGCATACAAGTGCAGGTATCTTTTTTATATACTGACTTCCTTTCCTTTGGATAAATACCCAGTAGTGAGATTGATGGATTATATGATAGTTCTGTTTTTAGTTTGAGAAATCTCCATACTGTTTTCCATAGTGACTGTACTAATTTACATTCCCAACAGTGTTTAAGAGTTCCCTTTTCTCCACATCCTTGCTAGCATCTGTTATTTTTTGTCTATTTATTAATAGCCTTTCTGACTGAGGTAAGATGATATCTCATTGTGGTTTTGATTTGTATTTCTGTGATGATTAGTAATGCTGAGCATTTTTTCATATACCTGTTCTCCATTTGTATGTCTTTTTATGAAAAATGTCTGTTCATGTCCTTTGCCCACTTTTTAATGGGAATATTTGGATTTCTGTTTGTTTGTTTGAGTTCCTTATATGTTCGGGATATTAGTCCCCTGTCGGATGAATAATTTGCAAAGATGTCCTCCCATTCTCTAGGTTGTCTCTTCATTCTGTTGATTATTTCTTTTGCTAAAATAACTGATTTGCTCTAGTTGTCAGAGACCTAATCCACAGTGTTTCCTTTGGGTTAGGTGTGAAAAAGTTTGGCTGTATGATGTGTTTTTTTTTTTATTTCAGCATATTATGGGTACAAATGTTTAGGTTATGTATATTGCCCTTGCCTCCCCCCAAGTCAGAGCTTCAAGCGTGTCCATCCCCCAGACGGTGTGCATCACACTCATTATGTATGTATATACCCATCCCCTCCTCCCCCCTCCCATCTGCCCGACGCCCGATGAATGTTATTCCTATATGTGCACTTAGGTGTTGATCAGTTAAAACCAATTTGATGGTGAGTACATGTGGTGCTTATTTTTCCATTCTCGGGATACTTCACTTAGTAGAATGGGTTCCAGTTCTATCCAGAATAATACAAAAGTTGCT
>NW_012134303.1:7439278-7441579 GCF_000956105.1 Propithecus coquereli | reverse complement strand
TCTAGATTTGTTCTTTTTGCTTAAGATTGCTTTGGTTATTTGGATTCTTTTTTGGTTCCATATGAAGTTTAGTATTATATAATATTTTTTAGATCTGTGGAAAATGGCACTGGTATTTTGATGGGAATTGTGTTGTATCTATAAATCACTTTGGGTAGTATGGACATTTTAACAATATTGATTCTTGCAATCCATGGGCATGGGATGTTTTTCCATTTGTTTGTGTCATGTATAATTTCTTTCATCATTGTTTTGTTGTTCTCCTTGTAGAGATCTTTCAACCCCTTGGTTAAGTATATTCCTAGCTATTTTATTTTCTTTGCAGCTATTGTGAATGGTATTGAGTCCTTGATTTCACTCTCAGCTTGACCATTATTAGTATATGTAGAAATGCTACTTATTTGTGTACATTGATTTCATAACCTGAGAATTTGCTGAATTTATCAATTCTAGGAGTCTTTTGGTGGGGTCTTTAGGGTTTTCTAGATATAAGATCATATCATCAGCAAACAGGGATAATTTGACCTCCTCTTTCCCAATTTGGATGCCCTTTATTTCTTTCTCTTGTCTGATGGCTTTGGCTAGGACTTCCAGTATTATATCAAATAGATATGTAGATTACAGAGGATGACAGTGGGCACCCTTGTCTTGTTCCAGTTCTTAGGAGGAATGCTTTCAACTTTTCCCCATTCAGTATGATGTTGCCTGTGTATTTGTCCTATATGGTTTTGATTATTTTGAGGTATGTTCCTTCTATGCCTAGTTTGTTGAGGGTTTTTATCATGAAAGGGTGCTTGATTTTATTGAATGCTTTTTCTGCATCTATTGAGATGATCATATGGCCTTTGTTTTTACTTCAGTTTATTTGGTGAATCACATTTATTGATTTGTTTATGTTGAACCATCCTTGTATCCCTAGGATGAAGCCCAGTTGATCATGGTGGATTATCTTTTTGATGTGCTGTTGAATTCAGTTTGCTAGTATTTCATTGAAGATATTTGTATCTGTGTCCATAAGTGATATTGGTCTGTAGTGTCCCTTTTTTGTTGTGTCCTTTCCTGGCTTCATAGAATGAGTTAGGGAGGGTTCCCTGCTCCTTAATGTTATGGAACAGTTTCAGTAGAAGGCGTGCCAGTTCTTTGTAGGTCTGGTAGAATTTGGCTGTGAATCCATCTGTGCTGGGGCTTATTTTCAATTCTTTTGGGTATATATCAGGAGTGGAAATTGTGGGTCTTATGGTAATTCTATGTTTAACTTATTGAGGAATCTCTCCCAAATTTTAAGGCTGCCCCATCTTCTTTTGGTTCATTTCTTTGAGTATCTGCTGACTGCTATCCTCATGGTTGCTGCTGATTTGCTGCTATTGCCACTATCCATGTCTGATCTCTATTGTTCTCTCCTCTCTTCTTTTGCTCTTTTCTGATTTCTGTATTCACTTGCCTCTTGGATTTTATTGAAAAGGGTCAATTTCTTTTAAATAGTAATAGCCAATTAGCATATTTTTTTTCCTGTAGTAAGGTGAGAGTAGCCATAATATGCAAGATGATTAATCAGGTGCCATTTCTTTGCCTGCAAAGGATTGGTGTATTTTTTTCAAAAACTCTTCCTGAGTCCAGAGCTATCCAAAAGCATAAGGATTCTGGGATGTTGGTCTCTGGATAACAGAGCTTTTACTTTATCATCATTATTGTTGTTCTTAAATTGATTTTTGAGGAGTTGCCAAAGGAGATGTTCACTGTTGATCACTAGCCCCTCCATGTCCATAGTGACTGCTCCTTTAGATGCCTTTAACCATCTTCCATGCTTTATTTCCATTATTTTTCTCATACATTTGGTCCTTGGACACTTTGCAGAGTATGAATGGTTAAAACTTTCAAGAAAGCAGCACCCAACTTACCTCTTGCTAGGCGAGGTGATTTTGTCTCTGGTAAACCCTGGGAATTTCAATTGCTTTTTAAAAAGAATGTGATTTCCTTTTGGCCTACTAGAAGCCCTTATGTCATATAAGAACCAGGCTTTTAGGAACAGTATGGCCTTCTGTCACAGTAGAGCAGAACTCTTAACTTCTATTTCTTTCAATGGACATTAGCCAAATCTGGCTTCACAAAAAGATGAAGAAGGTGGATCTTCATTGAGGGATACCTAGAGGCCCCATTTCTCTCAAATAAATCTTCCATTTGCTTTCTACATTCAAGAAACCTTTATAATCACTTTCCTGGATTAAGATAGCGTTTCCCAAAGTTTTCCTCAAGGAACACAATTTTATGAGATGGTAATAGGGTTTACCAGGGAAACATATT
>NW_012134303.1:7355291-7439208 GCF_000956105.1 Propithecus coquereli | reverse complement strand
AAATAGTAATATTTTAGTGATATTTTGATACATACAATGTGCAATGATCAAATCAGAGTAATTAGCATATCCATCACTTCAAACATTTATCATTTCTTTGTGTTGGAAATATTCAAAATCCTCTCTTCTAGCTATTTGAAACTATATAATAAATTATTGTTCACTCCAGTCACCCTGCAGTGGCATAGAACACTAGAACCTGCTCCTCCCATTTAGCTGTAATTTTGTATCCTTTAAACAACCTATCCCTATCCTCTCTCTCCACTATGCATCCCAGCCTCTAGTATCCACTATTCTACTCTCTCCTTCTATGAGATCGACATTTTTAGCTCCCACATGAGTGAGACTATGTGGTATTTATCTTTCTGTGCCTGACTTATTTTGCTTAACATAATATCCTCCAGGCACATCCATGTTGCTGCAAATGATAGGATTTTATTCTTTTTTATGTTCGAATAGTATTCCATTATATATATATACACACACCCCATAATTTCTTTATCCATTCATCTATTGATGGACACTTAGGTCAATTCCATGTCTTGGCTATTGTGAATAGCACTGCAATAAACAGGATGCAAGTAACTCTTCCATATACTGATTTCCTTTTTTAGGGATATATACTCAATAGTGGGATTGCTGGATCATATTATAGTTTTATTTGCAGTTTTTTGAGGAACCTCTATACTGTTCCTCATAATTGCTGTGTTAATTTACATTCCTATCAACGGTGTATAAGAGTCCCCTTTTCTCTGCATCCTTGCTAGCATTTGTTACTTTTGTATTTTTGATAACAGCCATTCTAACTTGAGTGAGATGATACCTCATCATAGTTTTTATTTGCATTTCCCTGATTATTAGTGATGTTGAACATTTATTCATATACGTTTTGGCCATTTGTGTATCAGAGCCATTAATATATTAATACACACTATGAATCTACCAGAGAGGTGCATGAGATGCAGTATTTTCTAAACTTATTTAACCATAGGACCCATTTTTGGCAGGTATTTTGCACAATCAGCATTCCTCATCATATGTTTTAAGAAGTGTTGTATTTTGCCGTTTAATTCCTAGAAGTTATTTATGTCATAGCAATAAGCTATGGGTAAATAGAGTTATCTTAGTTGAAGAAATTCATTAGAATATCGGGCCATTTTAGCACAAGACCCTAAATTATTTCTACTCAAACTTTAACATGCTTAAAGACAACAACCTTGGGGAATTTGATAAAATGCAGACTCCCAGGCCCTACACTAAAAATTCTGATTTAGTTGGGCTGCAGTGGGTATCATGCATTTTAAACAAACGCCCCAGTTAATTCTGATGCAGTTGGCCTGAGGATTGCACTACATTAATAAGGCCCAAGGGAGATTTTGAGAAAGGAGGTCAAGAGAACTTCCCACAGAGAGCAGTCCTGGGTAAGATCTTGCAGTAGGGGCTCTGTGCATCTGCAGAAGGCTGTGGGCAACATAACAACATTGTTTTTCTGCTAATGGAGCACATAGGCACCCTGGAAACACAAACACATTTTGCCTATGTGACATTTCCCTAGGACCAACCCTGCAGTAACATGTGTACAGTGTGCCATCTGGCCTGCCTCCCCTGCTTTCCCAGAAACTCCCACCCAAAGCCTTTCTCTTCTACCATCTTCCACATTCAGAGTCCCTGGCCATCATGTCCAGAAAGCAGGACCCTCCGTGGGGAGCTCCCCCTGCTACCCCACCCATTGTTCTTGACTTGTTGTTGGCAAGAAATGAATGGCATTTCTCGGAATTAGCCCAGGAATTTCTGCTGATAAACAAATGAAACTCTCAAAGGGAAAAGCAATCAACATAGTTTGAAATAAAATCAGTGTTTTCAGCTTAGTCTGTTTTCAACTTAGTTTGAAATAAGAGTCAAATCTAGGGTATTTTAAGGAAAGGATTAGCAAAATGGCCCTTAGTGGGCTTTCATCCTAGTTGTAGGACTGACCCTTGAACCAGGGCCTGCTTTCTACTGAGGTAAGCAGAGGAGGTGATTATTACCTTGATTTCCTGTGACCTGTGATTCTGAGACCTGTCCCACCATCTGATCAGCCTTGCCCACCCCTACCCCCACATCCTTGCCAAATTTCCTGACACCTGAAATTGTCATTATAGCCTCATATTTTTAATAAGCTTTGATTCCTGATAATTCATCTGCCTTTGAAAATGGTAAGTTAACTTTTGTTAATCATTTTTAATTTAATCTGAATACAAGATCAAGAAATCATAATTTGATTATAGAGAGAAGGGGAGGGTGCTGCAGGGGTGTGGAGGAGGGGAGATCCTGAGGCCACTAGCTCAGCTGGGTACCTGGAAGACTTATGGAAGGGGAGGGGGGTTGAAGGAGGAATCTAGGAAGTCAGGCTTTACCTTCTCTACAGTCCTGCAGAGCACCAGTAATGTTAAGGATAAGTTCTTTATTTGTGGCAGAGGACACAGTGGTTTCTAGGATGAGTTGCCAGCTCTCAAGTTTTTCACTTTAGGGTTGTTAATTTAAAGCCAATATGTTCTCAAAGTAACCAAATATCCTTGCTATCTGTTGCCTAGAGCCAAAGGGTTTCACTTCAGGGTTTTGGATGCAAAATAACTATAACCCAAAAAGTTTGCCAGATTATTGCAGCCACTAAGATAAATAACGGTCTTTATTAGAATGATTTTGTCTGATTTTTGTATTTAGAATTTTACACCATCAGCTATTCCCTAAAAGTGATTTTAGAAACTGGCAGACGTAGGGTGTCAGTCATTGAAATCTGTTCCAAAATCCACCTCCTTACAGGACTCCATTTTTGGCCATCAAAGTAGTCTATTTTATAAATGTCTTGATGTGTTGTCTCTTGTGTTTGCCACATATACTCTAGGACCCAGAGAGTGGGAAGTGGTTCAGCAATATATGTGTGGCTGCTTAAAAAGTGTTTTCTATGGAATGCTTCACACATTTGTGTGTCACCAAAAGCCCTGACTTAAGCGTTATACAAGATATCCATGTAACAAAAACACTTGTATCGCCTTAGTATTTTGAAATTAAAAAAATTTCTGGAAGGTGATAGAGTGAGCAAAAAAAGAAATGTGCTTTTTATGGTTATACTCCCAGAATTGGAGAGAGGCTAAGAAATATACATACTGCATCTTTCTAGAAAGGGCTAAATCAAAGTTGTCTGCAGGAGGGGGAGAGAGAGGGTTGGTTGGATTTTATTTTATTTGAGGAAAAAGGAAAGGCACCAAACTTGGGAGATGAGGTTATTTTTAAAGCATGAAGATAAGGTAAGCTCCATTTTCTTATCCTTAACAAATTCATGCGGCTTTGGTTTCTCCACATTCACAAGATTGTGCCCTCAGGGATCTAAAGCCAAATCAGAGTCCATACTCAGCACCATACCTTTTATATGGTATATTCATTTATTATTTTAATAGGAGACAAATGGAGGTTGAGAAGGAGAGGGCAGGGAAATGTGACTTACCGTCTTTCTTGTTTCTTTGTTTCCCTTCTTTTTTCCTTTTTATTCTCTCTTTCTTTTTATTTTTTAAATTTGTAATTATTTTATCATGGTGAAATATCTATAACATAAAATTTACCATTTTAACAGTTTTTAAGTGTACATTTCAGTAACATTAAGTACATTCACATTGCTGTACAACCATCACCACCATCCATCTCCAGAACTTCTTCATCTTCCCCAGCTGGAACTCTGTACCCACTAAACACTAACTCTCCATAGCTCCCTCCCTCTAGCTCCTGGCAACCACTACTCTGCTTCCTGTCTCTATGAATTTCACTCCTCTAGGTACCTCATATGAATGGAATCATATAGTGTTTGTCCTTTTGTGACTGCCTTATTTTGCTTAGCATAATGTCTTCAAGGTTAATCCATGACATAGTATGTCTCTTTCTTTTTTAAATGGGGTAGAAAGAGAAGTTTGAGAAGAGGCTGGTGGTAGAGATGAAGAAGTGAAGTCAGGAGAGACCAAGGGATCGTAGAGGAATCAAGAGCAAATGTTAATTTTCAGAGCACATTTTTCATAGGATGAGGAGGACTCCAGAGACCACACTGTCTTTAATAATAATAGATGTGACAAGCAGTAACTAGCATTAATTACTGTGCAAAATGATGTGTTTTGAAAGACGTATTCTTTATTAATGTTACCCAGGGAACTTCAGAGAGTGTCATCTATTAGGAGCTGATTACCAGCAGGTTTTGTCATCTGCTTTTGGAGAAATCCATAGGGGTAGAACAGTACCCCTTTTTCCCTTTATCTGAAGAAGTACATTTCCAAAAGGACCTCCTCTGTGATTGCTTTCTGAGGGAAATCATCCCTGGAGCCATTCAGTATGGTTTTATTAGAAAGATTATCAAAGGATTAGAGTACGAAACCTGTGAGGCAATGTTTAAGGAAAACTGTAATTACTGACGCTGGTGAAAGAAAGACTGAGGGACTTCACCAAGCTTCAGAGACATAAATGGGTCTTAAAGGATGGGGATCAGCTTTCTCCTTCCATCTCCAAAGGGGAAGAATGGGCAGAAGTGAGCTTCAGCATAAGAGAGTTAGGCGCAAAGAAGTACTTCCAGGCATGGGTAAGGGGAGCAGAAGTCATTTCAAAGTTAGTATATTATAGCTCAAGCCTAACATTGAGTAAAAGCAAGACACACACAAATGCACAAACACATGCAATGTGATTCAGTTAATATTAATGTCAAGTTAAAAACTGGCAAAACTAAACAATGTTGTTTAAGGATGTGCATAAATGTGACAAAACTGTAATTAAATGCAAGAAAATGATTGTCACAATAGTCAGCATGGTTATGACCTCCAGCGAGCACGGAGGAGGCTTCTAGGATGCCCACAATGCACTCTTTCTTGATCTGCATGGTAGTCACATAGGTGTTTACTTTGTAATTACCAGTTCAACTGAACATTTATGTTTTATGTATGTAAGTTATATTTTTTATTTGAATTTTTAAATGGTGTTACAATTTTCATTTTGGGGGGGTGATTATGATTGGAGGCAAAGGTGACCAGAAGACCTTGAAAGGTTACACCAACTATAGGATTCTGTATTCATATATGGTGGTTTGGAGGCTGTTATTTTTGTTTGGTTGTTTGCGTTGTTTTGGTATTATTAGTGTTTGGTTTGGTCTTTATTTGGGATGGGGGAACGATGCAGAGCATTACCAAAACCTACAGAAGGGTGTGCCCTCTGTCCTCTAGCTGGGCCCTCAGAATTAGTTAAAAGGCACGTGGGACATTTTGGGGGCTTTGATCTCCAAGCTGCAGAGTGCACAGTGTCTTGGCATCTGGATGAAGCCTTCTGGCTCCAGGCTTGTATCACTGACCAGAGGGCCCATTTGGCTTCCAGAAAGTCAGGCTAATGAAGACCACCTATGGGAAGGAGGGAGGGCTTTGGTCCTATGGGGTGTGCATGCCCTTACTCCCAGGTGAGGCTATATTGTGTTATCATGGGGGGAGTAAGGCATGGGGCCAGGAAACAGATAGGATCTAGCCCTGTTCTCCCCCCAGTTCACTGTGGGACTTTCACAGAGCTAATAAACCTCTTTGTGCCTGTAAAATGAGAGTGATAATTACTATATTCTCCTAAGGTTTGCATTGACAGTGAACAAGAAAGTTGATGTGGGAAATTGCTTTGAAAAGTATAAGGAAGTATATATAAGCAAGGCAGTGCTTAGCAGTGGAAAGAAGATATTTAAATTCTGGGCCCCAAGATTGCATCTGGGCATATCCGCAACATGGGCAAAGCCTGAAAGCTTGGTATTTCGGTACTCATTCCCATAGATCCCAATAACCAGGCACTGATCATGTGTCCAGCCTCAGGGAAAAGCTGTGGGGAGTCTAAAGGAAATAGATGACAGGTTTAATGACTGTTAGGTGGAAGGCATAAATAAATGGCATCAGCTCTGCCTTGCCTTTCTATTTCGTCCTGATTAGATTTTCAGAGATGCCTTGAGTGAGCGTGCTGCACAATATTGCTTGCATTCTCAAAGCTGAGTGAGCCCTTAGCAGAAACATGGGGTAATGCTGAGAAGGTACTCAGAGACAAGGTAAAAATCTCTGGACTGCCTTGAAAACTTGAAGGGGATTTTTTGGGGGGTGGAGCCTATGCCTAACTCTTCTTCCCTCCTAAACTGTAAAAACAGAGAGCAGGATTCTCTGCTCTCTACCATTGTGTGGTGATCAGGCTGCCTAACTCCTGTTAGCTGGCCAGGACTGCTTTGGTCCCTACTTTCTTAGTAATTCATGTTCTGGCTAGAGCCTGTCATCCAGCACCTCTGAAAGGAGCACAGCATGACCCTACTGCAGGGGGCCTCTCAGACCACGGGATCAGCTAAAAGAGCCATTCTATGGTACTACTTTCAAACCAGGGAGGATTAGCACACCCCCCCCACCACCCACATTTCTCCTAGGGCTTTGTAAATGTCTGGGAACTGTTTTGGTTGTTACAGTGATCTGATCAGGGACTGCGATTGGCATTTAGTGGGCAGGAACTAGAGATGCTTAATGTTCCACAATGAGTAGGAATACAATACAGTGAAGAAGTGTCCCACACAAAATTCCAGTAGTGACCCTATTGGGAAACACCAGACAGCAGCCTTACCCAGAAAAGCCTAAGGAAGGGAGTTTCCTCCTAACCAGAAGTTGGTGGTATGAGTCTACTCATTCATTCACTCACTCACTCATTCATTTCACAAACATTTACAGAGTACAAACTTTGGGCCAGGTTCCGTGTGTGGTGCTGAGATTTCAGAGTCCCTGCCTCAAGGAGCTCACAGTCCAATGGGGCAGACAGGCATAATGAGATCATTAAAATGTAATGTGATGAGTACTCTGGTAGAGGTGTGGACTGTGAAGGCAGGGAGAAAAGAAAGAGAGACACTCTACAAGAGCCAGGAGCCAGGCACAGCCTCAGAGAGGAGTGGACATTTGAGCTAGATTCTGACAGATAACTGGCACTTTGCTGGATGGGGAAGGGGGAGGTGGAGAAGGCACCTGCAAAGGCATGTGTGGGACCCATGACCCATGACTGCAGTTAAGTGTGGTCTGTGCAGGAGGAGGCTGGAAGAGTCAGGTTGATGGAGGCCCAGTCTCAAAGGACCTTGTACATCCTGTGGTTAGACATTATTTTGTGCAGCCAACTCACTGCAAAAGTAGGGAGTAAGTGAAGTTTGTCTTTAGTGGGACATCTTTTTGCATCTCCTTTCCCCTCTTGCAGTCTCTCACATCCTCACCTCTCTTGTAGCCACTCAGCTCTCACATAGGCCCTAACAGCTGATGGGACTCTTTCCAGCAGAAAGGTCAATGCTTAGCTTAACTACAAGAATTCACTAAAGATAGAATTCCAGATGTCAGTGGGAGAGACTTTGGGCAGGGGACCTAGAAGAACTGAGCACTAAGGAGATGGGGCAGAGGAGCTTTGTTCAGTTTACACATACTAGATGTGAGTAGGAGTGTATGTGAGCATGTGTATGAGGGTGTGTGTTAGAGTGTGTGACATTGTGTGCGTACGTGTGTGTGTATGTGTGAGATGAGACGCTAATAGTTCGTACCTCAAAGGACTGTTGTGAGGATTAACTGAATTAAGGTATGTAAAGGATTTAGCATAGTGCCTAGCCCATAGTATGCCCTCAATAAGCGCAAGCTATTTTTGGTATTATTTTACAATGCAAGGCCGGAGTTCGGTCTGGAGAAGTGAGTACATGCTGATCAGGATACAGATGAAAATTTTATACTAAGACTTAGTGACTTTGTCTGGCTAGTTTCAAATGTGTGACTAGGCTACATTCTAATGCTGGGACAATGATTTTTCAGCATGTTGGCTTATCAGAATGTAGATGTTCCCAAGTGGAGCCATAGCATTATTTTGTGTACCATTTGGGTACTTTCTTCATCTTCACTCAGAACACATGGCAGGTCAGAAGCTGTTGTTTTACAAACCGTGTGGACCTGCCTTGAGGCCCAGGTCAGCAGGTCTGTCCTCATGTATTGGAACACAAAATAAAAGAACCATAGCACAGGGCCAGAGCCAGGGAGATGCATTAGAAAGGAATTAACTTGGGAGGGGCTGGATTAGAGAACAAAAGTCTTAGCTGGAGAATGAAGGAAGGAAAGAGCAAAAAAGGGAGAAAAAAAAATCTGGGAAGGACAGGATACATCAGATCATCCAGCTGCCCCCAAACTGAACTTACAGTGTTTTCTGTATTCTTTTTGGAAGAGGAGTTGGCTTGTCCAGCATTCAATGGAAACTTGTTGATTGACACTGTGTTGGGCACAAGTTCAGTGTGAGTGTGCCTTCAGCTATTTATTCGATTTTTAAATATTGCACCCTTCGCAGTAAGACTGTTTAGTTTCTACTGGCGCCCTGGGGCAGTGAGTTTAGATTGTTAAAATAGCAGCCATTACCACTCTCCATGTTATGACACTGTCCTCCCTGCTCCCCTTTAGAGAAATTGGGCATAAGGTTTTTTGACAAAAGTTTAATTCTTCTCTCCCCACCAAAAGAAACTTAGATTCCTTGTCTGAGTCAGAAGCGCGTTTGCCTAGCCCTAACCCTGGAAGCCTTCAGATCTGCCTCTCTGCCTCACCACTGTCCCCACAAACACACACTCACACGTGACTCTCATGTACACTCTCAAACACACTCACTCTCACATACACTCTCACACGCTGACACCCACACCCATCCCGCAAGCTAGAGGAACCCTGGGGAGCCCTTGTGCTTGTCTTGCTGTTCTTTTGTTTTGCTTTCCTTTATTTGCTTTGTTTTGATTTGAAATCAGTCTTTGGGATTACATTGGATAATTTTTTCATGTTATTAATAGTGCTGTGGAGGGAGCATGTAAGGACTTTCTCCTCAGTCCTGGCCGTGCTTACCACTCCATCCAAACTAATAAATACAATGCTGACTTTCTGATCAATCAATGTGGTCTTGGTTGGACACTGTGTACAATACCTCTTGGGCAACTAGCCCAGGGAACTCTAAAAGATGCATGAATTCCTGGATTATCTAGATTATTCATAGGTTTGCTTAAAAGGGAATTTTTCACTAGAGGACTGGATGGTTATGGCTTTCCCAAAGGACCTGGGGAAAGATCAAAGGAGCAGAGACAGTGGGGAAAGTATGGAGCTGCTCAGCTCCCTGAACAAGGCAATAATCGTGACCAAAAGCAGAGTCCCCCAAGATCAGCATTGGTCACAGCTGAAGAGCCACCATGAGCCCAGGCCTAGGAGGCATGAAAGGGAAATTCTGTGTTCTCTGGACATTTTTGGTACATGTTGTTTGTACCAGCACTGTCTGATAGAACTTTTTGCAATGATGGAAACATTCTTTATCTGCACTCTCCATTATGGTAGCCACCAGCACATATGGCTGTTGGACACTTGAAATGTGACTGGTGTGAGACTGAGGACCTACATTTTAAATTATATTTAATGCTAATTAGTTTCAATGCAAATAGACACATGTGACTAGTGACTATCATAGTATATGGCACAGCCCTATCCCATTCATTGGATACTTTTGTGCTTTGTTGAATTTAATTTTGTACCTCTGTCTGCAAGACATCTGTTCAGTGTCTTGCAACTAGATCATAAACTTCTTGAGGGCAAGAATTATATATTCTACGGATATAGAAAATGATACCCTGAAAAGATATTTTGTCCAGCTCCTTCTCCCCACATTTGACAAATAGTGAGACTGAGAAACACACTGAAACTTCCTTGAAGCCACAGTGTTCACTAGTAACATTAGCCAAGCCTGGAACTCAGGTCTCCCTGCCTCCTGGACCATGCTTCTACCGCATTTCCCTTGCAGACAAGTTTCAAAACAGCAGTAAACACCCTCTTCCTCTCCACTCTCTCAACTGAGTGTGGAATCTCTTATAACTGAGATTCATCCCTGATATTTGGAAAGTAGGCTCTGGACAAATGTTTATAGAGTGGATTAATTCTCTAAGGCCTTCCTGTTGTCTATTATTTTTTTAAAAATCTGTTTCTGTATCAGTGTGCTTGAGTCAGCCAGTGCTCATGCTGTGTCAGCCCAGGGAGATGGGGCCTCTGCGGATGTGGCCATAGCCTGGACAGGTGTTCAGGTATTGACTAGAGAACCCTGGCAGGCTGAAGAAAAGCTGTAGGACTTTGAGCTCTGGGCTCCTCCGTATTCCGAATTGTTTAGACTTGATGCTAACCAAGGACATCAGGCATAACTCCCTCCCTTCTCTACCTTATCACACTAACCTAGAACTAAAGGTGTCACAGGGAGGACTTAGGGGCCATACCTTACTGATCACCTTAGAAAATGAGAGAAAACACCAAGTCTAAACTAACCTCAGAATCAACAGCTAAAAGGGAAGATAATTCAACTTGTAGGTCCAGGTAAAGTATCCTTTTGTCTCCCTTCTCCTCTCTTTGTTTCCCACTCCAGGCCTTTAACCCCAACCCAGAGCCAACCAAACGTAACTCAGCAATAGCTAAATTGAAGCAAAACCTGTTAACAGCCACCAAATGCTGAGTTTTAGCCAAGCAGCTGGCTCCCCCAGACAGCCCTGCCAAGGGCCAGGAGGAGACAAGAAAGCAAATAGCCCATGTCCCATCTGCAGTGGAATGGCCAGTTCGTTTGCTGGTACCACCTAAGGAAGGAGTGATCTGGTACTGAGATAGAAGGTTTCCAGCGACCCGCCCAGCCCTAAAAATCTTAAGCCCAAGTATAGTCATTGGATGCCAAGGACACTGAAGAAAGTCTTTGGAGCATGTAGAACACCAAGCCAATTGCAGTGCCTGCTAGGCCAGCCCAGGATTCCTAGCATTCCAGCCACACCATACACACCCCCACCCCCAAAAGGCAGCCAGTGGCCACAGCAGAGGCTGAGTCCAGTGGGCTGAGACCCTCATCAGACCCTCCAAGAGCCTGCTTCCTCACTTAGGGCCTGCCTGCTTGCCCTGTGCTGAGTTCAGGCAGGTGGACAAACCGTACCTCCCAGTTTAGCCTAAGAATCTGACTTGCCATGGACTCTCGGGCAGTGAATCATTTTGAGCAAGCACTTAAGCAACTTTCCACTGAGTCATCCTGAGGACTGTCAGGTTCACTAATCCTGACATACTGTGTATATCCTTTGTTCGGATCCTGTCCCCATCCTGATACTGGGGGAGAGGGGTTATAAACAGCAGAACTTTAACGATGTGCTTCTTGGAAGTCATCTGTATCAGGGCTCACTTTGTCTCCGTGTTTCCAAAAAAAGCCTGAAGCACTAAGACAAATCCTGCCAGTACCAACTCTTTGTCTGTGTATGCTTTTGGCTACATAGCTACCAAGAGTATGTATTCTTCACTCTGAGTGGCAGTGCATGTTGGATTTCTTTTCCAGACCCTCCATGGCCCTGTTTTCATTTGGCTTCCTCTATACCAGGGGCCAGCAATATTTTTTTCTGTAAAGGGCCAGATAGTAAATATTTTAGCATTTGCAGGCCATATAGTCTCTGCTGCAGTAACTCTTCCATTGTAATGTGAAAGCAGCCATAGACAATATGTAAATGAATGGTCATGGCTGTGTTCCAGTAAAACTTTATTTACAAAAACAAGTTGCAGGTCAGATTTGGCCTACGACCCCTGTTTCTAGATAAAATGGGCTAAATCAAATTAGTAGTTGAGATCTACTTGCAGCTGCTAGAATACCTATGAGCACACTGGGGAGAGGACCATTCTTATCCTTAATTCTTTTTGGGAAGAGATATAGAAATTGTAGGAATATTTTCATCTTTCCCATTTTGAATATCATTCCCATTCTTCATCAAATATTGGATACTCTACGGTAATCAGAATTGGTTAAATTATGATGCAGTAACAATCCTCAAACCTCAGGACTTAAAACAAGAAAGGTTTATGTCTTAGTCTAACATGTCCATCTGAGGTTGGTGCATGTCATTCTCACCTAGGGGCTCCAGCTGACAGAGCCTCGCCATATGGAATTTAGTTCCAGCAGTATGGGAAGGAAACACAGCAACCTGTTCCCTGGCTCTTAAAGACTTTTGGCCAGAAATGACACAAATTACTTCTGCTCATACATCATTGGCCAGAGCAAGTCACATGACCATGACTTGACTTCTGTGGGACAGGAAAATGCAATGCTACCATGTGCCTGCAAGGAGGAGAATTGGAATATTGATCAACAGCCCTAATGATAGCCACACACTCTAAGAACTCCTTTCCAGGTTTCTTCTTCATATCCTTCCTTGCCGAGCCTTTAGCTTATCTGGCCTAATGGTCTCTTTTGCCAAGTTCCTGCCTGGCTTTCCTCAGCCATGCTGGTCTTTGGCATTGACACATGGAAAGGGAGGATAGCTTAGAAACTAAAGCATCAAGACAGTAAGCATTCCTAAAAATGCTATGTAGACCAGCTATGAACATGAAGTCAGGCCTCTGAGCCATGTCCTACATGTCATTGGATCCAAGGATTGATTGCCATTGGGCTGCAAGCCTGAGAACAATCGGACCTCCCATGCCTCTGGTTTTGATTTCACTTTGGTTTACTTTTAATGGGAATTTGAATCAGAGAGAGTTCTAAGCATATTGACTCTAGGCGGTTCCTGCCCTTAGTGCTATGGAGAACTGTTGTCAAGATGGAAGAGGGATATGGAAAATGAAAGGTAGAAAGTGTAGGTGATATTATTGTAATATTATGGGCTAAAGTGAAACTTATGGCCCATGATTTTCAAAGAGGGAATATATTGCAAAGGAATCAGGATAAGCCAATTACTCTAATAATCCCAAAATCTCAGTGGCTAAACACAATGAGGGTGAGGGTGGGAGGGCTGTGGAGAGGTAGGGCTCTGTTCCATGTAGTCTTTCAGGGACCCAGGCCCCTTTCCCGTTAGTGGCCTCACCTTCCTGCAGGGCCTCAGAGTTTATCACTGGATCCTCTGCATGTGGCCCTTAGTTTAGGGAAAAGAAAGCAAGAAGGAGAGTTGTGCAGGAGATTTTATAGGTCAGGTATGTACATCATTTCTTACCACATTCAGTTGACTGGAACTCATTCACATGGTTCCACCTACCTTCAGGTGAGACTGAAATGTAGTGTAACTGGGTGCTAGAATGGAGGACAAAGATGAGTTTGATGAGCACGCAACATTGTATATACTACTGTATACTTGTCTCAAGCAAGGGTGATGCTTTGTATGAAGGATCCAAACTGAGTCTTAGACTGAAGTTTTCACCAACATACTCTCAATTTTGAAATGTTTGCCACTCACAGAGCCTTGTAGACCTTGGTGGAATAAGAGACTAGTCCTGTCCTCAAAAGCCTTGTATTACAGAGATAAGATAAATGCAATTCCCCCCAAACCTCACATTTTACTTTGTACTTCACATGGCCTCTGGGGCCATATATAGGGGCATTCTTATATAGAGGCTTGGAATGTGTGTTTTAGGGGCAGGAATGTGAAAGAGATGACATTGAGTGAAATGATGATCATTGACCCTGGACATCTCATTCTGAATCCCAAACTGTTCATAAACCACTCTAAGAAAGTAAAAGGAAGCCATTAAAATGGGTGCTATATAACTAATCTTCTTTCCCTTTTTGCCCTGGCTACCAGGGTATTCAGAGTCCTTTAGCACTCACATACAATATGTTAACCTTATTGGTTGGTATTTCTTGTAGCTTCTCCCCAACCGTTTAATGTTAATATGAGGCAAGGTAGTCAAGTACTTCCTTTTGATCAGCTACCTTATATCAACTTTTTTGTGGTTCAGGTTTTATGTATTTTTATTTTTAATTACTTCATGGTATATACCATTTGTTGCAGAAAGAAAAAAATGTAGGTATGGTTTCTTTCTGTTTTATTTAATGCTAGGTTTAAAGACTGATATTTGTGAAAAAAGATTTTTCTGCAGGTGTCATGACTTCCTGAGTAGTTGATTTTACATGGTGTGGTTTTGGAGAAGAACTTTCAGTCAAAGGAAAGCTCAACTCTGTAAGTTTGATGTAAGCCAAAGGAGTACACCACCCCTGCAAGGGCAACTAGAGCTTTGGGTCTACCACAAAGCTATTCATCAGAGTAGAGAAAGCCCCTTTAGGTGCCCTTTCTCCCTAGCTGTGTTTTGAATATTTAGAAATCAGATTGTTTGTATCTATTATTTCCTGTAGTCTGGAGTTTCTCAGCCACTTTGGGGCCAGATAATTCTTTGTTGTGGAGAGTCATCTTGTGCATTGTAGATGTTTAGGACCTTCCCTGGCCTCTACCCACTAGATGCCAGTAGTACTGTCCTCCACTCGATGACAACCAAAAATGTCTCCAGACATTGCCAAATGTCACCTGGGGGAAAATTGCCCCCAGTTGAGAACCACTACTGTAGACATATTTAAAAAAAATTGGATAGATGTCCTCAATTCCCCAGGATCCTGGTCTGTAATTAAATGTATTTTGCCATTTCTTGTAGAGATGGGCGTTGGAAACAAAAATTACGGGCAGCAGGGAGCTCAGTTCCAAGATTGCCTGCATTTACACCTCAGTGGGGTGTAGATTGAGGCAGTGAGGATCAAAAACTGCATGTATATGTCCACTGGGAGTAAAAAGGCTTCTCAATACTCATTAACCTTTGAGGAGCTGACTCACTTCTAGGCCATTATTGAAGGTTCTGAATAAGATGAACTCCAGAACCAGAAGCCCTAAAGCAACACTTCTCAGACTTGAATGTGCACATGAATCACAGGGGATTTTATTGAAGTGCAGGTGATAATTAAGTAGGTCTGGGCTGGGGGTGTGAGATTCTGCATTTCCAATTGGCTCTCAGGTGACATTAATGCTGCTGGTCCTCATACCATTCTTTGAGTCAAGGGTTGGTGGTCTCTGAGAAGGGGAGCTGGCCATTTAGACACCTAAAAGGGTTCTGAAGAGGGAATTGCTCTTTTTAAGGTCATTCCATTGGCCCAGTAACTAGTAAGGTAATCCGCAGGTCTTAAACATTCCCTCCTCCTCCTGCTTTCAGGAAGGTACAACCCAAGGTGCTAGCCTCCCTGCCTTCTCCCCTCATTCTCCCCAGCCATTTAGGGCTAATATGAGTTGAGGTAGTCCAGTACTTCCTTTCAATCGGCTACCTTATATTTTCTAGACCTTCTATGTGCCTATGTGTGTGTTTTTTTTCCGCCTGGTGGAAACAGTGAGAAGAACTTAAGAAAAGCTATTAGAATGACAGAAGAGATTCCACGTAGGTGGCTATTTTATCCTAGCTGGAGTTTCAGATAATGTGATCTCCACCTCTAGAGCAATATAATGTAGCTCCACTTCTGGGAACCTTGGTTCTAATTCTGGTTCGAGCACTTCCTAACCTTAGTTTCCTCATCTGTGATGGGAGATAATAGCAAGACCTACCTCAGAGGGTAGCTGTAGAAAGAAAGGAGCTAAGGAACGTGAACCTGAAATCCTGAGCACAAAGCCTGTTCAGTATGAGCACAAGTCAGTAAATATTAGTTGCTAATATTATTGATGCAAGTACTGTAATTATTGAAACTGTGACCCTCAGAATCTTTTCTGCCTCTAAATTATTTGCATATGTTACTCTCCCATCAGTGACATTTCTCATTATGTGCAGTGATTCTCAATCAGGGATGAGGTGGTGTGTGGAGTTTGAAACCAGTCCCACCCAGAGACTGTGGTCTGCTTGCTCCCTTGCTGAGAATTACTGGTCTAAAGCATAATTGAACCTCATATTCTTCTTCCAGCATTGGTAAATCCAAAGATGGTAATATACCTTATTTACCTGCTTAATCTCTGACCCCTATAATCACCTTTTCCCCTAATAACTTTAATATGAGCATCTAGCTGCTAAAAGAAGAACCCTAGTTTCAAACTGGAAATTTTTATTAATCTTTGACATTTCTTTACTCCTCACACCGCTGTTTCCTGAGGAATTGTCACCATCCTATGACAATCAGTGGTGAAGTTCTTTAGAATCTAGATTTCCTAACATCTTTCCTTTCCTTTCTCTGTATTGTGTACTCTTACCTAAATTACCCTCCCTCCAGCAGGGACTTTGGCTTCTGTTCTTAAAGGATTTCCTAGGAGGAGCAACATGATACTTTCTCTTTTCCTCTAGTAGTTTCCTGAAATGGCAGATGAGCTGCCTCCCTTGGTCTCCAGGAAGAAGTGGACCGCATTTTCCTAACAGCATTCCCACTGCTCCAGCAGCCTAGAGCCTTGTCTGCCACCACCTTCCCTGCAGCCTCTGCCAGTGGCCTCCAGGGACCACTCTCTGAAGCCTGCTGCTAACAGTTTTCCAAACACAACAAAATGTGTGTTGGAGGATAAGTTTTCTCAAACAATCCTCAAGTACCAAATGCCTCTTTTCTTCCTTTAGCAAGTAATGTGATAGCAATGGGCTCTTTGAATCACCTCCTAACAAGTCCTGCCTCCATCCTTACTGTCTCTCCTCCAATCATCCCAGAACAGCCTTTCAAAATTGTAAATCTCAAAAAAAATGTAAATCTCATCAAATCACTTCACTGGCTTCTCATCATATACAGGAAAAATACAAACTCCTGGGCTTTACTTCTTTTATTAAAGCTTGCTAATGAGAGAAAGAGGAGAAGGGAGAAAGAGAGGGATGCAGCCACCTAGGAGAAACACGTTAGGTCTTAGCTGAAGGTTGAATGTGACTGAGGGTAGGAGTGGGGTCCCGAATTCAGTAGCTAATAGTGTCCATGAGATGGCAAATATCCAGATCCTCAAAATATCTAGGTATTAGACGTGGTGCAGGGCAGCGCTTCCCAGGGAGTGTGCCTAGGATGTTCATAGTTGTTACTAGCCGGAAAAAAAAACAAACAAAAAAAAACGAGTCCAGTGGTTCAGTAAAATCAGTCAAAGAAAATGCTGAGTTGTAATTAAACAGGTTTCTTTACTATGGGACTTTGGAGATCCTTTAACGTGCTGAAAAGGACATCGTAAGCATTGAATGTGGATCTTTTCCCAACTTTATTTGAAGCACAGAATTTTGTTTTCACAGAGCATCTTGTGGACTAGTAGAGCTCTGCAGAGCAGATTGGGAAATGCTGGTGTAGGCAATACAAAGGAATGCTCGACTGAACTCTCCACTGTCTCATCCAGATGCCTCACATTGTTTCTGTAAATGCTGCTTGAGGGTAGTGACTAATTTGTCCATTTCAAAGGGTCATCGACCTTCAAAAAAAAAGCCTGGTTCCCAAAGGATTAGAACTAACCAAGTAATAGTAGATCTCATTCTTAATTTATTTAGGGAGAAGGGGAAGGCGGTGAGTGACACATGTTACCACAAAACCTGTCATTAACAATTAGGCAACATGCACAATAGTTGACTTAACATTTTCATTGCAACTACAAGTCCATTTATTACACCTTTTGGTAGTTAGAAAATTTTTAAAAACCCATAGTATGGTAGCAAAAGAATAATACAAACCTATGGGATCCACCCCAAAGGGGATTCTTTTTCTTGGGCTGTATAATCCAAGTTCAGATGAAGGTTTGAGATTGAGGAATTAGCCTCTGAAAACAGAAGGATTTGTTTTTTTCTTCCTCAGTTATTGGACTGGATTTTAGTGGGCTTCTCTAGCTCTCACCTTTTGTGGCTGTAGGTAAAATTAAGAGACCTAAATTTGAATCCTTGATTTGGCACTAAATAACAGTGTCCCCTTGGCATCTCCGTGCCTCAGTTCCATCTGTCGGAAGAGAAGGCCATTTCCGGTTTCCTCTTGGAGATATACTTGGGAAACCCTAGGGGGCTTACGTAATGAGATTGGAGTGGTCCATGAGCTGAATAATGGAGTGGATAATAAAGCTGTTCGATAAAGTGGAAGAAGAAATTTTGACAAGAAAGAACGTAGAGGTTCCCTCTGAAGATTAGATTGTGAGAAGCTTCTACCAGTAAGCACTCTCAGCACCCAGAAAGCTGAAAATGTGTATGCATAACCCTAGAGACCTAGGATCTGGATAGAGTTGCCTGCAGAGATCCAGTACTGCTAAAGTGAAACCCACTGGCCCCTCACTTTGTATTGCAATACTACAGTCATTTCTTTTGGGTTATGGAATACTGAGAATCTGATAGAACCCATGGACCCTTTTCCCAGAATTCATACATTTTTATACACTCAAAATTGTGTAACTCACTTCGGAATCACTTTCTACAGTCATACTTACTTCTCTCCAGCTATTGGGGCCTTAAATGAAGAACCACCTTGCCCCTGGATGTGCACATTTAATATTTTAATGGAATGAATAATAGACTCTCAACATTGAAGCATCACTATCACTATTTGAATGTTTGTTCCCCATGTCATGCTCTGTTCCAGTGCGAGAGCCAGCAGGAGATAGAAAAGTACAAGACATAGGTCCTGTCTCCTTTACACTTATTGATCCTTAGAAAGCAGGTTACCTGCTATCAGGTGCTAGTCTGTAGGATACAGGCCATTAAAGACCATTAGACCATTACAGTTGCTGCAAGAAATCAGAGTGTGTTTGATGGACCCTGGGGGCTGGGTAGGATATGAGTAAGCAAAGGGTAGTCTGTGGGGGTAGTTTGGTCTAGCATGAGTCAAGGCAGAGTTGGCAAGGAGCACAGTGGGGGCAGGGACAGTCTGAAGTAGAGCATTATTTAGCCAGGGGATACATCGTTGAGATGCATTCCATGACCCCGGCAGGGCCATGCTGTGGTGCTGCTCCATACATGGAGCTTCAGCCACAAGCTGGTGGCTGACACTGTAAGGCTAGAATTGCTACCTGAAAGGCAGCGAGTCACCAGCTGAGGGGACTTTTCTGAGTTGGCAGGACCTCTATGGGATGTAATAAGCTCTGGACACTGGACTGCCAAAGCAGACACAATTATAAATCTCTTTTTGCCTTCAGATGGAAAACACTTGGTGAGCAGGAAATAATCATAATCAATTGGCTATGTTGTATATAACTTCCTTACTCCCTTTGCCTTTTCAAAAAATATGATCGTGTTTGTTCTTACTATGTACCTGTGAAAGAGAAGCAGGTGAAACAATTACCCGCAACTAACACACACATATTCACAAACACAGTTCTTTAGAAGCTGAAGCTCAGACATGGCAAAGTGACAGCAGTCCTATCACACAGCAAGCCAATAGCACAACCTAGCCAAGAACACATGTGCTCCCCCCACTGAAAAAAGCCCAAATCTATGCCCAGTCTGCAAGTACCCCTTGGTTCACAGAGACGTGTTCCCTTCTTGCACAAACCCTCTCCTCAAGCCATCCTTCCCAGCCATCTGCCTGACAAGACGGCATACTCAGGCAGGGTCAGCTACTGACTGACAGCAGCTGAAACATTAACGGAAGTGGGATGAAAAACAGCCCGCAGATGGGGTCCGGATGAGGAGGGGGAGAACTGGGATTAGACCAGGGTGTGAGCTTTCAGCGCCCTCTTCTACTCTCTTCTCGCCAGCTGGAGCAGCAGATGACTGTTTCCTCTCACTCGGCACCTTCTTGGTTGGGACAGAGTGTTGTGTCTGTCTGTTTAGCTGCAGAGTGATCTGCTGAATCTGCTGCAAGAATTTCCTGGCCTGGGACCTCACTGGGGGTTGGGCCTGGGTGGGAGTAGGGAGGCCACTAGTCTTGCTGAAGGTGCGAGCCCGCACAGAGTCTCCAGGAAGATTCCACACAGGAAAATCTTTGCCCTCATCGGCCCCCTCCTTTTGCTCAGCTGTCTCCCAAGGTGGATACTCCATGGCCAAGGGGCACTGGGCAAGATTATGGCTTGGCATTGACCCCTTCCACCCCTTTGTGGTTCTCCGTTTCTTTTTAATTTATCTTTCCTTTTGTCACCTGCCTCCCTGTCACCAGGGTACAAAGCACCTTCATTTTGTGCAGGCCTGCCCCACTCTGATACCCTACCTGCATTGTAGGATGTTTAGTGGTTTTTGCTTTTATTTTTTGGTAACGGTTTTATTGAGGTATAATTCATATACTGTAAAATTCATCCTTTTGACATACACAACTTAGTTGGTTTTAGTGTATTCGTAACCATCACCACTATCTAATTCCAGAATATTTTCATCATCCCCCAAAGAAGCCCCATACCTACTAGCAGTCACTCCTCATTCTCCCCTCCCCTCAGCTCCTGGCATCCACTATTCCACTCTCTGTCTCTATGGATTTGCCTATTCTGAACATTTTATCTAAGTGGATTCATACAGTATGTGGTGTTTTGTGAGTGGCTTTTTTCACTTAGAATGTTTTCAAGGTTTATCCTTTATAACTGAACTGAATTGTATTGTATTGTATGTATATACCACATTTTGTTTATCCATTCATCTGTTGATAGACATTTGGGTTGTTTCTGCTTTTTGACTATTGTGAATAATGCTACTATAAAATTTCATGTGCAAGTATCTGAGTCCCTGCTTTCAATTCTTTGGGGTATATACCTAGGAGTGGAATTGCTGTTTCATATGGTAACTCCATTTAACTTTTTGAGGAGCTGCTAGACTGTTTTCCAAAGCAGCTGTATCATTTTGCGTTTTTTCATTCTCACCTGCAGTGTTCCAATTTCTCCACACCCTTGCCAACATTTGTTATTATTGTCTTTTTATTATAGCCAGCCTAGTGGGTATGAACTGATATCTCATTGTGGGTTTTTGCCCCCCACCCAGGGCCTGTCTCTTTATTGGGGGACTGTTTCAGTCTTCTGTACTCATTACTGTGAATGTATTAAACCTCTGGGGATGATAGGGCCCTTTTCTAACTAACGTTTGAACCCAGAGTCAGGTCAGGCATTCTGTCAAGGCAAAGAGGAAGAGAGTTTAGGAAAATGGTAAACTTGCCACCATTGGAAACTCCATAGCAGGAGCAGTCTGCTCTACTGACCATTTTCCCTTCCCCAAAAGAGACCATCAAGTGCAGTAGTAGTTAGGTGAGATTTCCTTGAAAAGGTGAGACAAAAGCTGGACCATGAATGGCAGGAGGAAAGAGGATGATGCGTGAAGGGAGAAATAGAGAAGCATCTTAAAATGAAAAATATGAAATCCTTTCTGAAAAGCAGCTCAGATGCTGACCCAAAACAAAGATGAAACTCAAACCAATCAACAATTAACATTGTTTAGCAATTCTGGAAAAACACGCTGCAAGAGAGGACACTGGAAATGATGGCTAAAATACAGTGGGAGAGTTGGCTGAGAGTTGGGTTCAATCTTTCCCTCTCTTCCGTGCCCTTTAGAACCACTCAGAATCACAAATGCATTTGTGACCCTTCTTACCCATAAATCCACCTGTCTGGGGCCCTCAATACATCCAAAGCAGAGTCTGTGGGTTTGATAAATGGCTCTGGCCAGAAAGCAAATGCTTGTCTAAAGAAATCACACCTGGTGGGCTCCCCACTGAGATGGAGCGATGAAGGGCAAAGGATATCAGCCCCAGAGCTGGGCATAAAAGCATTCCCAGTGAATGTAATGGCTCAGAAGTGACTCTCTAGTTACCACTCAGGATCTAGCAATTTTTGACAAGTTCTACAGGGCAGTGAAAGACAGGGGTAAAAACACACCTTATCATTATGTTGCAGATGTTGGGAATTTTAGACAGTTATAGCACATCATACTGACTGAAAAGTGAGTGTCACTGCTACTTTGGAGCTCAGCATGGACCTTATACAGAGGCAAGGTCTGCCAGGGTGGGAAGAGGATGGCCACTGTGAGGATGAGGTAGTCCCACATCTCTTCCCTTACCAGCCTGTTTTCTGCCCTCCAGAAACCCTATCATTTATAGTTAGTAGTAAAATAACAATAATAGCATTTACTGAGCATTAATATGTACCTGCTATTCTATGCTGAGCAGATTCTATGTCTTAACTCATTTGATCATCACAACAACTTATGAGGTAGGTACTATTATCATCCCCATTTTATAGATGGGGAACTGAGGCTCACAGGTACTAAGGATTTGCTCAGCTAGTAAGCAATAACTAATTAATAGTGCATCTTTAATTTGAACCCAAATGGGACACTCTTAAGTAAGGCCTTTCCTCCCATGAGGACAGATCTTTGAAGTTGCATTTTCAGCAACCTTCCTCATGTGAATCCTAAATTCTGGAAAGTTTCACATACTCTTTGCCCTGTGCTCTACAGCCTCCTTATGGATAAAATATCAAAGGCCCATGTCACAATGTAATTATGTAGAAAAGGACCCTGTTTTAAATCATTGACTTCCATTGGCACCTCAGTATGACTTGGTTAATGGGATTAGTGCTGAGGCCTGCTAGCAGGACCTGAATGTGATGGGCCACAGAAGAGTTAAGTTTTTTATGGAACAGGAGAGTTTGAGGAAGATCTGGAAATCACTGGACTCTGGCCAAGGAAAACAGATCTAGTTAGTCATTACATCGAGAGGCCCAGGGTAAAAAGAAGTGATGGTGGCTGGAGCGCTGAAAGGAAGAAATCTAAATGATAGGCATCCCTGGATCAGCTGATGGACCCATTTGAAGCAGTACCTCTCATCTCAGTGAGCATTCCAAAGAAAAGCTCATCTGAACCCACATGGCCTCAGAACATGAGCACTGTTAATTTTTGGAGGGGGACTACACAGACACCCACTGTTTGGGATACATTCATTCTACAAGGTGTGTGGCATCGTTGCTTTATGCTCTCACTTAGCCTGAGCAAGATGCAGCCCCCAGCTGTCTACTATAGCAATGGTCTGTTGGAGGGCCACAGTTGGTTTCCCACTGGCACCCTTATTTGTTGGCTTCCTTTCCATTTGGACCAAGGCCTAAAAGCCAGCCTGAATTTACACAATTACTTTAAGACTGCTTAAGAAAGTAATGTATCTGCCCCACTTTCCCCAGATGAAGGTGCTGAATAATGTCAATAGGAGAAAAACCCCTTATTGGAATAAGACTGGGAACACAAAATCATAGGTAGAGTCTGTCCTACTACTAGGAATAGAGCTGGACTTCTGATGACCAGCATCATAGGATTGATTTTCTTCTATGATTGAAGGGACCCAAAATGGTCACCTAGTCTAGCCCGTGGCCTTCAAGCAGAATATTTCTCAAACACAATCTTCAAATTTAATTTTTGAATGAGAAATACATTTATATCATTCAAGAATATGAATGCATATGCATATGTACATGTATATATGATTATATATCTATGTATATATAAAAAGATATGCAGTAGGGTTTCAAATTCACCCATCCCACATTCACCCAATTCTTGTCTTCCCCCCACAACATGTAGTTTCTCTCATAACTTTTAGTGCTTTCTTATGTATCTTTCCAGATTGTCTTTATGAAAATATAATCAAATATGAATATATACTCTTTTAAAAATATATTCTTTTACATAAAAGGTAGTATCTTATGCACATCATTTTATACCTTGTTATTGTCTTCATTTAATAATACATCTTTCCATATTAGGACATAGAGAGCTTATTCATTTTTTATACAACTACATAATATTTCATTATATTAATGAGCCATCACATATTTGGCCAGATGTGTATTGATAGACATAGAAGTTATTTCCAATTTTTGGCTATTACAAATAATACTGCAATGAATAACTTTTATATGTTTCACATATGTGCAAATATATCTGTAGAATGAATTCTTAAAAATAGGACTGCTGGGTTAAATATATATACATTTTTAAATTGACAGATATTGCTGAATTTCTCTTCATAGTGTTTTTTATCAGTTCTTCATAGCCTTACCAAGAGAGCATATTACTCAAACTTTTGAATTTTTGCAAATCTGATAAGAAAGTTTTAATTTACATTTCTCTTATGAATAAGGCTGGATATATTTTCCTGTGTCTAAGCGCCATTTTTAGTTCAATTTCTATCAATTGTCGATTTATATTCTTTGCCCATTAGGTTATTAGTCTTTTTCTTACCAATTTATAAAAGCTTTTTATATATTAGGGACATATCGGATTTTATTCACCAAGTAACAAATCCCCGAAGAGATTCTATTCCAATGTTTTACAGTGTCTTTTAGTAGCAAACCCTTTCTTCAAACAAAATCATAAAAAATAATAAAAATACATTCACCGATAAAATTGGAGATATTCTGTTGAAATGGAAATGGGAAAGGGATTTCTTTTTTCACACCCCTCAGACACATCTGAAAAATCCTAAGGCAGCACAGAGCATAGTTTGGAAATGACTGCCCTACACAGCTGTTTGGCCTGTGATTTCAGTTTCTAATAACCTTTTCAGCTAGGATTACTTTCTGGTGTCTAACCTGAATCTTATTGATGCAGTTGATACTACTTCCCATTTGACATTGTTTGGCAATTTGTGATAATTTGGTCTCTCTTCCATTATGAATCTTTATGTGTTATTTAAATGTGTTATCATTTAACACCTTTTTGTGCCTACCCCTACAATGAAAGCAGGATTCTCCTTAAAGTCAGGGAAATGTCTTGTTTGCCTTTGCGGCTTTAACCTAGCATAGTGCCAGGTATTGTCAAGGTATAGTCAAGGACCTATTAGTGCCAGGTATAGTCAAAGATCTCCATAAGTACTTGTTGAATGAAGAAGGAAACAGAGTCTTAACTCATGTCCCCTAGCACCTATTATACACATAAATGCAAAGCAAATGCCTTTTAAATAGTTGTCCTTCATGGAAATTAGGAAAATCCCTTCCATTGCTTTCTTCTCTATGCCATCTTTCTAGACCAGCATCATCTACCATTTATTGTGAATGTTGTTATGTACATGATACTTTGGGCTTTTTAAAATAAATTATCTCTAAATCCCACAGCCATGTAAGGTAGATGACATACTCATTTTGAAGATGAGGAAACCAAGGTGCAAAGAGATTAAGTAGCCTTCTTCCTAAGACCACAAATCAAAGATGTGCCAAAGCTGGTGTCCTAATGTGTTTGGGCTGCTATAACAAAATACCATAAACTGGGTAGCTTATAAACAACAGAAATTTATTTCTCATAGTCTGGAGGCTAGGAAGTCCAATATCAAGGTACCAGCAGATTTGCTCTCTGGTGAGGGCCTGCTTTCTAATTCATAGATGATGCCTTCTTTCTGTGTTCTCACATGGTAGAAGGGGCAAACAAGCTCCTTTAGGCCTCTTCTAATAAGTGCACTAATCCCATTCATGAGGGTGCTGCCCTCATGATATAATCATCTCCTAAAAGCCCCATCTCATAATACCGTCACCTTGGGGATTACGATTTCAATTTATGAATTTTGATGGGACACAAACATTCATACCATAGTAGCTGGGACCCCACAGACCAATGTTTGCCAACACCAGAGACTAGGCTCAATTATTTTCTCTTGTATTGCTATGAGATGCAGAGCTGAAAAACACTATGTGCAAATAACACCCTATTCCAGGGGTTCCTTTCCTAGCCCCCTTGTCATTCTCTCTTCCCTTGTATTTTTGAGACCTGGGATAGAGTCCTTTGGACTATACAGTTCTACTTTGTTGGATGCATGTGAGTCACTCTCTGTCTCACGGGCAATTAAAGAGAAAATAATCTCCTCTCTCTAGCCTTTACTTTCATCTCCATATCCTCCCTCCATCCCTTGCCCCTAAATGACCTGCAAATATGTTGGGACTATACCAGTAGAATGACAGAGAACCAAAGAAACATTAGAATCAGTCTCAGCCATTAAAAGTGAAGTAGGAACAAGAATAACAGCAGCAATGTCAAAAGAAGGGATGACTGATTTGTCTCCTGACATACAAGCTGCCCTTATGACTAGCTAAGAACTTCCCCACTAAGAAAATGAAAGTTTGAAGGTGGAGAGAGTGGGGAAGACAGCAACCAGTATGAGGACTAGGTTCTAGCGAGTGGGAAGAAGGGTAGTGCCAGGAGAGGAGATAAGGTATACCAGAAGAAGTTGGGTAGGACCACATACTTGGTAAAATTTGCCACTTGTTCTGAAGGCAAGAAAAAAAGCCTGTGACAAAGTTATTCACACTGAAATGTTAGTGACAACATGTACCCTCTTGCAGAAATCTTGGGATTGCAAAATCTGATTGCAAAAGGGCAATTATTGAACCCAAAGGAAAGGACTCTAATGGTGGCATCTTAGGCATCAGTGAGAGAAAACATGGTAAGAGATATTTAGGATAATGGGGTGTTTTCTGAGCACCCCAGAAATCATAGTTCTGCCTACGTATAACACCATCCTTCACCTGGGAAGAAGAAACCATTCTTTCCCAACATATCAGTAGTCATATGGCTTAGTGCTTGTCTGCTTACCCGACAATGTCCTTCCTCCACTTCTCGTGGTGTCGTATGGTAATTTGACTGGAAATCGGAGAGATAGGGGTGGCTAGAAGCCATGCAGCCTGGTCATTCCTGTTGTAGTCTAAGGGGCCCTGGAGCCAGCTTTGCTTTGGACTGATTTTCTGCCAGTTTTCAGTCAGGAATACTGAATGTATTCCAAGGATAGTTGGTTAGAAGCCTAGCCACCTTGGAAAATCTGGGAAGGGAGAGAGTAGAATATGAGGTGGCTTTTCTTACTTCTGTGGTTGGGAAGCATGCTGTGTTGGCTCTCTAAAGATGCAAGGGGAGATTTGTGTCTCACATCCCATTCTTAGACAGAAAAATTGAGGCCCAAAGAGGTAAAGTGCCTTGTGCAAGATTATGGGATGTCAGTACCTGAGTTGGGATTATGACTCAGGAATTCTGCCTCGAAGTTTTTTTTTTTGTTTTGTTTTGTTTTTCTTATTTATTTATTTATTTTTAATTTCAGCATATTATGGGGGTACAAATGTTTAGGTCACATATGTTGCCCTTGCCCCCCCTTCCCCCCTGAGTCAGAGCTTCAAGCATGTCCGTCTCCCGGATGGTGCGCATCACACTCATTATGGGAGGGGGGAGGAGGGGATGGGTATATACATACATAATGAGTGCCTCGAAGTTTTATCACCCACCCATCTGTGAAAAGAGCACAGATTTGAAGGCAGGTAAACTATATTTCTGAGTTGGCTCTCCGATGAAACAGCTGTGTGAAAGGACTCAAATCTTTTGGGGTACTAGTAGCCTCATTCTCATAATTCCCCACCCCCACACACCATTAAGGATGTTAGAAGAATTAAATAAGAATAAATGAGAAGATATTAAGATAATTTTATTGCATAAAACTAGTCTTATGCATGACTATAATTGGTTTCTTTTTCTTTGATTCTGTTGTGTCTTCCTTTCTTTCCCTTTCACCCCATCTCCTGTTGAGTAGAATAATAGACTCCAGTGCCAGGTTACTCAGAAGACTTTTGCAAGGCAGATTCTCAAGATCTTGCTTCCACTGGAAAATCTCACCCTGCAGTTGCCTTGCTGTTGATCTCTTGGTGGAAGGCCTGGGTCAAAAATCAATCCACATTCCTTTGAAGCGAAATGATTCCAATTTTTTTTTTTTTTTTGGTGTTCCAAAGATCTGCCAGCTTCTGTAAGAGCCATGGCAAATATTATTTTGTAGGTGACTATAGTTTTCCTTCACCACAAAATGCTGAGATTTGGAATAATTAGAGCCCAGGGGGCAAATGGCCCTGCTTCTGTCCTTTTTCTGATGGGTTTTACTCATGTCTGCCAGCTGCAGCTGTCTGGTTGTGTACACTTGTGAGCAGGGGCAGGGCCTCTTAGCCCAGACAGAGAGTCAATTAGTATGAGTTAAACTCTTTCGAGGAGCTAAGTCTTCTTCTTTTTAAGGCAAAATTAAGGAAATTTTTTAATATTCTGTAAGAGGTCATTAGTCGGTAGTTAATGCCCAAGGAGTTGAGTTACTCAGAGGCTAGATCAACTTATATAGCTAAGTATGGAATTGAGCTAGTTACCCAAATCATTGAAGCCAAAGAAAATGCAATGTCTATGTTCTGAGTATTTTAGGCCACACATTCTAGAGGGACAACACAACCTTCATGTTCCATTGGTATGGGTTTGGGTTTTAAATGGTGCCTTCCTTGTTATAGGTTTGAAATGACTGACACTCTTTTTAATAGTGGCTAGGAGGGAAGATTATAGAAGAAGTCAGACCTCAACTTATATTCCGGTGCTGCCACTTACAAGTTGTGTGGCTTTGGGTGAATCAGTTAATTTCTTAAGCCTTAGTTTCTTCATTTGCATAATGAGCATAAGCATAATGTCTACGTCACAATGTTATTAGTAAGAACCAATGAGATGATGTATGTAAAAGCACTCACCATTGTGCCTGGCATATAGTTAGGACTCAACGAATGTTGTCTATTGTTAATTTACTTTTACTATGGGTATTATTATTAGCCTTTATCATTTTCACTACATTCTTAGAATAATTTCATTCTGTTTATTTAAATAATTGTATTGAGACATAACTTAGCATAAAATGGACTCATTTTCATTATAGTTTTTACTGATGGAAAGAAAGGGTGGTCCAACTTTTTAAGCCTCTCCCAAATGAATACGACTCCCCTAATTTCTCTTCTTCCAGTATCTCACGTCAGGCACTTTCCAGGTTCTGCTTATATCTATTATTGATTTTTATTCCCATTTCACTACTCCGCTAGCTTTAACCTCAGCGACTTGTTTCCCTCAAATGAAAAATGAAGGTAAGAATCTACCCTACTTGATTCACAGGGTTGTTATGAGGCTCCATTGTAATAATATACACGAAATCTCTATGTAAATGGCTTAGTAGGTTGCTATAATTCATAACTATGAGTTGTAATAATATTCAAGTGCCAAATTGTGTACTTCAGACATCAGATGCTTTGAGAAGTCCAGATCGTGGGCTGGAATTATTAGGGAATGCTTCATGGTGGAAAGTGTGGACGTGAGTTGAATCTTCAAAATCTGATAGAACTTCAATTAGCGGGAAAGAGTGAGAGGGAGCAGGCAATCTTGGTGGAGGGATTAAAAATAAGCAAAAACTGCAGAGGCTGGAACAAGCATACAACACACAATAGATGATATACAATGTGGGAAGGGATAAAGTTACTAGGCTAGTTATAATAGATGGTTCCTCTTCTGAAGCAACAGGGGGAAAAGATTAAATGGAAGTAGTGTGGACTCTCTCCTTTCAGGCAAATTAATATTTTATTCATTTAGGACTATTAGCTCCATCTAGGCAGGAGTCTTGTCTGTGTTCTCTGATCTCTCTCTAATGCTCATTACAATGCTTGGCACATAGTAGGTGCTCAAAAAATGCTCAACACACGAAAAAATGAATGGATGGGAATACCACCTGCTGTTCTTGTCGGGCTACTTTAATATTATCTAAAATCATTAGCCACCGAAGCAGGGACTGTCTTTTCCTCCCTCTATGTAGTACAGCCCCATCTGCTGTTGAGATTTATGAAATTCTTTGCAATGATGCCAGTACTCAATGTGGTTTTTCTCCACTCTGTTCCAGAAGACTCCTTACCCCCAGTGAACAATAAGGTGACCAGCAAGTCGTGTGAGTACAATGGGACCACTTACCAACATGGAGAGCTGTTCGTGGCTGAAGGGCTCTTTCAGAACCGGCAACCCAACCAATGCACCCAGTGCAGCTGTTCGGTAAGACCCTGCTAGCCCCTACCCAAATACGAGAATTTCCTTTGTACTTGTACTTTTTGCTTGCACCTACACTGTAAGGTGTTTGAATGAAAGATGAGTTGCATTTAAATCATAAGCCTCCCTGCCAATCCAAACTCCTTAATCTTCACCAACCCTGGACAACTCTGTTGAAGAGCTCAGACCCAGTTCCAGTCTTAAAGCTATAGGACTGCTGAAATGGACAAAGATGAGCTGTTCGTCTTGATCTGCACTCCTTTTCATTATAGATACACCACAAAGCCTTCATCTGAAGACCTCACAATTAATTGAAGCCCTGGGAATGCTGTAGGTGGAAAATCACTGTCACCATCAAGGGCCACTCAATCCAATTCACAAGAAAATGGGGTATCTGTTGGTTTCCATCTCTGAAGTATTCTACTAGCCAGTTAATTCTTAGTGCCCTGCAGTGAGAAAACTCTCTGTAAATGCTTGATCATGATGATTCCTGGGACATTACCTGTCAAAAGAACTGTGCTTACTTCATGAATAACGTACACCAATGATATCTTTAGCTAATTGTGGATTCTAGAGAATAGATAGAACTAGAAAATGAAGTAAAATGGATGCTTAAACTGAAGCATAAAGGAATGAAATTAGATGTAGAAACAACTTTTCTGCCTATAAGGGACATTAAACACTGATTGCCAAGGGAAATTATAAAATCTTTTCCCTTTGGGATTTTTAGTAAAAATATAGTATCAGCAGTTTGGGAGAATTTGACTGTGGCCTTGCTTTCCTAATGACCTTTCAGGTACCCTTTTAGCCCCAGAAGAATATACTTCTAAGAAGTAAGAATAAACTTTAAGGAATAACATTTGAAAGATAGTGTTTTAGGAAATGAAGATTATTGGAAAGACAGATGTAACCAGCAAGTAAATGTGATCTTCTTCCTTGCCTTTTGCTGGACTGCTGTGGAATGCAGATCATCTTATATAGTTTCATATTACCCTCAGAGAGCTTGTCTCTTTGGTTTGGAAGGGAGACCCTAGTGAATGTTACAGATGGTGGCTATCACACAAATCCTCATTCCTTTAAACCCTCAACATCCAGCTGGAGCGTGATGGGGACCAAGGGATACAGTGAACAGGGAAGAGAGGAACCAGACTATATTTGGTGATTTGGAGGCTCATGGAAGCCTCACAGACACTTTGTACCACCTTAGACCAAGATGCCTGACTACGATTGCTATCTTTTCCGTGCCTTAGTCTCTGGCATGGAGGAATAGTGAATAGAAAAAAAAATAATGCATAATAAAATGTAGGCAGCACGTAGAACTGACTATGGGAGAGTAGTAGGGAAGGACGTACCATCTTTTGAGCCCGTACTCTCTCCCAGGTACTGAGCGAAGCCTTTATACTTACCCCAATCCTTCTGATCTTAATTCTATTTCTCCTCTGCAGGAGGGGAATGTGTACTGTGGTCTCAAGACTTGCCCCAAGTTAACCTGTGCATTCCCAGTCTCTGTTCCGGATTCCTGCTGCCGGGTGTGCAGAGGTAGGTATCCCAAATCTCAAGACCTGGGGTGCTGCCATCCTGAGTGTAACAGAACTTAGAAAAGAGAAAAATACCTGTTCAGTGTCCTAGAGAAAGGAGTTTTTTTTTTTTTACAGTAGCCTTAGTTTTTAAAGACACTTTCATTCACAGAAGGAAAAATAAAAATAAAAGCATTGATTTTAAGGGCCGCAGCTTAAAAGAAACTGTGCTGGATTTTGGCAGGGGAGGATGGGTAGAAGTCATCTAATGTGAAAGTGAATATCTTTATCTCTCCTTCCTTAATCCCTTCCAGCTTGGCCCCTAAATTATTATATCATAAAACACAGACCATCTTCTTTCATACCCTTAAAAGGAAGAGTGGACCTTGCAAAGCTTTAATGTGACCATTTTGAAGACTGTGCGGGGCAAATTTAGGTATATTTTTTAAATCCCACAATAAAATGGTGACAGACTCAATAAAGCAAAACAGAGGGCATCATCTTCTCAAATTATATCCAAAATGGGATCACCATCTTCTCAGAACAGTCTTCTTCTTTGGATTCTTTTTTTTTTTTTTTTTATAATAGCACCTTTTTTTTCCCCCTCTAGTTTTCTAGGATCAGACTTAATCACCTTTAATTCCTCCTTCATTGCCTCTTATCAAATTGCCAAATCTGTCAGCAGTGTTCTGTATCTCTCCCTTTTCGTACTTTCCCACTGGCAGTATTCTGATATTATCTTCTTTCCTTTCATCCAATCAACATATTCGTTGAGCATCTACTGTATGCTCAGCATTGTGTTAGAAGTGGCATATATATTGGTCAATATAGTAGACATCTAGGACACTGTTAGGCCATATGCCATGTTTATGTGAATTACGAAAAGGATGTCCTTACTTAAGATACTTCATTGCCATTTTCCAGAAAATCCTTGAGAATTTTCAGAAATCCTTTAGCTGTGGCATCCTCATGTAGTACACAGCCTGCACAACCATATATGTCATACGTAGCAGCAAAGATATGTGATTTGCTCTTATGGAACTCACATTCTATGAGAAAAGACAAATAATAAACAAATAAGTAAACATATGTTGAAATACAAACAATGTAAGTACTATGCAGAAAATATTTAGGTTGAGTAGTCAGGAAGGCCTCTCTGAGGAGGTGACGTTTAAGCTCAGATCTGAGAGATGAAAAGGTGCTATCCATGAAGAGAACCTGCAAAAGAATATGTATTCTAGGCAGAAAGAAAAGAAAGTTTGAAGGCCCCAGGCAGGGAAGAGCTTAGAGCATTCAAGGAGCCTAAGGACCAGTGTGGCTGAAATACAGTGATCGTGGTTGAAACTGGCACGAGATGAGACTGGAGAGGTGAGCAGGAGTTAGACCATGAAGGCATTGAAGGTCATGCAAAAGAGTTTGGGTTTCAGTTTTTAGTGCATTGAGAAGCCATTGGAAGGGTGTGAGCAAGAACATGACATGATCCAATTGATGTATTAAAAGAGCTCACTGGCTATTGTGTCCAGACTAGACTAGAGGGATGCAGTAATGCAAGTGGAGAGATCAGGAAGATGGTTGATGTAGTAACCTTTCCAGTGTGGGAGGGCAGTTGCTTGAGCTGGGGACACACTGCAGAGTAGTAGTTCAGAGTGGAGCCCTTGGTGCCAAACTGCCTCGTTTCTAATCCCAGCCCTCCTGCCTTCTGGCTGGATGGCCTTACTCAACCATTCTAATATTCTTTAAAGTGAGGATAATGTTAGCTGCTGCCTCCAAAATGGTTGTGAGATTTAAATGAGAAAAGGACCTAGTACAATGCCTTACATATAGTAAGGACTCAATAATGAAAAGTGGACAAATTTGAAATATATTTAGAGCATTAGTTCTCAATCATGGTGCATATTGGAATTACCTTGGTAGATGTTTACCAGACAAGGAGGAAGAGGTGATTTCAATGTGCAGCCAAAGTTGGGAACCACTGAGCACTGAGTTAGAGTAAAAAAATTATAGGACTTGCTGATGGAGGACAGGTAGGTAATTTTTATACATTACTGCCATCTTACTCTTCCAAAAAGATAGGCTTAACTTTGCTACACCCCTATTTAAAAGTCTTTATGCTAACATATCATACTTACTAGATGCCAGTCCCAGTTCTAGGCATTTTACAGATATGAACTCATTTAATCTCATGACAACCCTGTGTGGTGAGTACTATTATTATCCCCATGTTATAAATGAGGAAACTGAGGCAGAGTGAGGTTAAGAATCCTGTCCAAGGTAAGGTAGCTAGTGAGTTGAGGAACTAAGGTTTAAATCCTGCCATCCTGGCTCCAGACTTCAGGCTCTTAACCACAACACTCTGCACTGGAAGGGATGGCTCCCTGTTGCCACTAGAGCACATGTCAACCTCGACTCTAACAGTGACGGCCTTCCATGGTCTAGCCTCCATTTACCTTTGTAGGCTGAATACATTGTTCCTGTGCTCTCCACCTTTGTACCTTTTCTCTCTCTACTCCCTCTCAGTGTTTCTCAGACTTTAGTATACTTCAGTATCACCTAAAGAACTTGTTAAAATCCAGATCCCTGGACCACGCCTGCAGAGAGTCTGATTTAGTAGCTTTGGGGTGGGGCCCAGGAATCTGCATTTTAACAGACCCCCATCGCTTATTCTGATGCAGAATGGTAGTCTATGGGCCACTACTTTGAGAAACCATTCCTAAGACCATATAGATGACTGGGGACAACCCAGAATGATGGTTTTACATCTGAGTTTATTGCACTTAAATTGAACCTATTAAAAGTCTGAAACCTTAGCAAACCAATAGAAGAGTAACCCATTTCAGTCTCTGATCGGTCAAAGCATCTAATTCCAACCATATGGCAACCAAGTTTAAGGTAAATGAGTGGTAGATATTTTATGATAAGGAACTGGGAGGAAAAGGAGACAACATGGCTGCCCAAGTAACAATTGCACATGTACAGGTTAAGAGGAGAGAATGGTGCCTCTTTCTAGAAAATCCTTTTCCTTCATCCCTTCCTGTGGAAGTCCTGCCAGTTCTTGAAGACCTATCTCAAATGCAGCTTCCTCAGATTCTAATACAGGCTGTCCTCAGGTCACATTTTGATAAATACTAGCTAGAAGGCCTTTCTCTCTTCTCTGCCTTCCCACCTCCATCCCTAATTTCTCCACCCCCAAATCCTGCTTATCTTTCAAAGGCCACCCTACGTGCCACCTCCTCTATGAAACGTTTTTTAATCCTGCAAGCTGTGAGTAAACCTGTCTCTTCTCTAGGACCCCTCAGCACGTAACCTGTACTTCTCCAGGAGTGTTTATCACCTTGTCACCTTTTGTCTTTTATCATTGTGCCCGTGTCTTATTGCCCCTACCAATGAATAAACTCCTTAAGGCAGAAACTCTTCATGGTTTGTCCTTATTTTCCCCACTGCGCTAGGCACAGAGTGGGTGCTCTTCAAATGAATGCACACTAGATTGGAAAGATTACTAGAAAGTTAGTCATGCTTTGAATTAATTGCTACTAAAATAGGATATGGTGGTTGTGTTTTTTCCCCTGAATTACTGATTGACTGTGGTGGATGGTACTGACTATACATTGATTCATGATGGATAGGAAATTACTTGGTATCATTCCTAATCTCCAAGTTGTTTTTTCTCCCCTATCCCACTCTAGGACATTATAATTAATATTGCTTTTTGGAAGGACTGACCTTATTCTTACTACCAATATATGCTTATCACTTTTAATATGCTATTTGTACCAGCTCTTGTAGGTCGATACGCATTTAGTTACAGCCTAATTTGATTTATGCTTCAATAGGGCCCCAGATCTTTCCATATGTGCTTCTAACAGTGTATGTGTATATATATGTGTACCACAGTGCAGCTGTTAGGTTTCAGTCAGGAAAGATGGATATTTTCTTTCTCACCTCCTTTCTCATCTTTACCCCAACTTACTTTGAGTCTGCCCAAAAGGAAGAAAGTCCATTCTGAGCAGAGGTGAACATGTGGTTGCTAATGTAACCAGCTGGTCACTATAATCCAGCTGTTAGGCTGAGATTATTTTGTTTGGGGAAAAGGATATGTTAAATCTAAATTGAAGAACAATTAATGAAAGAAAGGAAAGGAAATCACAAAAAGACATATTACTGCAACCAAAAGGCAATACGATATAGTGCAAAGGACATAGGCGCTGAAGCCAGAAGGTAATAGATTTGACATTGCAAGGCTACCAGCCACTAGTACTGTTATCTTGGACAAGCTACTTAACCACTCAGAACCTTAGTTTTCTCAGCTGTAAAAATGTAGATTATAATGTCTACCACCAGTGAAATGACTGTAGCATTTCCTTGTGATGGCATAAAGTACTAGGAGAGGGCCTAATACAGAGTTATTGCCTAATAAGTGATAATTTTTATATTTTATATAATAATTACTATATTACCCTGGAGTTAAGTAGAATTGCACCTTCTCCTCTGTCTCTGATAGCTTTGCCTTTGTATTTATTTATTTGTATTTTTATTTATTTTGTATCTCCATAGACAGAACTTTATTTCTAGCCCTTTGTGGTAATAGATCCCAGAACTATTTTCTCAACAGTTCTCTTGTCGCAATTTAAATTTCTTTTCTTTTTTTATGTTCTCATAAGCAATAGATAAAAGCTAATTACTACTGATCATATATTGTCCCTTCATATACTTGACGATTCATTAAATTCTTTCTTTGCAATCTCTTCTCTGGCCTAAACACACCATTTTCTTTCATCTTTCCTTATCAAGAATAAATCCTACACTTCTGTAAAAATTGTTGTTTCTTTCTGTGCCTCCAATTTTTTTACATCTTTCAGTTATATATAATGTGGTTGAAACTCCTTTGAAGTTCTAATTTTTGAATCATCTAGTTATTTTTTTCTGTGAAAATGATGTTTTTGTAAAGGTGTACGTTGTATAAGCATATTACTCATACAGCAGGGAACCCAGACACTTCTTCCCTATGCTGGTCACCCTAACTTGCAGGCCAAATACTGAAAAAGAAATAACCTTTTGAATGTGGAACTTGCAAACCTTGACATAAAGGGCCTCATTGAACGGCCCTCTCACTGTCACCAAACACTAAGGTGTGTCTTTCTTCCTGGGTCAGACAGCAATCGTGGATGTGGATTGAATCTCAGCCCCCGCCTTAGTTGTTTAGACATTTCTTTGAGGCTAGGACATTCGGGAGAGTGTTGGCACGATGCGTGTCATTGCTGGCACTTCAGCAAACCTCATCAGGACTTGAAGCATAGCGCAAACAGCCACTGGAACCTTAAGGGAAACTTTATCAGAAGAAAAAATCTCTTCAGAGATTTTACTAATGCCACATTCTGGGCAGATAGGCCTCAAACCCAAACCCACACTCAGCTTCCCTCCACCGTTTATCATTTCTGCTTCCTGTTTCCTGCCTATCTTGCCAAAGCAGTGGGGAAGGCTATGTACTTGGACTCTAGACAAGGGAGAGGTATTTGGGAGTAGGCTGTTGACTGTATTGAAAGCCAAGAATGCATTTCTTAGATGGTGTATATGGGTAGCACTTACTATGTGCCAGGCAGTGTACTAAGCACTTAGGTGTGGAATAGCTCATTTGGTCTTCACAACAATAGTAGCAACTATTTGTACCCCGTTCTACAGATGAGGAAACCTGAGGCTGAGAAGTTAAGTGATTTGTCGTTGGATACATGGTATTAAGTGGCAGAGCTAGAATTTGAACTTAATCAATCTGGCTCCAGAGTCCCAAGTTCTTAACCCCCATACTACCTGTTGGGATCCATTCATAGGCGTGTGACAAGAGCCTCTTCCAGTGCAGGGAAGTAAAGGGGGAGAGAGGACATGCATGGCACATTAGCATAGGCAGATGCTAAAAGAGTAACCACATTGCCCATCTTTCCTCATCAAGGCCTCAACTTACCCACCCATAAACAACTGGGACCACCTTCATCCCACCCTTTTCTGTCTCTAGGCTTAAAGAGTCTCAAGTGTAACTGTCTACCTTCTTTCATTCAACAGACATTTGTTAAGCATCCACCTGGCACTATTCCAGTGCTGGAGATACAATGGTGAACAAAAATGAATATGGAACCTGCCCTCAGAGTTTTAGTGGGGAAGACAGATGTTTACCGTATAATGATGCAAATAAATATAAAATTGCAACTGTGCCACATGTCACAAAGGAAAGGTATTATAAAAGCCAATAAGTGAGGCGAGGGGTTGACCTAGTCAGGGAGGTAAAGGAAGACTCCGTAGGACTATCTCTCCAGCTTCAACTCACATCACATTCCTCCTTGCTGTCTGCATTCCAGGGTGAGGGAAGATTGGCTCAAAAGTTAGGGAGATAACTGGTGGCTATCCTGTAGTCCCAGGATCTCCAACTTCTGATCCCACCATGAAACCTGCCACTCCCCAAGGCTGTAGGAATCTTTATAATGTTCTTTGTACATTGTATTGCTGCATAATACCCTAGTCTAGAAATTTTCTTCTTTAGAAATTACATTCATCGGGTGTCGGGCAGATGGGAGAGGGGAGGAGAGGATGGGTATATACACACCTAATGGGTGCGGTGCACACCGTCTGGGGAAAGGACATGATTGAAGCTCTGACTCGGGTGGGGCAAGGGCAATATACGTAACCTAAGCATTTGTACCCCTATAATATGCTGAAATAAAAAAGAAAGGAAAAAAGAAACTACTTGATCATGTTGGTCAGTGACTACTATTTCTTACCATATTATCCCATCTAAATTCTTCTGCTTGTTTTTAAAGACCTTCTGTAAAACAGTCTGATCCTTCCTTGATCTACTACCCAGCCTCATTTCTCTGACACTAACACACACACCTTTTCCTTTAGGCTGGTTGATCCTGTTGTCCTATAACATGCCATGTTTCTTTCTACCTTCCTTCCTGTTATGTGCCTTTCTTAAACCCTTACTCCTCACAAGCTTAGAGTAGCTCCCCTCCTCTTTTGTGCCTGTTAGGATCCCACTCATCTTTCAAGAGTTCATCTGAAGTTGCACCTCTTCAAATAGTCTTGCCTGATCACTCTAATCCTCATTGATCTCCTTTGACGACCTTTGGAGCTTAGTCTTGTTCACAGAGTTCAGCATTTAAAAATATTTCCTTATATCATTCATTGTTTTGTGTGTCTTGACTTCCCAACTGGGAAGCTGTGTAAGAAAAGGAACATCTTTTATTCTTCCCGTTTCCCTTAGCATAGTATTAAATGTAAATCATGCTGATAGATTTATTAAAAACAAAGAGACCCACAATCTGAAAAAGCTCTTAACAGTGCTCCAAGCATAGGCCTGGTAGGGTGGCAGGAGAAATGACAGAACTCACAATTCACTCAACCCAAGCCCATTCATCCAACACATCTCAAGTGAGCCAAGGGAGAAAACCAGAATCTCTTTTTACGAAATTGAGGTATTTCTCCTAACTCCTCCAAGGTGACTAAAACTGGAAGTAACTGTTTAAAAGTAATTTTCAGTGTTCAAGACAATTGCCATTTTACCAAAGACTCTTGATTTCTCTTTCCAAAAAAGCAGCAAAATTGTACCTCAAATGCCATCTTGGCTAGAATCCGGAGATCTTGGGGGAAGTAGTTTGTGAGATACATCATAAAATCTACCAAATTTAAACATCATAGAAATCTACCAAATTTTTCAGTTTCAAAATCAAAGAAAACTGGAGAGAAAATAACAGCAACTTCTAATATAGATTCTCACAAATCAGTCTCGAGTTGTTTTTGTTTTGGCTCACATTTTCTGCAGAAACACCACCATCTCCTGGTCATGATGATAGGAAGGAAACATTGTTAATGAGAAACACTACTTAAAAAAATAAAAATTCATCTTGCATAACTGAAACCTTATGCCCGTTTCCCTCTCCGAGGTGAATAAATTCTGGAGATCTGCTGTACAACATTGTGCCTATAACAATACAGTATTGTACACTTAAAGTTGTTAAGAGGGTAAATCTCATGTTAAGTGTTCTTACCACATAAAATAAAAATTTTAAAAATTAATGCAATAATTTTTGAGTTAGTATGTTCTCACTTAAACCTCAAATTATAGTCAGCCCTCCATATTTGTGGGTTCTGCATCCATGGATTCAACCAGTCACAGATCAAAAATAATAATGAAAAAATAAAATATAACAATGCAACAATAAAAAAACACAAATTTTAAAAACCAATACAGTATAACAACTATTTATATAGCATTTACATTATACTAGGTATAATAAGTAATGTAGAGGTGATATAAAATATATGGGAGGATGTGTGCAGGTTATATGCAAATGCTATGCCATTTTATATCAGAGATTTAAGCACTCACAGATTTTGGTATCCACAGGGGGTCCTGGAACCAGTCCCCCATAGATACAGAGGGACGACTGTATATTGAATTACTCTGATCTTTTCATGGCTACAGAATAGTCTGGCCACCATTAGTAATCCCTTTTCAAAAGTGAATCATTTATGTTCATGAATATGGGACCATCTTAGAGATTTTCTATCCCTGCCTACCTCTCTTCTTCCAAATCGCAACTGGAACCTTTCTCCTTGCATGGAAACTTTCCAGGTTGTTTTTGTTCTCTGTCCATCCCTTGTGCTCAGAATTCATCTCCACGTGCTTGCTGACTGTCCCAGGACCCCCACCCCTCTGAGGTCATCATATTCCTTCTTGGCATGTTTCTCGTGTCTAGAATATTTCTTCCTGGACAGAAAGTCCTTCAGACAGTGATGGGAGAGCACTGACTTTCATATTGAGCTTAACAAATTAATAGCAGTTATTCCTAATTGGCCATCTGGGATATCCTGTCAGGGTCAATAATGCCCCATCCTGTTTGTGGGGTTGCAGGTCTTTTTGTGTGTGTATATGAGTCTGGTTCTACAATAAAAATAAGGAATTCCCAGCGAAGCGTTTCAGAGCAATTATTTCTTCATGGGTGGTTAAAGCCACTCTTCCTTCAGCCTTATTCTTTCTAACTTCTTCAAGGAATGCTATAGCTGTCCAGAAACACCATTGGATATGCCCATTACTCGCATTAGAATAGTCTTTATGAGCTTAGACTCCAACATTTATAGAAATCAGTCTGATTTGTTGACTGATAGTGCAAACAGAAAAAAAAAAAAACATGAGAAAGGGGAATAATGTCAAGCAGAGGAATCATATTTGAATATTACCCACTCGATAACTATAAGAACTTACAAAGTCCAGGTCTCCACAGCCCAGGCACAGTGAACAGATATAATCATCCAGTTGATTCAAGCAAAGAGCTAGTATGACTACATCTACTTTCCACTTAGCTTTAGCTATTAAAACCATATTCATGTCCCCCACTCCCACCAAGTAGTCCAGTACCCTTTGAGCAGGCCAGGAAGCCAAAGTGGTGTTCATGGAAAGAAGAAGGACCTTACAACTGACTGCTTTTCATTTCCAGATTGACCAGAATGTAAACATGGGTATATCATTGAGTTTCCCTTCTCTGTCCTGCTTTTTATTTTTAGTTCATGGATGTGGTAGCACAGGAATGTACTTTAATGGGGTACTTGGACTTTTAACGCTTCACTTTATAACTATGTATATTGCACTGCCTCCCAATGAAACAGATACTGTCCTTTTAAGTCTCATTTTTAGCCAAGAGAGAAAAGGGATTTTAATTAAGATGCAAACTTCTTTTCTAAAAAGATGAAAATAGAGGACTAACATAATTATGAGAAAATCTAAGTCAGTTTAGAAGGTATGAGCTGAAGGAATCTCTGCACCGATTTTTTTTTAATATCTCCAGGGCCCTGTCTTCTGATGATTTAGCAATGAGATAATCCCCTTTCAACGTACGAATATAAATTTTCTCTTTGCTAGGGTTTTTTTTGTTTGTTTGTTTGTTTCATTCAAACCCTTTCCTCTGTTAAATACCTAGCACGCTTGTGGGAGTCCTTTAAGCTGGATTTTCCCCATGTGTAAGCTATTCTTGAGGAGATGGGGGGAAAAAGTGGAGGGAAAGGATGGGAAGAGAGGGGAGGGTTGAATAACAACTAACATTGACCTGCCACTTACTGTTTGTCAGGCACTGATTTAAGCACTTTGTACATACTAATTCATTTCATCACTGCAACCCTATGAGGTAGGCATTGTCTCCTTTTTAGCAATAAGGAAACCAAGGCACAGAGAGGTTAATTTATTTGCCCAAAGTCACACAGTAGGAAGGGATAGAGCCAGGATTTGGACCCAGGCAGGCTGTGTGGTTCCAGTCTGCTCTCTTAGCCATTATACTATACTGCCTCTCAACGTGGGGAAGCAAAGCAGGTTTAGGGAATTCTGTTATCTCCAGGACTACTGGGAGGAACAGACTTTGTGATGTCTCTGTTCCCAGGGGTCATATATGGTAACAATCCAGCAGACGCATTGTTACAACTCTAGGAAGCAAAGACCCCATTTCTAACCATAAACTTGGATTTCTTTAGCCACATCTCCATAGAAAGAACAGAGTGTGGGTCATGGGCACCATCCAGCTAATAGTTTCTTTATTCCCTCTCTTCTGATTCTCTCTTGCAAACACATGCACTCTCACAATGTACCTTTAAAAAAGTAAGTATTTCTGATTTTTCTGGATAAATGTTTTTGTATTCTTCAGATTTGGCTTGCTACTGTTGGCAGGAAGTTACCTGTTGTCTGTGTTTTAGTGTTTCTGAGGCGGATATTTTGTTTAAAATGCTGAGAGCTTGTATCGACAGTCCAAACAATAAAGTGCTTTATTTGACAATAAAGTATTTTTTAAAAAAAAAAAAGATGAGTATCCACTTTATAAGAGTGGAAGACTTCTTATAGTACTATATATCAGTATTGGAAGCTCAAATGTCTATCAACGCAGAATCCCTATACCAGTGTTCATTAAAGCTTCCCTCAAATTTCAGCATGCTTGCTCCCTCCCAGCAGAATTTGTAGAATTAGATGTCTGGCAGAGGCCCCCTAAGGTCATCTGCTTCTACCTGCTCCTTAATCTCCAGCTAAGGTACAGAGTACTGGCAATAAAGTGCTCTACCATAGAACCTGGCAGATGGTAAGTGGAGATTTCACTATGGGTTTCTTCCTTCCTGCCCTCTTCCACTTTTCCCTGATTCAGCTTGTTCCTCTGAAAATACAGAGATCACGTCCCCTGTCTCGGGGATTCATTTCGTTTCGATTTGCCTTATGATTAGAGTGACTATATAATTTACAATCCCAACTGAGGCACATTTGAAAGTGAGGGGACAATCTAAACAATAAAGCCTACCAGAAAAAGAGGTAACAAAACTGGGTTGTCTGAGATAAATCGGGCCCTGTGGTCACCCTATTTATGATGTCTTGTGTGGTTCGGAAGTGGCCACATTCTGGCCACATTGCTATCTGTGGCTTATCTTCATGGGTATCTTAGAATCTCACTGTACACTTCATCCTTTTGAGAGGACAGGGTTTACTTTCCTGACCTGCTCAGGCCAACCAGAGATTAATGGAAGCCATGGGAGTTATAAACAGTCTGAATTTCAGCCTAGCTTTTGACCATTTTTCAAATACTTGTTCTCCATTTCTCCCATTACCAGAAAGCCAAGCCATTCCAGCTCCATAGGGTACCACTCAGAGTATAATTGAAGTTTGAATAAACAACACATGTGGCTTTTAAGGTTAAATGAATATTGTTTGACATACAGTACACTAGAGTTGTTTTTCATTTTGGTTTAAAAAATTGGTTAAAATTACATCTTGTTGCTTCTCGGAATTAACTAGAATCCATCTGTCTCCATTAGAATCACTGTTTTTTACAAAAACCATGGCTGAATGAAAGAGGCTCCATCTCACTCAAGATAATTTGTCCACTGAATCAGGAAAAAAAAGAGCAAAGAAACAGGTTTTTTTTTAGGGTATTGGTGCCTACTTTTTCCAAGATATAATATCTAAGATTGTAAATAGACACACTTATTTTCAGCTATCCAGACAGATCGTACTTAGGTCTAAAGAACCACTTATAGCCATACAAAATGTCAGTATCTAAGAAGATAATTCTGATTTAAATATGGTTTAAATTAAAAGAATAACTAAAATGTTGAAACTTTTAGCAGCTACCTAAAAGAGCACTGAAGCTTAGAGAATGCCATTTTGATGACTTTGAAAGCCCAAAGGCAACAGAAATACTAGCAGTTCCTAGTATTTATATATAATACATAAATATATATTTATGTATAATTTACATAATGTATATATTATATACAGTATATATATATACATATATGTGTGTATTTATATACAGGTTAAGTATACCATCCGAAGTGCTTAGGACCAGAAGTGTTTTGGATTTCAGATTTTTTCAGATTTTGGAATATTTGTATTATATTATACTTACTGGTTGAGCATTTCTAATCCAAAAACCCGAAATGAGCATTTCCTTGGAGCATGACGTTGGCAGTCAAAAAGTTTTAGATTTTGGAGCATTTCAGATTGGCTATACTCAACGTGTGTGTGTGTGTGTGTGCGCGCGCGTAGTGTGTATGTGTGTATATATATTTAATGACTCCACTAGTTTTTAATCAAGTGAAATAGTTCAAATTTAGGTGCACGTGCCTGTCTGCAAATGCTCAGGTTTTCAAACACAGATTGTGACACATTCATCTGAACTTGTGTTACAGGGGATTAATATTCTGCTCCCATGTTTGATACTGACTTGCCTTGTTGCTTTGCCATCTTACCTCTCTGCTCATTTGTAACCAGGACTATATGCTTCTATGATGCTTTGTGATTTTGACTGGATTATAAGTATTTAAAGATACTCTTTAATTAAAAGCCCTTTAAAAACTCTAGGGTCTAAATGCTATAAGTTGAACTCCTCAGAAGGCCATATTAAGTAAACATTTCATGTCAGTACCAATCATTAAATCTACATTTAAAAAGAACATTTGATGAAGAGAGCTAGTCTATTATTTTTCTTTCATAATTTGTTTTCTCTCTTTGGGTGACTTAGATTAGGCTTGAAACCACATCCTATAGCTTTTACATTTTGTTTTGCCATTTGCTGGTGAATCTTTCTGGTTTCTAGTCTTCTTTCTGGTCCCATATTTTATCTGGCTCATACCCACCACTGCCTGCTAAAATGGGACAAGTAAGTCTACATTCATCCCCACTCTATCACTGTCAATGACAGTGCCATTCCCCAGCTCTCCAGGTTTATAATCTGAGAGTCATTGTATACTGTTTTTCCCTCTGCCTTTCTCTTCCATTGTCAAATCTCCTTCAGGATCTTAACATTTTCTTTGTATCTGTAGTAGTCTAATTCAGTTCTTCTCTATTATTGCGCAGATGCTCGTGGCCTATCCCATATTACTATTGCAGCTTCCTGGTTGGCCTGCCAGATTCCAGTTGTTCCCCGACTAGTCTGTACTCCATTGCCAGAATAGTTTCCACAAATATTTTTACCATAGGACCCCTACATAGAGATTTGTAACAGGATCAAATGTGAATTCTTCAGTGTTTTTATGAATTCCATGCAGCAATTATTTACCACCTCTATTTACTTCAACAACGTACCTTAATCTCTGCCTCCCTCCTTCCCTATTTTGCTTTCCCTCTCCTTCTCCCTTTCTCTCTCTCTCTCCACGTGCAATTACCAACCCCATTTCTCTGGCTTCCATATCTGATGTTTCTACTCATGCCACATCTTGCTTTCTGTCTCCAGTATGTGACTTGCTATTTCCAAAGCTCTGGTCCTTTTCAGATGCCACCCCTTTCAATTAAGATACTCTCTGCCCACATCGCTGTCTGTTTATGTTCTGCACCATCTACTCCTAAAAATGTGATTTACACAATACCTATCATGGGGGAAAGCAGACAATAAACAAAATAAATAATATATGTAAGATGTAAAACAATGATAAGTGCTAAGGAGGAAAATCAAAGAGGGAGATAAGAAATATCAGAGGGGTTTTGAAATTTTAGATGGGGTCATCAGAGAAAGCCTCTCAATTCCATCATTTGACAAGTCTTTATTGAGTGACTACTATGCATCCTGCCCTGTTATGGATGATGATGATACAGCCATGAGTAACACAAATAATGAACCTTGCCCTTACAGAATGGACATACTTATTTGGGAGCCAGGAAACCTAGGTTTTTGGTGTTAACTCTCACAAACTCATTATTTGACTGTGAATGGCTACTTCTCTCTGAGCCTTGGTTTCTCCATTTATTGTCCATCTGTTGGACAGTTACGCTTGAAGTCCTCTACATTTCTAAGGTTTCAAGATACTAAGTCCTTTAGGCAATCAGCAATGATAAGAGGTTCTCTGTGCAAAGAATGAATCACATAGGCCAAGAGAAAGGTGTGTCAGGCAAAAATAAAGAGAAGCATCTTAGATATTTGTTATGTAAACACTCTAATCATAGCAACTTTTACCTTAACTTTCAGATTCTCAGAGACATAACGGCAAATTTAACAAATTATGACAGACCAAATCCTTAAAACTCATTGTCTAAGGGTAGTTTAAACACAAGTTAAATATGACCTGCAAAATACTTAACCATCATGGGAATAAAATAAGCAAAAGTGACAATGATATCTGTATGAAGGTGATTATTTTCCCTTTTATTTTCCAAATTCTGGATAATGTGGCTAGACGGTCTATTGAGAAAGTGGCAACTTTCGTCAGAGTTGTTTTGAAAAATGAGGCACATCCAGAGAAATCTTTCAGGGTCATTTTTTGAAGGACAGCCACAGAACTAAAACGTCTTGAGAACTTTGGGATCATAGTACCAAAAATGTTGCTAGGTCACAAGGGTGATAGTTTTCCCTTCTGTGTATGTATGATTCTTTCTTTATTTCTTTTTAATAAACAGGGGATGGAGAACTGTCGTGGGAACATTCTGATGGTGATATCTTCCGGCAACCTGCCAACAGAGAAGCAGTAAGTGTGAATAGCTCAAATAATTCACCACTTCACAGCATCAGGCCAAACTTGCCTCTCCCCATGGCTACTATCCCAGCAAATCCAAAAAAGGGCCGATTTCTGAGGTCAGACGGGATCGGGCGCGTTCAGGGCAGCATGGCCGTAGACAAAAAAAAGGGCCGATTTCTAACATCATTTTTCTTCCCCTTTCTCAGAAACTTGAATGACATCATCACCAACCTACAACCATTTAAGTGCACTGTATAACTGGTAACTGGCCAGGACACAAAGAAACCATAGTCTCAGCCCTTTATCTAGATCAGAAGTTGGTACCCTTTTCAGGATGACTTGCCAAGTCTTTATGTCCTCTGTAAGGAAGGTAGATCACTACCCCTGTCCTCAACAGTGAGGAACTTCTATGGGGTTGTAAGGTAGCCCACCCGATCTTTTCGGTGGGATTTGGTGGGTACTTTGGACATATCCACATAAACCCTCCCCCAAGCCTTAGGCTCGCAGGCATACAGTTGTAAGAGAGGAAATGTAGCAGTCCCGATTCTCCTCCCTTCACCCTGCGACATCTCATTTATGTTCTCAGCACTAATCTCAGAATAAGCCTCACAAGAAGGCATCTCTCTATGTATAGCAATACCATCTTTTGTCTGTTTGCATTTTGAAGCAACTAACAAAATAGAATCCCTCTCTAAAAAAATACATGTCTAAGAAGAATTATACTTCAAACTTCTTAAAATCTGAAAAGGAAATATTCTAATTCAAAGAATATATCATATTAAAAGACTTATAAAAGTGTACAAAATGTACAGAGGTGATTGTTGCACATAAATACATGTTCATCACACCCTTGTACAAAAAAGTGTACAGTGACATTCATTGCAGCATCATTCTCATTAGAGCAAAACAAATGGAGTCCACCTAAATGTCTATCAATAGGGACTTGATTAAATATACCCTATCTATGGAACACTGTGCACTTGTTGAAAAGAATATGGTACCTCTAAATGTAGTAAGGTGGAGCGAGCTCCAAGAAATAACAAAACAAAATGCAGGATAAAATTGTACGTTATCATTTCCTTATGCAAAAATTTTACATGCATATATGCAAATGCACATAAAAAGATCTGGAAGGTCACATTGCAACATGTTAAGAGTGATAATCCTAGAGGGCTACAAGTGATCAGAAGGAAATGTAGACTTTGACTTTTTACTTTATATCTTCTGTATCATTTAATGTTTTTCCATAAGTATCAATTAGTTTTGTAATAAATAAAACATGAATGATTTTCCAAAACTTTAGGAATTTGTTCTCAGCAAGCATTGGATCTGAGGCAGGAGGCTAGGGAATTATAGGATTGGCCTGAGGATATTGAGGGTGTGAGGAAGGTGCTGATGGGGGATGCAATAGAATGCCTGATACAGGCTGGTCAAAAGGTAGTGAATTCTCGCAATTGATTATTCACAGTCAGTTACAGATTGAACTCTTTGTTCTCCTCTCTCACCCCTTCTTGCTACTGCGCTTGACTAGTCTTAAAAAAGAAAAAGAATGATACAAACATCACAGTGTTGCTGAGGCTGGGCTTCCTGGTCATCACATGGGCCACTTCTGACTTTCATGTCCCCAGCTTGCCAACACCCAACCCAAAAGCCTCAGCGGTGAGATAGAACAATTTCTATTTGCTTTACTCTCTAGCAGTATTGTTTTCAGGACACTGCTCTTTCTGAAAGAATTTAGAGGCATTGGGGGATGGGGGTGGACAACAGTACTCTAGATATCTCAAAAAAGCAGCATCCTGCAAGAGAGGGTGGGCTGCCCAGTTTGCTGGTTAATACAGACCCAGAGGAAAGATTTTCTCCATGCAGTTCTATCTGCTTTATGGTAAGTAAGATTCCTTCCAGATCCTGACAGGAGATGATGTCAGTCTTAGTTTTCCGTGTTGTGAGTTTCCTCTTTTTCAGCCCTGATTTTTTTATCATGGTAAGAAGTTGAGAGTGGCTAAATTAGTGGCTGTCAACCAGATGTCATTCTAAACGATATTTAGGGCTCAATCACCTTAAACTATGTTCCTTACTCCCTAAGAAGTACCCACACTATGCACTGTGGCCACTTTAGCCATCTTGCTGGTAATGCCATTAATTAGCCTTTCTTCCTTGTTTATTTCAGAATATTACAGGGGTACAAACACTTTGGTTACATATAATGCCTTTGCACCACCCAAGACAGAGCTACAAGCATGCCCATTGCAAAGGTGTGGAATTAAGCCAAGTAGCCTTTCTTTTTGACTTCGTTTTACACTGTCCCCAACTCCATCCCTTGTCTTTCAACTTCATTGTTCTTCCTAAACTGCTAGTAGTGAAAGGGCTGGACTTAATCCAGTAGTTCCTGTAGCAAAAGAGGTCAGGTACAGAAATGCGAGGCCTTGAAATAGTTATTGATTTTCAAAGGCGTTTAAGACCTATCTTTAGAAACAAACATTTGGGTCTGGTAGACCAAAATGGCCAGATGGTTCCACTTTATTATAAATAAATATTTCCCTTTGTTCTAAAAGGGATAGATATTGTGGAATACGATTTGAATAATAAATAGCATCTGTGGTAATGGAAAAATATATACCTGACACATAGTAGGCACCCAATAAATACGTGTTGAACAAATGGATGTGGAAGGTGGAGTGAAATGTGTGTGGTGGTGGGGTGGAGAGGGGGCTTTTCATTAATTTTAATGCATAGGAATTTGTCTCAAATCAGAGACAAATTCTTCAAATTTGTTGTTTGCTCCTGACCAGCCTAAAATGAGAAGACGGGAGAATCCCTTCTGAGTATCCTTTGCAGGCCCAGCTTCCTACATGGTGAAGAAAAAAAAGAAGCCCCAATAACACATTTCCTATCCAGTAGATTGTTCTTTTTGTAAACTGTTCTTCTTTATAGGGAACCATCAAAACCTCAGTTTAACAAAAACACAGCTGATTGGCTTATTTTGCCAGGCAGTCTGAAAACCATCAGCTTACCAAGTTTTACGAAGTGCACAGGAAGGGGAAGCAGTGGTTCAAATATAACTTCTTTGTAAAAACCTGCAACAGCTTTTGTCTGATTTCCAGTTTGTAATTTCACATGAATTGGTCCTCGTGCCATTGAACGGGGGAGTGTGTGTGTGTGTGTGTGAGTGCGCACGCGCGTGTGGTGTGTTATGTGGGGAGGGAGAAGTAGGCACAGGGTAGAAAGCCAAAACATGAAAGCAACCATAATTTTGTTTTGGACAACAGCCAAACTCTGATTTTTGCCCCCAGTAGATTACATCAAAATCGACCACTAGAAAAGCTAAAGAGTTAAGGATAGAAACAACATGAAACAAGACAAAAATCCACCTCTCATTCACATAGTCAGAACAATGGTTTGGGAAGGAAACTGCCCCAAGTACGTTCCAGCCAGGGATAGTCCTAGGTTAGTAGTCACTAAGGTACAATGTTTTCATGGCTCTGTGGATTATATTATAGAATACATTCTGAAGACACTTTTTAAATCAAACTTTTTATTTTGAGATAACTGTAGATTCACTTGCAATTGTAGGAGGTAATACAGAGAGACCCTGTGTGCCTTTGCCCAGTTTCCCCCAAGATGGTAACATCTTGCAAATCTATAATACAATATCACAATCACAAAGGCCCTTTTAAGGCCCTTTCTGGACTCTGATGTTTTCCTGTCTCTGCCAATAAAACCCTTGTGTCTTAGACCTTAGAACAAGTAAGGAAGAAATTCCTGGGGAGCCTCTATAATGGTAGGGATTTTCTAACACCAGAAAAGAACTGTTTTAGAACCACTTCAAAAGCCTGAAATATTTTCAGTCTTTCAAGTAAGTAAATTTTTAAAAATACCAAAATACTAAGCAAAATAAAACAGAGCATATCTATATGGTCATTTCTAATTGGTTTTTGACCTGCTCCCTCAAGCAGCCAATTTGCAGCTGGTTTTTAAGATAAGCTCCAATTTCATTTACAATTCCAGGGTGTTAATGCCTTTTTCTCCTTTGCTCTAAGTTACAAGGTCAGAATGGTCCCTGGTAAACCTCTTTCATTAGTTTAAGGGGGCGACTCTGAAAGAGCCATTACCCTTAAATCGAAATCACACACCACCACCTCAACCCCCAGCCCTAAAATAGAAAATCCTTTATGTCAGTGATTCTTAAGCTTGACTTCAAATTAGGGACTCCTGGGGAGTGTATAAAAATCCTGATGCCCAGGCCTCCCCCAGACCAATTACTTAAGAGTCCCTGGAAGTGGGACCCAGGCATCAGTATTTTTTACAGCTCCCCACATGATTCTGGTGTGCGACCAAGGTGGAGAACCAGTGGTGTATGTGGTTGTGAATGCTAGCTGAAAGAACTTCATCATCCGAAAGAACTACTCTTTGGAGCAGCTTTTAGCCAAATGTTTGGGGACCACTGAGTTTGACTGGACATTCTCTCCTCCACTTTCTCCTCCTTACCCTATTCCTCTTCCTCCTTCTGTTCATCATCCCCCTACTCTCACTCTCCCACCATCTCCAAAAACTCAATCTTCATGGTCACCCTGAATAAATCACCTCTCCTCCCTGGCCTCAGTTTCTCTGTCTGTAAAACAAAAACTTCAACAAGATGAGGTTCTAGGGGGCCAAATGGTCTAGGATAGGGCTTCTGACCAAAATCTCTGAGGTTTGGGGGTTTTGCCTTGAATCATTTTCCTACCCTTATCATATGTCCCAGGGTCTGAGTCTCTGGTGCTAAAGAACAGCCTTTCATTTTGTGCTCATCATCATGAGTCTGAGAACTGGTACTTGCAGCTTATCCTGGGTCAGCGACCTTCCCTTTCTAATTCTATCCCTGTCTAACTCCTTCCTTTTAGCATCAGTGGGCCACCCACCAGCCAAACTGTCTTCTGTGTGTTCCTTTGGCAAAAATTTGACAAACTCCAAAAAGGACAGAACAATCTGTAATGGCCTTGGTGGGATGTGAGAGATTATGGCAGAAAAAGATACATAAACCATTGTGGGAATGAGAAATATTTGCACTGAGAATCCCATTCGTGTGCATGATAAAAAATTGATGCAAATTCATATGTGCGAATTTTTATAGCAATGCATCAGCATGGGCTCTTCTTAGAGAGACTAATGTTCTCTTTCAGAAGTCTAAAACATCCTTTTATTCCAGCTCCTGTTGACTCTCCCTTTCTCCCACCAGTGCCCCCTTCCCACCAAGAGAGCAATAATACTTATCAAAGCTAAATTTACAACATGTATGTCTATAGCACATAACTTTAATCATTATTTTATGGGATGGTGGCATCAGAGGACCCCATAACTATCTTCCCAAGGTTCCCCATTGTTTCTAGCACTGCATATAAGTGTCTTCCTTTTTAATTGCCTGTGAGAGATTTTTTTAATGGGTTCCCCTCCTTCGCCCCTAACAATTGCCAATTGCCCCTAAAACACAATTAATGTTATTTGGCTTTAAGCATTAAGATTCTACTCTTCATTCATTCTATTTTCTTCTACCTCCCAGCTATCTCAGCTCCTGGGAGAGGGGTGGGTAGCTCAATAGTGAGCTCATCATGTGTCTTGAACCTGTGCTGAAAGAGCAATGGTTAGATTATATGTGATATAAGACTCTAAGCTTTCCTTAGGGACCATAGTTTCATTCATTCAATAAGTATTTGGTAAGCACCTTCTAGATGCTAGGCACTGTTCTAGGCACTGGAGATATAACAGTGAATTAAACAAAGTCCTTGACTCTGTGGAGCTTACATTCTAATACTGTCATACACTGTCAAGTAGTCTATCTATAAAATGTCTAGGTTATCTGTGCTGTGCTGTATGATCTTATGCCATTGCCTGTGTTTTGAGTCTCTGTACATTTTATCAAGAGTATACTTGATTCTCATCTTTTCTTCCTGTATAGTTCACTCTACAAATGATCAGGGTTCAGTGCTTTGAAATACGGTTCTGATTACATTATTTCCCTACTTAAAAAAAAAACCCTTAAAGCCTTCCACATCCTCACCTCTATTGCTTACCAAATAAAGTCCTTACCCCTTAGCCTGTCATTTAAAGTCCTCCATGATCTGGCTCCCACCCATTTTTGGAAAGTTATCCTTCAACTGTTCCCTTTTATGGACTCTGTGTTCTCTGCTACACCTTCTCAACTTGGAAACCCCTGCTTGGAATATTGCACACAAACTCTGCCTATAAAAAGTCTACCCACTCTTTGTGGCCCAAGTCACAAACCCTCCCTAACTGGAAGCTCTCTTTTCCTCCTGATTTGCACAGTACTTTCTACTTCTCCTGTGACCTCTGTTACATTCTGCCTTGTGTTGCAGACTACTGTCTTAACTCTGAAACCCGAATGTGAGAGTCTTTAGAGCAGGAAGAACACTTTAGCCTTTTCAGTTGTTTTCTCCCTCAGGAGTTTGTCTATAAATCTAGTCTCATCTTTTGGAAAAAGAGAAAAACCTCAGTATATTGCCAGAGCTGCTTTTACATTATCACATCCCTGTTTCTACTGGTGTAGGTGGGTGTGCAGCTAAGATCAGAGCTCATCATTATAAATCGAAATCATCGAATGACTTCTAATATATATAACTGAATCTCCCCCATCTCATCAGTGGACTTCTTAGACTGAATTTGTTCTTGTTGTTTTACAGAGACATTCTTACCACCGCTCTCACTATGATCCTCCACCAAGCCGACAGGCTGGAGGTCTGCCCCGGTTTCCTGGGGCCAGAAGTCACCGGGGAGCTCTTATGGATTCCCAGCAAGCATCAGGGACCATTGTGCAAATTGTCATCAATAACAAACACAAGCATGGACAAGGTAAGGGGCATCCCCCTTTTATACCCTTCTGCATTTTGGCTTCAGCAGCCCTGGTCTTTAGAGGGATTGAGGTAGGACAGGACCCTTTCTCCCACAAAAATCACATATTCACACATGGCTCACTCACCATCAAGTCTACAGAGTATGGACAAGTGACTCCAAGGGACTCTTAGGGCTTCCCTAAATGCAGCCGAAAGAGCATAGTCAAGGCCCCTTTGCTTGTGAAGCAGCATCCAGCATTTTCTCAGTTGACCCTGGGGGTTGGAGGCTATTTGGGAAAATTTGATGAGTCTTTAAGAGAATGAGAGGTTGTTCATTTTCCCATAGGGCACCAACATTCAAAGGCACTCAGTGCCAAACACTTCTGAAACTCTTATCCATACATTAGAAATAGCAATTCTCACACCTTAGTGCACCCCAGATTCTCCTGGGGCTCTTGTTAAAATATATATATATATATATATATATATTCCTGGCTCCACACTGAGAGGTTCCGGTTCAATGTGTAGCATATGAGATTGTCCCTAGAAATGAGTAATCCAGTGAAAAATGCAGAAACCACCTGGCTGAGCACCAGGAGGACTGATCAGGTTAATGCTGACATGCAGCCCACTCAGCCGACCAACTGGCTGCAGCAGGTACCCACAGACATCCTCAGCCCCCATTTCTTCCTGCACAGCATTATCTGACTTCTGCACCCCGCTCCCAGTAGCAGGGGTGTGGGGAGGAGAAATTCAACCAAACAATTGACTTCTTACTTTTTTAGGCGTCCTGTCAACCAGCTCTTCGGAGCAAGAGCTCAGCTGGTTCCTTTTTATGAAACCACAAACATGTTTTGTTTCCTTTAAAGGGAAAACAAATCAAAGGCAGTTCTCTGAATGGGTTAAAAGTAATAAATTATTAAACCAAATGATTGAATAATATGAGTGAAAAACAATCCGTTACAAAGAACTCCTACCATAAATCTCAACAAAGCTAGTCAAGCCAAAGCTAGCTGATCACATCTGTTCCTAGTTAGATGTAAATTTCAGATTACAGATAAAAAAGTAAATTGCTTTTGAAATGTACAGGCTTAAAAGAACATTCAAAATAAAATTCTTAATAAAAAATGGTGGCGTATTAGAAGAATTGGAAATATTTACTATCGATCTGTGTTTGATTTGAAATTTATTATTTTTAAGTTCCAAAGCATTCTGATACAAGTTTATGAAATGAGGAGGAGGAGTTAAGTAAAGATACAGTGTGATTTTCAATCCTAAATTGCCTCCAATAGATTCCATTTGCTCTAAAAGTATTCCAAAGCCTTTAAAAAAAGTGTGGGAAAATGGACTTTGAAAATCCCAAATCCCATAATTTCCACAAGGCGTCTTTATTTTCAGGGCAGAGGCTGATCCCTTGATTTTCTCCATGTCCTACAAAAGTCCCAGCTGGTTTACATTTATTCATTTGCCCCCATTGATTTGGATGCAGCAGTTCACTTTTGACCTTTCTATTATAGTTCACTGGAGAATCACTTGTCCCCACTCCCAACTCCTAACTCCCCAGCTGGATGATTCAAAATCATCTTGAGAATTTTTTGGTGGGCAGAGGCTGTGTTTGCCTCTAGAGAGTTGACCTCACCCTGTTCTACTGCAACGTGTGGGCTCTCACCCAGTCTGGACCGTTCCCTTAGTCCACATGTTTAGGGGAGAGGGAACCTAGCTATATAACGCTAGGAGTCCTGCCTGCCCTGCTCTTCGGCATGGCTCACCCTTTCCCTTAGCTTGCCTGCTTATGATGTGGTCCTCTGAGATTCATCTACTTGGTTCCTTGTTAGAATCGAAGAGGAGAAGTGATAGAACTCCACCATTTTGAACCTGAATCCAGCCTAAATGTTCTTGAGGCAGACCATGGTACCCACTTGATCGCATTGTTTAGAAGGGAATGTCACTGTCTGGAGAAGAGAGAGAAGAGGTGAGGGCAGGGGAGAGAACAACACATCTGGTCTGTTTTGTATGATCCTGTCCACAGCCCTGAGCCTCACAGTTGAGGTGTCAAGTCTCTGTTCTGTCTCACTATAAGACTGGGAGCCTCTCTGGTTTGGGTTCTTAAATCTTTACATGGATTGACCCGTTAGAGTGCCCAGTATTCCAGCAGCCCTTGCAAAGGACAGAAAAAGTCAGCCAGCAATCATCCGTATTTCCTAATGTGACCCAGTGGACTCGATGAAAAAGAAATAACTCAGTGATTCATCCTTCTGAGGCCATTGTCTTGCAGCCAAATCAGTCAGTTCCTAGAAACGCCCCAAGTGGGGCTATTTCTCCCCCTCCCCCCGGCCCCGCCTGAAGTGATACAACCCACCCTAGAGATGTTGTTGATTGGGATGCCGACAGGTCTCCCTGGGTATGATGAGGTGATGGGAATAATGAGAAATACAGCCAGTCCCAGTCATGGCTTGAAATCTCCACAATGCTCCTGCATTCTCAAAAAGGAAGAGAACTCATTCTCAGACTCTCCGTTGACAGCCCTGTGCAGAGTTCTTATCCTGGAGCCTGGCTCCATGCCTTATACTAGGAGCTGGGTATGTTTTGGGTTGATTTGCATGGAAGGATGTTCCTGTGGCCCCTTCCCTTTATAGGCCACTCGGCCTGTAGCCCAAATGCTCTCTCTTTCAACGCCCCTCAGAAAACACGGAGCCGGTGACTTCACTTCCCACTCGACAAAGGTCAGACTGCCAAAAAATATCAGTGGAGCTGGCAGTAATTTAGCTGTAGCCAAATCTCTACAGCCGCTATGAGGAGGGAGACTGAGGAAATTGCCTGAAGATTAAAGGCATACAAGACTATCCCTTCACAAGTTACCTAGGAGGCATTGGTCCTTTCCCTCTCAATCTCATCTTCTTTCCCACACCAGGGAGTAGGCCAGCACAACTAAGTTCCACACCCATATATGTTGGTAGATCAGACTCTCATAGCATTGAACATTCTGAATGGATTTGCTTCAGGATCTGGAAGAAACTTGCCGTTTGGGAAGAGCAGTAGGTTTTGCATCTAGCCTCCCTGGAAAGCAAATATCTCTAGGAAATTTTCATGCCTGGTAACACATCAACTAGGGCCATACAAATCTTCCATGGAACTGTAGATATTAACACTACATTCTACTAGAGATTTCTTATCAGATGCCCAAGACAGATAGAACTCTGCTTCCATGTGTTCGTTCATTCCTCTGTTTTAAAAAATATTAGCTTTGGCCGGGCGCGGTGGCTCACGCCTGTAATCCTAGCTCTCTGCGAGGCCAAGGCGGGCGGATTGTTTGAGCTCAGGAGTTCGAAACCAGCCTGAGCAAGAGCGAGACCCCGTCTCTACTAAAAATAGAAAGAAATTAATTGGACAACCAAAAATATATAGAAAAAGTTAGCCGGGCATGGTGGCGCATGCCTGTAGTCCCAGCTACTCGGGAGGCTGAGGCAGGAGGATCGCTTGAGCCCAGGAGTTTGAGGTTGCTGTGAGCGAGGATGACGCCACGGCACTCTAGCCTGGGCAACACAGTGAAACTCTGTCTCAAAAAAAAAAAATATTAGCTTCTTGGCCTTCTGGCTAAGATCAAGTGTAGTAAAAGTTATTTATGAACTGCTTACTATGTGTCAGGCCATTTGTGAGCATCCAGAGGTCACTGCTGAAGAATCTGGGGAGCTGCTGACAGTAGAATGTGGCCCAGGCTGTTTTTAGGTCACAGAGACTGCTCTGTAAATGTATCTCCACGACCATGACAAGCACAAAGGATACTTGATATGTTGAGTTCATATGGGGCTTGGGTTTTGAGCATAGAGACCCTTTTTAGCTCCTTAGCTTTTAGTTTTCATTTCTGTGTTCTCTTCCAGTGTGTGTTTCTAATGGAAAGACCTATTCCCATGGCGAGTCCTGGCACCCAAATCTCCGGGCATTTGGCATTGTGGAGTGTGTGCTATGCACTTGTAATGTCACCAAGCAAGAGTGTAAGAAAATCCACTGCCCCAATCGATACCCCTGCAAGTATCCTCAAAAAATAGATGGGAAGTGCTGCAAGGTGTGTCCAGGTAAAAAGGCAAAAGGTGCGTTGGTTGGAGGCTCTGCCTTTGGTTGACTGAAATCTTCACATAGTCCTTCTCAACTTTCTTTCAGCATCAGAAACACAATCAATCTGTCATATAATTATAATAATACTTCTAATAATGATGAACTTCATTCTCTCCTCTCTTGAAAGACTGAAAAGATGGTTGCTTGGAAGAAATTTACTACTCAGAAGTATACTAGGGATTTGCTTTTGTCTACCAATACTTACCATGAGCCCTAAGTGCTGAACTATCTGTGCTTTTCTAAATAGTAGAGAATTTAGGTTATGATTATTAGGAAGAACAATAGCACCTTTCATTTACATTAGCATTTAACTCATCAAAGCACAATCACATCCATTATGCTTTTGAGACAAGATGAGAGTTACAGTCGAAGGAGACTGGGTTCTGGTCCAAATCTAAGTTGTTGTCTGACTTAGAAATGTGCCATATCTACTCTGGGCTTCATCAGCCTTATTTGTACAATGAAAAGTTTGAAACAATTGATCTCTAAGTTTCCTTCTACACTAAAATCCTGTGATTATATTGTTAGTTCTCTTTTGAAGATAAGAAAACTGAAGTGCATAAAATGACTTGCCCAGAGTGATGCAACTAATTGATAATAAAACCAAGGCCTAGAACCCAGGTCACTTCCACCCTATTCTCTTTTCTAGGCCAGTACAAAATGTTGACTGATTTAAAAAGGCAAATTAATTATTTAAATGGTGGTTTTAAAACATGAGCTTCATAAAAATATAGTCCATAGTATTGGAGTTGAGAGAGTATATTTATTGAGGATTTTCATGTAGACCAGTGGTTCCCAAACTTGCCTGCACACAGGGAGCTCCCAGAGAGCTTCTGTAACTACCTGTGTTCCATCCCCAGAGATTATGATTTAATTGATTTGACGTGTGGCCTGGGCTTTGGAGTTTTTTAAAAGATTCCCAGGTGATACTAATGTGCGGAAAAGTTTGGGAACCACGACTGTAGGCCCGGGGTGTTTATGGTCTTGCTACTCCAAGTGTGGTTCATGGACCAGCAACACCTAGACCTAGTTAAAAATGCTGACTCTGAAGCCCCCGCCCCCAACCTTCTGCATCAGAATCTGCATTTCAACAAGATCCGCAGGTGAATCTAATGCACATTAAAGTTTGGGAAACACTAATCTATGGCACAAACAAAATATTCCTCAGTGTGATAACCCCATCTTCCAGAGTAAACAAAGGGCAGGGTGTGGATGGGAAGGACAGGAGCCATCCGATACGGAGTCAAGAACTGGGCCATTAAAATTTATGAGGAAATGTATTAATTACAGGTAGGGAGAGAGCACATTCTAAAGATGATATGGACATTGGGGCCACCCAGCCATGATGATCTATTATGACTTTCAAGTCTGTGATCTCACTGGATCCCCAAATTTTTTAGTGTCACTTAGTGGCAGTTCTACCAACACAATGTTCTCTTCTGTCAAGGGTCTAATGCCTATAATGTAAAAAGTAATGCAACAAGATCATTTCAGACAAAAACTAATAGTTGACTAAACTATCCATTCTGATCTGAATCTCAGACCTTCAGACCAAATCCCATTTCATTGTGTGCTTAGCATTTTATTGATACAGGCAATTCAAATAAAAAGTAAAACAATCAAAAAGTTGTGAGAGCAGGACACACAACAGGCATTGCCTTTTAAATAATTGCCCTCACAGGTTGGTAATGTTTATTAAAACATTTGGCTAAATAATTCCACTCTTAGGAATCCTAAGATAGTAATCAGAGACATACACGAAGATACACAAACAAGGATTTTTGCCACAGTGTTGTTTACAATAGTGAAAAATTGGAAACAATATGAAAATCCACTAATATGGGAATGGTTAAATAAATTATAGTATATCTGTACCATGAAGTAATAATACAGCCATTAAAAATCATTAAAATCACCAAGATTTAATGGCACAGAAAGATGTTTGCAATGTATCTGTTAAGTAAAAAGAGCAAGCTAAAAATACATGTATATTATGATCCCACTTTTTGTGTTAAAAAAGAAAATGCTTATATATGCTAAGACCAAAGGAAAAAAAAAGAAAAGACTAGAAGGACATATGGCAGAATATTAAGAATGACCATATTTGGGAGACTGATAAATAATTTTTATTTATTTTTTTGGTTTATTTGTATTTTCTAAATTTTCAGTAGTAAACATGTATTAATTTTGTAAATAGAAAAAATAACAAAAGTTATCATTTAGAAAACTGCCCTCCAGCATCCCAATTGGCAATATGTTGAAGAGTCTGATTGACTAAACCAGTTTCTCTGGAAGAGCTACTTTATCTGCTTTCCTGCCCTGCTCCAGTGTGGGGAGATAGATTTATTGAGGAACATGGAAGGAGAGAGCTTCTGTCCCATTCTGTGTATCTGTCTCTCAGTGGGCCAGACATGGGTTTCTTACAAGTTGAACCACTCCTGCTAGTCACATTGCCTAAGAGGCATTATCCACGTAGCCCAGGGCACCTGCTCCAGGTACTCAGCAACTGCAGCATCGGGGAGTATGTACTCGTTCATGCATTCAATCTGGAAATATGTATTAAATGCCTACTGTGTGCAAGACATGTTACAGACACTGAGGACAGAGAGATGAACAAGACAGACGAAGGCTACTTGTTGGCATAGTCCTTATATTCTAGTGGAGAAGAAAGACAGTGAACCCAAATCAATAAGGTAATTTTAGATTGTGATGGGTACTGTGAAGAAAACCCAAACAAGATCAAGAGATAGTGACGTGGGTAGGGAGGCAGTGGGAAGCACTTTCAAAAGAATGGTCAGGGAAGCCTTCTGTAAAGAAGTGATATTTGAGAAGAGTCCTGAATGATGTGAAGGGGTGAGAAATGGGATGATCATGATATCACTGGCCTCTTAAAAAAATGACAAATGACACAGAGGAAAAGGAACAAGGGAGTGAGGAGGGAAGAAGATAGAAGCAAAAAAGAACAGTAAATTCAGTTGTGTTGATAAGGGAAAAGAGATAAATCAAATTCACTAACAATCCAGCCAAAAGTTGCATTGTAACAAATGATTGCAGGCTCCTACAGTAGCAAACGAGGGCCAAAATAAAGGATGTGAGTTTTGCCTCTCTTTCTTCCCTTTGCTCTGACAGAGGTTGGCCTTGTCTTGCATATCAGTGGCCACCTACAGGGTCAGATAAGGCTTCCACTTCCTGAAGGTTTCCTAGCTCATATCTCACACCCACTACATCACCCCAATACCTGGAATTCCCATAATTACACTCCTTTTGGGTTATGGCATAAAATCCCCTGTTAAGACTTAAAAGTTTCCTGGGCTGGAATAATACATCTTCATCAGTCATCACTATTTCCATAAGGAATGGTTTCTCAATTTCTTAGTTCTGGAGGGCTCAGGACAGGAGAATTCTCATGGAAAGTGGAAATGACCAGAAATGACTTCAAGTGTGGCATGCTTCCCCAAAAGAAAATGAGAGTATGTGAACGTGGAGTGATTAGAAAGCACCTTGAGGTGCAGAGTGTGGAAAGTGGAGGATGTTGCCGAGTAGGTAGTTCTAAAGACAAACTTTGCTTTTCTTAATATTTTCAAATGCCAGCCATGGTTGAGTCAATAATGGGTTTTGTTTGTAGACCCCTCTGGTCTAGTAAATTAAGCTCTTGGAGGGGCGGGGGTGGTGGAGCGGGATGACTCTTCAGGCTACTGGAAGACCTTTTAGCATATTATATACTGCCAGTGCCATCATGGATTTCATAAGTTGGTTATAGCTCTGACCAATATTAAGCTGGTGAGCAGAGTTTAACAAGTGAACTCGGCTCTCATTCTGAAAGCGATAATTGAATACATAGAATTCCCTGTACACTCAGTGACCTCCCTGCCTCCACCCATTTGAAAAGTGCTAGTACACAACCCCATAATTATCTAACATCACCAAAAAGACTGGCCCACTGAATAATTAAATAGCTAAAAAAGAAGGACAAAAGGAGAAAGGAAGCTTAATTCTAGGATAATCCCCAAATTGAGTAATCCAATCTGGAATCATCAAGAGAAGACTCTGGTTTTGTCCTTACAGTGCCAAATGGTGATGGGGGTGGGAAAGCTAATCAGGTCACCAAGAGACATACAATAGCAATTTGATTACAACTTCTATTCCAAATTGGCTAGACACCAAATTGGTGTCCGATTGGCTAATAGTGAGTCTCCCTAATTAGAGTCACAGATCCAAAGCGCTCAACACTCAACGGTTTCATCCACAACGATTCAGATATTCTTACAGATGGCTTCTGCACATATTCAAAGTTTTTCAGGGTGTCCAAGGCTTCTCTTTGTTGTTCCTGATTTGAATGTGCACTTTAAATATGCAGCTGAAGAGGGTGCTGATTACAAGGCCAACAAAGAAACTTAACTCACTGATAACTGACCAAGAAAAACTCTTTTTTTTGGTAGAGGGCTAAGGAAAGGGAAGGCTGAAGCAGAATGGGGAGTATTAGGGGGCTGGTAGCTTTGTGCCTGGGAGCTGAAATTCAACAGTTTAATTTACACATTAAATGATCCATAGTTGAGGCATTTAACCAGTTTTTTGTGTCTCCCAACCGTTCGTTTGGCATTGCATACATATGACTAATCTGACATCTAGGTTTTGGCACTGGTGTTGATCCAGCATTATCGTTCCCCTTACAAACAAATCAAAGAGCATTCAGAAATGTCAAGCCAATTTGGATAGATCCTTTGGGCAAGTATATGCACATAAATGAGTGTCATGAATGTTTTCTAAGTATACCTAAATGATGTCAGGGAAGTTAACTAAGGCCCTTTGTCAGCCCATTCCCTGGGCCTCTCTTGGCAACACTGGGTTGGACATAACATGATCCTGACCCAGTATGGAAAATCCTATGTTCCCTTAAGTGCCTAAGAGATTTGTACCTGGCTACATTTTTCCTCCTCATGAAAGTCTACTTCTCAGTGATGGTGGTAGGGGGCCAGTGTTCTACAAGACTATGGATTCTGTCAATGCATGGACTTCAATCAACGGTTATATGCTCCTTTGTGATTTAGTGGTGTTTACAGGGGCAATCTAAGCTGAGCTAATGAAATAGGAGTGGAATTTTTGTCTCTGGTGGAATGTTCTTGTTAATGGTCCACTTTTAATAAGTGTGAGATGTTATAAACAGTAAGACTGATAAATGCAGAAGTTCACTTCTGATTTTAGAAAATCATGACAAAACTCTACTTGCTTCCTGATTCCAGAAGAACTTCCAGGCCAAAGCTTTGACAGCAAAGGCTACTTTTGTGGAGAAGAAACGATGCCGGTGTATGAGTCTGTGTTCATGGAGGATGGCGAAACTACCAGAAAAATAGCACTGGAGACTGAAAGACCACCTCAGGTAGAGGTTCACGTTTGGACCATTCGAAAGGGTAAGCAAGACAGCATTCATTTATTGTCTTTTGAAGGGGACATAGAGAAGGAAGGTAAGATTCACCTTAATTTTGCTTCAACGTGTTCCTCTGGGTCAGAGTTTCCCTGATGACCTAGAAACTGACACATGTCTAGCACAGTTGGCGTTATGGCCTTTCAAACTCAACCATTGCCTGTGCTAAAGATTAAGTATTGACTCTTGGGGTTTCCAAGGTTGTCTTTCTCACACCCCCTAAAGCTGGATAAGTGATTCTCAACCCTGGCTGCATATCAGAGTCATCAGGGAGAGTTTTGGGTTTTTAAGAAAACTACCAAATGTCTGGGCCCTGCCCCCAGAGATTGTCATTAGTTGGTCTGAGGTGGGGCCTGAGCATCAGTGTTTTTTCCTAAAGCTCCGCAGGTGATTCTAATGTGTGGCCATAGTTGCAAACTACCAAACTTTAGTCTACCATTCTTTCCAATACAAATGAAAACCCATTCATTCAGTGCAAGGCTGAGTCCCTAGAATTGTGCTGTGTATTTTAGGGTAAGACAAATTTAAAACATCATCCTTGCCCTCAGGAAGATTACAGTAGTCTCACTGAAGAAACCACCCCAGTCATGATGTCCAGTTCCTTTTCTGATTACTCAGTGACTGCTACAGTAAGCCACATTCTGTTCATTGTGATCCTACAACTATTCTAACGATTATGTGGGTTTATGATTAGTGCTGATCTAGTCTGGTTGGTTTTCTAGGAATCCAAATGTAGAGGTGATATTTCAGATGGAAAATGTTACACATCTTTTTGCTACTGGCTCCTACATCAGACTCGAGAGTGCACAACCTTTAGTGTGCTTCAGCATTACTCAAGGAGCTGGTTTAAAATGCAGATACCTGGACCCATCCCAGAGATGCAAATTCAGTAGGCTTTGGGTAGGGTCTAAACATTTGCATGTTTAACAAATAGCCAGGTTATTTTAATGCAGGTGGCACTTTGGACCATAGCTTTAGAAACACTGCTCTAGTATTTATGGGGCTTTTTTTCTCTCCTTTTCCACCACAGCCTTTCTTTCTCTGAAGAATGAGTTCTTCCCTACTGCTTAAAAAAGATGCTTGAACATACACGTTTCTCATCTATGCTTATTTTTGCTCTATACCTAGGAGTATTTATTTTCTATTTCTAACTCCCTAGATCTTCCCTAATGGGTCGTCACCTAGGAGTAGGCACAGGTCTGTTGGCTTCTCCAGCAGGGGGCCCACTATTTGGCACCTGACAACTTTTGCCCCACAGAGGTGTGTGGATGGTTTGCAACTTGCTAGTGTATCATCTAAATATCTTTTTGTTCACAGTGCTAGATTATCAAGGTCTGTGCTTGGTGGGCAGAGAAAAACCCAGGCTTCACCTACTTTGCTTCCATCTACATAGACCACTTGAGGATTATTTAAGTGGGCTATAACACATTGGTCCTTAACTACAAGGCAATCTGCAATTGTTTACCTGTTATTGTGATAAAAGCTATTCAGCCAAGGTTGAGACTGTGGGGGCTGCTTTATTTTAACTCTCCCCATTTTTTATAAGGGAAGTATAAAGGAGCTGTGATTATTTCCCAAAGGAAAATATGCTTTTCAGTGAGTTCAGGAACAGGGGTGGCTTCTCCATTTACATAAACAACCTGCCTGCAGTTCTACTGCTGGCTCTCATTGCTTAGCCAGGAGGGCAGCCCAGTGGTGCAGCAGGAACATAGTCTACACAGATTTGGGGCCAGGGCAGAATTTCTAATACTGCCTTTGGCTGCAGAAGCTCCAACCCACGCTTGATTCCATGTGGCTTTCCCTAGGAGGGGGTCCCACAGTGAGCAGCACTATCTCCCTTATCTCCATCTCCTGGAGAAGCCAAGGGTAGGCCAGTGAGCCAAAGAAACAAATGGAGTCAATTATAACCCTTGAGCCATCCAAGTTCTTGGTTAAGCACATTACACAGCCCAGCTCGATACTCCTAAGCCCTAGTAATGAGATGATATGCTCAGCCCAAGCAGAAAAAGGGACTGGTGTCTCCAGATAGAGCGTCTGACCACCTGCCCCACTTTTTGCTTGGCCCCAGGCATTCTCCAGCACTTCCATATTGAGAAGATCTCCAAGAGGATGTTTGAGGAGCTTCATCACTTCAAGCTGGTGACCAGGACAACCCTGAGTAAGTGATATCTTTCCTTACTCCTCCCTGGAAAACACATCCAGTTTCCAACGTAGCATAGCCATAACTAAAGCCCCTCTGCATTCTCAGTGAACATTAGCAATGCTCAGTATCAACATTAGAGGATATTCTGTCTCTCTTCTGGGTGACTTGGTCAATGGGGTGTCTGAATGTGATCTGAAAAGCTTGGACATGGTGAATACAAACCCCAATGTAGTCTTAGCATAAGCTGCCTCAGGTAAAGGCTTCCTGAATGTCTTTAATGAAACTGCTAAGCCCAGACTCTCAGGAAGGTTGGAGAAGTTCACAAGATTCCACATCTGATACATTTATGGAGACTTACATCTGGAGGGCTATATCTGGTGCTGGGGATGAGAGACAGAGAGAAAATGAATGCATATCAATTCCTGTATTGTATCAGAGCTCTTTGACTCTTTGGGAATGGGACCTGGGTGACAATGTTTCTTTAAAACATTCAGGCACTCAAGAATACTTGCAGCTCTCCCACTTTCTACACTAGATGGAGCCTGGGGACTAGATACTGCTAGGCACTGGGGGGTGGGGAGCACTTCTAGTGGAATAAAAGGCACACAATTTCTATCCACAGGGAATTCTAACGGGCGAGACAGAACATGAAAATGTCTTCAGTATGAATTAGTATAGTTCTGAGGAGTTAAATAACTAAGTGCTCAGGGGAATCTGCAAAGAACAATGAGATGAGAGCCAGGTGGGCTTAGTCGGGGAAGGCTTCGGGGAGGAGGTGTGTTTTGAGAGAGAAGGGTGTGACTGGGCAACAGGTCAGGAAATCAGTCCAGGAAGAGGGTGCAGCCTAAGAGAAGACTCAGACAGGAGCAAACAAGAATTGTGGGTGGGGGTGAGGAATGATCACAAAGGCCACAGAGGGTGCACTGAAAGATGAGAAGAGTTTAGAGGCAAGAAGTAGTCAGAGGGCCTGGAAGAAGCCAGTAAAAAGTTCAGATGTAAGGCAAGTAGCATTGGGAGTTGCTGCAAACTTACCAACAGCGTAGCAATGTCAAAGTGGTGCTTTGGAAAGGTGTCTCTGGGCTGTCAGGTGGATTCCTTAAGCACGTATTTTCATAAAGCCAGATTATGAAGAGCCCAATTTGCCACGCTAAGAAGTTGGACTTGATCTCTAGGCCAGAGAACCCCAGTGGAGGATTTTAAGCAACCGAGCAGTACATTCAGCTCTGTTTTTAAGAAAGAGGTCCTTGCTGTGTGGAGTGAAAGGTAGACTCCTAGTGAGAGGGCTGGTGATAGTCTGAATTAGGAAGTGATTATAGTATATTAAATCATCGAGACAGGGGAGGAGAGGTCACTGTGAGACATTTCTGAGGTTAAATCAACAAGATCAGTATCAAAAAGAGAAATGCGTTTGGAATGACTCCAATATTAACAACTTTATAGGCTGGGTGAATAGTAATGCCATTCACCAATGGGGGAAACTCTGAAGAATAAGCAGGTATTGGTAGAAGACAGTTTCACTTGGAACATGTTTAGATTAAGACGCTTAAGGGCCATCTGACCAGAGTTATCCAGTAGGCAGCTGGAAAGAGTCGATGAGGTCAACTGTTTATCTTCTGCAGGACTGATAGAAAAGAAACTGGACGGTATGAGAATTCAAATGGAGGAGTTGGGAGTCCTTACATGTCAGTAAGGAACTAAGGAGGCAGAGTCTAGGATCCCAGGATCAATGATGGGAGTTTCGAAATGACATCTTTTAGTCCTACTGTGAACAAGGCACTGTGCTAGGCTCCAGGGGACTTGAAAGAGGATCTTGACGTATTCTGTGCCCATAGCAGGATTTCGGGAGCATAATGAAGTAGATGGTGTGTGCTTCAAACTGCGTGCAGCTGGAGGAAGTGGGTAATGATATGATCCTGCAGGGTCACCTGGAAATAAAGAAGAACAGGCCTGACTCCTGTATACAATGTGCCAAGCAGAGCCTGGCACATGATAGGGCTTCAGTCAAAGCTGGTTCCTTGCCCAAGCCCTCTTCTTCTTTTTCCTTCTACCTCCCCACTGAGTCAGAGAGAGTAGGGAAAAAGGAGGAATCCAAGGGAAAAGGGGGCAGAGAAATCGAGTCCGTATGGAAGTAGGGGGTCATTTTTTCATGTGGCTAAGGAAAGAAAAGAGGTTCAAAACAGGTGTTAGGTCAAGAAGAGTTTGCTTACCTTGGACTAGGAGTTCTCTGAGTGCAGAAATAAAAAGAAGACTGAAGAGGGTATCCAGAGTGGGCAGAGATAACAGGGAATGGAAGGAGTACAGCCGAGTTCACCTAAAGCGGAAAGGATCTCCATGGGGTACATGAGAATGGAACACTATAAAGAGCCATGGGAGGCGATTTAGGGGTTCTAAGGGAGTGTAAGGACAGCACGTGGACGTAAGAGAAAGCAAAGGTGAGAAGTTTTGACAGAGGGTGGCAGGAATAGAGAAAAGAGTGGTAAATAATCAAGTAACCCAAACCAATATTCAGGGCCCCTAAGAGTGAACAAAGCCCCAGTAATGCGGTACATACTCTTTTTCAAAGTGCCTTTTTTGACCTGGTGCCAAGTAAGCCACCAAAACAGCTAACAAACAGATAGATTAATGGAGCATTTTGCAGATGCTAAATATACTGTAAAAATTCCAAGAATAATACTTAGGTTTTACTCTTGAGGAGGTAGTTATATATTATTCTTGGGATTCTTACAAATGCTATGTGTTGAAATGAAAACTTTGTGGCCCATTTTCCATATCTGCCCCCGGAAAAGTGTTTTGGGAACTGTTTTGCTAAAACGACCTGAATTTTGTATTTCAAATCCCCTGGTGGGTCCATGAGTAAGTGGTAAGGATGGGGGATATTGGTTCTATTTCTATTTTGCTGTTCTCTCCTCTTACACTCTCCTGGCCACTTTGTGTTTGCCTTTTAGGCCAGTGGAAGATATTCACCGAAGGAGAAGCTCAGATCAGCCAGATGTGTTCAAGTCGTGTGTGCAGAACAGAGCTTGAAGATTTGGTCAAGGTTTTGTACCTGGAGAGATCTGAAAAGGGCCACTGTTAGGCAAAACATACAGTATTGGATAGGGTAAAGCAAAAAAACTCAAGCTGCAGCTGGACTGCAGGCTTATTTTGCTTAAGTCAACAGTACCCTAAAACCCCAAACTCAAATGCAGTCAATTATTCACGCCATGCACAGCATAACTTGCTCGTTTATGTGGAGTGGTGTGTCAGCCCTTGAACATCTCCTCCAAAGACACTAGAAAAGTCTTGAATTATTTGTGGGAGGAGGAGGGATAGAACACCACAACACTGCTCTAGTTTCTTGGAGAATCACATCTCTTTACAGGTTAAAGACAAACAAAACCCCAGGGTTTCTATTTAGAAAGTTACTCAAATGAAAGAAAGAGAAGGGAATTGCTTAGTAGGAGTTCTGAAGTATACAGCAAATATTTGTATGAAATTATACCCTTTGAATTTTAGAATGTCTTGTGTTTTTTAAAAACATTGACTCCCCATCCTCATACACATACATACACATGCACACCCCTACACCCATTAAACTACAACCTCCATTCTGAGGCAAAGCTAGTCTAGACCCTACCATATTTTCCCTTGCTTGGCTCCCAAGTAGCTTGGAGGTTGTTGGTGCCCAGGAGAATACATAAAGAATTGTAAGCAGAAGGCTCTGCCCTTAGATCTCTGATGTGGCTGTTGAAGTCACCAAATATAGTGGCAGAGTGAAGAATAAGAACACCATTTCATGGCCTCATTCACTTTGAAGTGGTTAATGACTTGGCCCTAATGATACCAATTCTCTTTTCTCCCTGAACCTATGAGGCCTACAGAAAGAAGTTAGAATTAAGTAAAAGTTTCAGAAACTGAATCCGTATAAGACAAAATAATTATTGAAGAAAGGAGTTGATAGAAGTCAAAAAGGCCATCTTTTTGTTTTCACATCAATAAAACTCAACAATTAATAGATCAATACTCACTAATTTTTTTGAGGCCACAGTTGTGTAGCCAGAAAACTTAGGTTAAATTTTTAAATTGTAGAAACTTCTTAGAGGGGTATTTTTCCTTCTTCTCCAATTATAGGCATTGATTTTTTGTTCACAAAGTGGCTCGGTCTTCACGAGCTTCTGTGGTGTGTTAAGAGAGCTATTATTCATTTTTAGGGAGCCGGGAATTCTGATAAATATCTTTATCCTAAATATTTCTATCATCCTTGCCTTATCCATCAAACATACATTTAATCAAAGATTCTAGAGAAGACCGCTCCTAAAATGTCTATTTGTAGCCCAATACCAGAGCATGAATTATCCATTCTGAGGTCTGGCTTTAGAAATCATCTTTGTGGGAAAACTTCACAACAAGGATCTCAAGCCTGCCTTCTAGATTTGTTATTCCCTCTGAGGGTCATGAATGAACTCTAGTGAGTACTTAGCGGTATTAAGGACCCAGAAATCCCGTATTTCCTGTTCCATGACTAAAAGTGAGAGAACTTTTTTTTCCTTAGAGTATTTGAAACTGATAGGGAAAAATGTCCAGTCTTTATGGCAACCTGGCATAAAGGAGTTGGTTCTCATAAAAGAGACACAGGGGCCTTGTGGTCAGGACTTCATGGGACAAGCCTCTCACCAGCCCATCACACACATTCTCCTCGGAAGAGGGGGGCACATCCTGGACTGAAAGGTCACAGAACATTACTGTGTGTGTAGAGGGGGAGGGTTAAGCAGCTGCTGCCTCCCTCCCAGAGGTGGCAGTATTTCCATAGTGTGGAGACCAGTAACGGGACCCTGAAGCAAAGCGGTGATTCCCCTTCTTGATGATTCACCCCAAAGCCTTCCCACCCAGGTGTTCTCTGAAAGCTCAGCCTTAAGGGAACACCCAGAGAGCTTCCCTAGATAGACTTCTGCCTCCAGGTGCTGGGACACACCTTTCCAAAGTGCTGCGAGAAGCAGGAGCCAGGGAGCTGTGTTAAGTCAGCGTAGAAACCCTCCAGTGTTTGGTGTTGTGTAGAGAGTAGGACATAGGGAAAAGAGGCCAAGCTGCCTGTAGTTAATAAAGAAGAATGGATTTGGTTCTTCTTGTGTATTTATTTGTATCATAAACACTTGGAACAACAAAGACCATAAGTACCATTTAGCAGTTGTAGCCATTTTCTAGTTAACTCATGTAAACAAGTTAAGAGTAACATAACAGTATTACCCTTTCACTCTTCTCACAGGACATGTACCTCAGTATGGTACTTATTTATGTAGTCACTGTATTTCTGGGTTTTTAAATTAATAAAAAAGTTAATTTTGAAAAATCATCTGCAGTCATGTCGTGTGACAGTGATTGACTCTCTGGCCTATACTGACCTTGGACTGGGTAACAGGTAATGGGTAGGCCTGGTGCTTTCACACTCACCTTGACATCCCTCTCATGCTATAGCATAGTAGGTAAGAGTGCGAACTTTGCAGTCAGACTGCCTGGATCTTTAAACCTAGCTCTGCACTTGCCAACTATGTTTGTCAGCCTCCCCAACTATAAAATGGGATAATAGGAGTACTATTGTCCTTTGCCTGCAATCTTGCAGTGAGGTTTAACTTAGTCAATGCATGTAAAGTGATTAGGATGGTGTCTGATGCATAGAGAGAGTTCATTTATGACCATGGATGTTGCAGGATGGCATGGCATGGCATCGAAACTGGCCATTGATTTCTGGCCTCCTTTTAGATAAAGATACTTAAGATAGTGAGTACAGAAGGCCACTGACTTAGGTTTCAAGGGGGCCTCAGTTTTGGCCTGCTGCTCACAATTTTTTTTTATACAAAAATTTGTATGGGGATCAGAGTAAGAGTCTTGTTACACATATTGATCCAAACTAAATTCCCTCAGACTTCCCATAGCAGCTAAATTTGTGCCATCAGAGAAGCCAAATTATGAGAGTGCTTCAAGAGAGAGTAGTCAAATGTGTCAGGTCCTGCTGAGATGTCAAACAATATAAAAACAGGAAAGCATGCAGCGGTGGTGATAGCGAGAAGTGTTGGTGGAGTGGTTGGAACTGAGGCCAGACTGGAGTGGATTATAAGAAGTGAGTGGGGAGATGAGGAATTAGTGGCTAAAGACCAGTCCTTGGAGAAGTGCTACTACAGGGAATAGAGAGATACGGTGAAGAGGGTAGCTGGAGGAAGCTATGGGGTCAAAGGAAAGCCTTTTTGTCTTAAATATGGGAGCTATTTGGCCAGATGTGAATGATGGAGGGAGAGATCCTATAAAAAGGAAAAGATTGAAGATAATGAGGAAAGGAGGTCACCCTGTGGTGTGAGGTGGGTGAAAAGCCACACCTCCATGCTGTGTCCCTGGAACTCACAATTCTTGACCCACACATGGGATGGAATTTTGGACTATGGTTGTCAACCCCTTATGTTGAGCTGCACCTAGTTCCCCTCATCACTGTTAGTTTGGCTCCCCCTTTATATCCAGCATACTTTCTTCTGGGATGGTGGGCTATAAATCCCAGTATTGCTCTACCTCCATTGAAGGAACTGCAAATAACTCAAACCGAACACCTTGGTTCCATCTTACACTCTTCCCTTTCTGTGATTGGCCACATCCAAATTTCACCCAGTACTGTCAATTTGTTCTCCCAAATGTAGACGATGTTTATAGGCTTTTGCTCTTAATCTCTCTCTCTCTCTCTTTTTTTTTTTTTTTTTTTTTTGAGACAGAGTCTCACTCTTTTTGCCCGGGCTAGAGTGCCGTGGCGTCAGCCTAGCTCACAGCAACCTCCAACTCCTGGGCTCAAGCAATCCTGCCTCAGCCTCCGGAGTAGCTGGGACTACAGGCACTACAGGGACTACAGGACTACTGGCTAATTTTTTCTATATATTTTTAGTTGTCCGATTAATTTCTTTCTATTTTTAGTAGAGACAGGGTCTCGCTCTTGCTCAGGCTGGTCTTGAACTCCTGAGCTCAAACAATCCGCCAGCCTCAGCCTCCCAGAGTGCTAGGATTACAGGCGTGAGCCAGCTTAATCTCTCTTTGCAGGATCTTTTCCTCCCTGTCGTCTCTACCCACCTGCCCCACCATGGTTCCCGGGAATCACCAAAGATCATCACATATGGGCTCAAGGAGAAGTCCTGTCTGCTACCACATGTTACCCACCCTTTTATTCCTTTCTTGCCTTGATTCTTGAAGGAGATCAGAATATGTCACCCCAAATATGCCACTTTTGCATAAGGATTATTTTGAGCTGAAGGCAATCAACAGGTGCAGAGAGTCCTATGCCATCCCCTTATCTACCTAAAAGCAAGGCATAAATTTCCCTTTAAGGAAGGTGCCCCATACACACACCAGGGAAAGAAGAGTGACTGTTATAATTGAAGCTGGTAAATCAGCACCAAGATGAGTTTGCATAAACAGTCCTTACTAAAGATAGCCCTTGTCTTCCATTAGTTCCCCTATATATTTTCTAGTCACTTTCCCAGAATTTATTATCCCTTCAAGCCCAAACCCTCTTTCCTTTGTTAAAAGGGTATATAAGCCCTCAAGTCTAACGATTTCTTTGAGTTTCACTTCTTTTTTTGTGAACGTCTGTGCACATAAATATTAATAAAAATTGTGTGCCTTTTCTCCTAATAATCTGTCTTTCATTAGTTTAATTTACCGGCCCCCAGTTACTGAACCCAAGAGGGTAGAGGAAAAGTTTTTCCTGCCCAGCACCCACCTCTATGATAAGTACTGCTGGAAAAATGCCCAACCACTGCCTCCATCACCACGTGTCTCCTGACAGGCACCACTGCTGGCAGCTGTGCTGTTCCTGGTGAGGGCTCCTTCTGCTGACCTAAAGGTGCCACTATGGTGCCACTAAGGTGGTGGTCCTCTGGAATCCTAAGTGTTCCCCAGTGGCACCGGATCCTGTACATAAGTAGAGAGAATGCCCTCCCCGCTCCCTACCTGTGATGTTAGATTTTGTCACCTTATATTAAACCAATTAACAAATAGGCCATGAGTGTACGCTACGTGCACCAGAGCAGGACCTTGTTGTGCCCCAGAGTCTCACAGAATTTTTCGTGAAAACAAGTGCTTCAGGTTCTACTTTCAGCCTTTTTCTCAGGGCTTAATTGCCAGTATGTAGAGTCTGTGTTGAATACAAGCCTCCAAGGCAGACATAAGAGTGTCCTCCGAATTCTTTTCCCCTTTAGGGCACATGTACTGCTTCCATTCCGTACCAAAACCCTCTCGCAAATTGACTTCCAGGGGCCCACCCCACCAGCCTACCAAACATGTCCAGACACCTTTGAAACCCCCAAGTGGGAGAGGTGGCTCCCTGAATGCAGAGCTCCAGCCACGGCACACGGTGCCCCAAATATTTTCTACACGTTTACAACGTTGTGCCTTTGTAGATGCCCTTCCCACCACTATGATATTCTTCCCTCTTCTATGACTGGCACACTTTTACCCATCCTTCAAGACCCAGCCCAAACATCGCTGCCTCTGTGGAGCCCTGCCTGCTCCCCTCCTACTTGGCCACCATTTTCCCTTTCTCCTTATGTACTGTACCCTCCAACCATGGGAGGCCACTCCATGTTCTGAGAACTTACCACATTGTTGGTACTTCTGAACTTTCACACACAGCTCCTTTTGCCTGGAATGTTCATCCCCTGATGTCTTTACTTAACGAGCACCTACTCATCTTTTAAAACTCACATTGCTCATCTCTGAGGCCTTGTCCGCCTCCTTCAGGCCCAGTTAGGCGTTCCCTCCCCTGTGCTCCCAGGAAATAACAACCGATGCACTTACCCTGTGCTAGCCACAGTGGTAACCAATTGACATTCATGTTTTCTCATTTAATCTTCACCACGGCCCTATGTGGTAGATAATATTATTGACTCTGCTTTAGAGATGAGGACACTGAAGTCGTTTGCCTTTTACATGCTATTATATGTAAAAATGTGAGTGAAGTGTTTGCTCAGCCAGTCTCCCTGATTAGGTTGGAGAGCTCTGACAAGGCAGGGACCCAGTGCCCAGCACTTCCAGACATTTAGTAAATATTTGCCAAGTGAAGAGTCCATCTGGTGAGATTCTTTCTCCAGCTGGGAAAGCAGGCAGTTCAGGGAATACTTAAATATGCAGAGGCTAGGCAGTCCTTCAGGACATTTTCTCTGTACCCTTCTCTAAGGAAAACTAATAAAATCTGGGTTAAAAAGTACAAATGAAAAAGTGCTTGTTTGCTTTGCAAAATGGCTTGCCAAGTCTTTTAAAATAACTGATAAATACTGGATTTACACATAGATATTTTTTAATGCTTGAACCAAGATGTTCTTGCATTCGTGACATAGGCCCCACAGTAATACTCAGCTGTGAAGGATTCTTGCTAAGACTTCTATATTGTAGGTAATATCTATATTTCTACATATTATATCTTTATTATAGTGTAATATTTATAGTAGCTGTAATACACATCGCAATGCTTACCATATTTCCATATCTTTCCATGTGTGTGTGGCGTGTGTGTGTGCGTGTGTGTGAATAGTTAGGCTCCAACATGGTGTGTATGGAGGCTTCACAAAATGGCCCATACAAGAACCCAAAGCCTAGCTTCGAGTTAATGTGGACAAAAGGAGTTTTGAATTGTCCCCAAGTATAAGCAGCCCCCAATCCAGGAATAAAGTATTGACCAAAAGTTTAGAATTCAGCATGCATTTTCTTATAAAACATCGTTTTATTTGATGCTCAGATTCCCAGGCCAGTCCACACAAGCCTCATGAACCCTGATTATAGCCAAGTTATATATATAGTACTAATTAGTACCTGCTTAAGTTCTGTCCTGGGGGTAGGGGTGGAGTGAGGAGAGGAGCGAGCAGGGAGTTTCCTTTCACTTTTCTGGGTGGGATGGGAGCAGGGTGAGGAGCAGGCTCTCAGCAAAATCTCAAAGAAGGCAAAGTTTGTACTTGACAGCCTCCTCTCTCTGGTTCATCGTGCACTCTCCGAGTCCCCAGTGCTGTCATGTCCTTCTGTCCTTCAGATCCAGCTATCCCACCTGCCTTGCTCCGCAAAGAACCTCAGGCTCCATGATTAACCACCACATTCAACAACCAAAACCTCAATCCCTTCAGGGCAGCTGTCTGACATTAGGAAGGAAGCAAGTTTAGGGAAGTGAGTAATGGTTGCTTAACCCTCAGATACCTTTTCACTTTTAAAGGCTTTATTATTCTTTATTACCCTCAAAATGAATTCCCCAATTACAAACTTAGAGGCAGAGGGCTAAAGTGAGTAAAAACCTCCTGTCAGGGGAGGCAACAGAAGGGAGGTTTGGGAGTGGGAGTGGGGGTGAGATGTGGGGGCTTGGGAGGAGTAGCAGCACCAAATAAGCAGGCCATACCTACCTTGCCTTAGGTATCTCGATCCCCACCTTCACCCCTTATAAACAACACTAATGTTATTCCTGCTCATTTGGCTTTTTCCTTCTTTCACTTCTGAACCTGCTGCTTCTCTAAAATGCCCAGGTTTGGGTTTGTTTATTTTGGGAAGTAGCAGCTTCCATGGTAGCAGAGGCCCTGGTGAGGAGGGAGGGGCTGCTTGTCTACGCGTGTTCCTGAGAACTGGCTGTGCGATTGTCCATTGGCACTCGCCTGGGCGTGGCCCTGTGCTACCCTGGGAGGGAGCAGCTCAGAAAGGAATTCTGAAGCTCAGGAATGTGTCCGTGGAGGTAAGCAGGGCAAAAGGAAATACTGCAGAAGGCCTTTGGCCATTTCAGTCCTGCAATCAAGCTGTTCACTTCTGTTCAAGGAATCACCAAAATTAATAATCAAATAAGAAGTCTGGGGCCAAACCTAGGGAGGGGTCTACTCCAATCAGGAAACCAGGAGAAGACAGAGAGTTAATACATACTAGCAGTCCGTCTTTTTTTCTCCCTCTTTCCTACGACTCTTAATCTCGGTTTCCTCATCCGTAAAATGGGGATAAGAATAATCTACACCTCATAGGGTTCTTATGAGGTTTAAATAAGATAATGTAAAGTGCTCGTGATAGTGACTGGTGCATAACAAGTACACAATAAATGCCATTTACTTATTTATTTTTGTAAATGCCCCTTAAAAAAAAAAGAATCAGGTGAATCATTTGTTCTTGAACTCTACTAGTACAGAGAAAAAGGTAAGCAGCCCTGGCTCGGGTTAATTTCAGGCAGAAAGTAGAACCTGAACATGGCTTTGAAGGAAGTCCCAACCTAGAATGGCCAACAAGGAGCAGCCTTTTGGGGGTCCTTGTACAGAAAAGGAGAGGGGACTGTCCCCACAAGGCTTCAGCCAGGAATTAGTAAGAGGAAGAACCTGACTTTAGTACCACGGAAGAGAGGAAAAATCTACCTACTAGAAACTGGGAGTTGTGGCTGCTATATTGAATTTTAAAATGTAGTCACATGACTACAAGGTGGGGAAACCTGGTTAACCACACCTTTTTTTTTTCTAAAAAAATGGTCTAGAAGGTGTTGTGACCACAATTTTAAATAAAAGCATGACATGTGACATGCCTATTTCCAATGTCCATTTACTTATAGGCTATATAATAGTACCAAGAAGGCTTCTATTCAATCACTAGCTATTTATGGAACACTTATAGTGAGCCAGGTGCTATGCTTGGCTCTGGGGTTCCAATGGTACACAAGGTAGATTTGGTATCTGCCTGCACAGAGGTTACGGTCTACCAGGGAGTACAGACACTAAATGAGTAATTACAAGTGTCATGGGCAGGATGAAAGGGCAAGTCCAAGTTGCTATTACAGTGTAGGACATGGGGACTTGTCCTCATCATGGAGGGGCAAGGAAGATTTTCCAGAGGAGATAACATTAAAGGTGACACTTAAAGAAGAGTTAGGAGTTGGGGTTCCATGGCATATTTTGTTCGAAAACAGAGTTTGACTGCTTTAAAAGAGTTTTGACAACTATTGGACTAAAGCATTGATTTTTCAGGTGACACGTGTTATAATGTAGGTGCTCCTGGTACGGAGAGGTGACTCCTCACTATAAACCTCCCCTATAAAGAAATTCCACGAACGAAAATAAAGAGTAGAGCTCTAAGGGGATAGCATAAAAGACAGGGAAATTTTGATGGAAGGAAGGGATATAAATGTGAAGTATTATTTCAAAAGTCAGGCTTAAGTATGGCTCTCCAGAGAAGACGAGGGAACTACTTAGGTACTGGAGTGGGGGCAGTGGTGTGTACCAAAGTAACAAGTATTTTATCACTGATATTGTTTAGAATTGCCAGCGCATGGTGATAATAAAAGTCTGACCAACATTTAGTTGGTTTTAATATTGTTTTAAAATTCTTTATGAACAATGCACCTGCTTAATGACTGCACCCTGTAGCTTCTTGCCCCACCCCCCACCCCATATGCCCACTAGGTGGCAGTCACACAGAGGTTGGAGAAAGGCAAACAAAGTTTTCAGCCCAGTTCCCAGGAGCCCTTTGCTCTGCAATTCTAAGAAAAATCAGCTCTATGAAGTATATGGCCTCTTCTCAAGCAGCTTAAGTAATCATTGTATACATGCTGTGTTAGTGCAGGGCAAAGTAGCCACTTATGGCCCCGAGGTCATGTCAGGCAGAGAGGAGAATTGAGGCAATCAGCTGCTTGTCAGGCAAGAGAACACCCCCTTCTGCAAGGACTGGCTGATTGTTTTCTCAAATGTCCCTTTTGCTTTGGCTAGTGGAGACCCAGTCTGACTATGATTATTCTCCTGGATCTGAAACAAAGGCGTAATCACATGGGGTGGGATTGGAAAGGACCAGATATTAACCCCAAGCCACAGGCAGGGGGATGCCTGGAGCAAGACAACAGGCTTGAGAAGGCTCTGATGCAATGCAATGGGAAAGGAGGAGGGTGTTTGGGTGAACGGAAAAGGTCAATGTGCATTTGAAGTCAGAACTGCGGCCTATGGGACGCCCTGAAGTTTCGGAAACCGAGCACAAGCTCCAAGAATATTGAGACATTCTGGCAACTTTGGAGAGGGAACCCCTCCAGAAAAACACAGACAATTCGAGCTGATTGAATGGCTTTGGATAGAAAGTGGGACTCTGGGTTGGATGAAATGGGGAAAGTTTGCAAGCAAGTATAGGGGAAGGAGGGTCTGGGAAAGGATAAAGGGAAGGGAGAACCTCAAAAGGAAAGGAAATCTAAAGTAATCTTCTCAAGACTGCAGTCTGCTAGAGTTTTGGGGTAGACATTACTATCTCGTTGCCCTCCCAAAAACTAAGCAGTAGGCGATTTGGTCTTGGTCACATATTTGGCTGCCCCCTCCCGCCTTTTAGCCTCCATCCCTGGTGCACAGCACCCTCCTGTTTCCGCTTGAATGTTTGCCAACACTGGTAGTAGCTAGGGAGCATTTGGGGTCTGGCTCTTTGGAGTGGTACCAACCAGACAATGATGCATCTATCACAGTTTGCCTACTATTATAAATACAAAAACAATTTCCCAAAGCACACATGACACCCCAAAGACTGATTTCTCTAACCTGCTAGACCTTCTTGGAGCCACTTCTGATCCCCACTCTGCTTTGAGGATGGAATTGTTCAATGCCCTGCCCTGAAGCAAGACAATTAATTCAGACTAATGTATTAATTACTGCTAATAAGTTGATCCCCTACCAAGTGAAAAATTTGTGTCCTATGAAGAAGGGTCTTTGTTTAATTCAGCGGTTCCTAAACATTTGAGTCCACACGCCTCCTTTTATCAATCAAAACTTTACCTTATCCCATGAAAGTAGTTGTACTTCTATAATAGTATCTGCTGACTGAGAAAATATATAATGAAAAGGTTACTAGGAATTCATCCACATGTGCAGATTTTGTGCTTTATTAATCCCAGCAGCAGCCAGGTATGCTTGAGAAATAGTAGTAAATTTATGTAGTGAGGTATGTTTATTCCAAATAAAAACAGCACCTTGTTCCCAGGCAGATCTGCATGTCCCTCGCATAACTCCCTGGCTCCCCAGAAGGTTGTGGCCTCAGATTAAGAATCACCATCAGAACCAGAAGAAACGATTGAAAGAAGAACCTTAATTCTCTTTGAAAGTTTTATACCGAAGACACATTTGTGTCAGGAGGGTAGGACGGAGCCTCTCCAATGTACCACATAGATGTATTTTCTGTAGGAGGGTCTGGGCAGGGCTAGTTAATAGCTGATAAAAGAAAAATGAAGAAATGTTCATGTTTTACAGAGCCACCCTAAGTGCTCATGTGAATGACTTCCACAGAGACAAATGCTGGAAGAAGCTGGTGGAATATTCAGGGTTTGACTTTTGGGAGCAGAGATTGCCAAACAATAGGCCATCCATTGATCAAGTCATCAAGGTTTGACTACTGTCACAAATACTAAAGAATCAATTTCCCCAGACAGAGCTAATAGAGAAGGCCTGCACAACTCTGTGAATATACTAAAACCCACTTAATTGTACATTTTATAGGGGTGAAATGTGTGGTATATGAGTTACATCTCAATTAAAGTGTTATTTGGAAAAAACAACAGACTCAAACTCAATGAGTATCATCAGGAGCATTGAGTTCAACACACTTGCCATATTAAGTTCCCCATATCTGAGTGCCTTGTACCTCTGATATCCAGGGCCTGTGAATTTAGGCTGTTCTCAGCTTCACAGAAGGCTGACTCCTGTTGATATTGTCTATCTGACTTTGTGTATTCTGAGAGGAGATGATGATGAAAAACATCAGAGAGTGAAATGGAGTGGAGTAGTAAAAACACCAATGCTGAAATCAGACACCCTGTCCTCGCTGTGTGACTTTGGGTAAGTAATTTCATATTTCTGAGCCTCATCTTACTGTTTTGTCATATTGCTGGCTCCTGCCTTCTAACATTGCTTTGAAGAATAATGAGTTAACGGACACAAAATGCTTAGCATGATACCAAGCTGATTAAAACTGACCCAAAGTCATTTGATAATGTACAACTATTATTTGGTAAATAATGATAGCTGGCAAAGAAGTTTGAGACGGTGAGGTCTATTTACTCCTCTGCACTCTCTCTACCAGATTATAGTAAAAGCAAGGGCTTAGGTAAAATTCTGCCTCACACAGACATATTCATTAGCAAAGTAGGCACAACATGTCATAGGACCAGTTCCATTAGCTTAATGAAGTCCTAGATCTTTATCTTTTTAAGTGTTCCAAGTACATTCTATGAAAGACACAACGCATATCCTCTAGTTGGCATCATGCAGTCAGAAATCCTCCTAAACTAATGACTGAGCACAGGACCCATTCAGGATCAAGTCACTCCTTTCAACCTATGGAGTACAGGGTAAAGGATTTAGTGGATTCATATACTCTGTTCATGCAAAGATAGGGAATGTCTTCAATTTATTTTAGATAATCCATATATATATATATATATATATAGAATACTTTTAATTTTATAAACAAGAGCCCATTTCCAACATTTATCATAATAATATGATACTAGTTTCACAAATAAAAAAAATTTGACATGCAATCTGCTAGTTAGCAAAATGTCAATTCTTGAATAAGATACCAGTAGCAGAGGGATTTATACTAGCCACCTCTGTGACATAACTCTTTCTCATAAATTATCTTTGACCGTCCTGGGCTATACATTCTTAAATGTACATTCAATTTCTTTAATACATATAACATTATTCAAGGTCTATTGCCTAAGTTGTTAAATCATGGGCAGAGAGTTCTGTAGTATTCCTTTACTTTCTTTTTCATACCTGTGGGTTCTGTAGTGATATCCCCTCTTCCATTACTGATATTGGTAATTTGTGTCTTCCCTCTTTTTGTGCTGATCAGTCTAGCTAGAGGTTTGTCAATTTTATTGATCTTTTCAAAGAAACAGCTTTTGGTTTCATGGATTTTTCTCTTGCTTTTCTGTTTTTAGTTTCATTGATTTCTGCTCTTGTTTTTTTTATCATTTCTTTCATCTTTCTTGGGGTTTAATTTGTTCTTTTTTTAGTTTTTCAAAGTGGAAGTTTAGAACGCTGATTTGAGATCTTACTTATTTCTAATAGAAATATTAAATGCTATAAATTCCCATCTTAGCACTGTTTTAATTGCATCCCACAGCTATGTCAGGTTGTATTTTTATTTTATTCGGCTCAGAATATTTTTAAAAATTTCCCTGGACATTTACTCTTTGACCCATGGGTTATGTAGAAGTGTTTTCTTTCATTTCTCAACATTTGAAAATTTTCTAGATATCTTTGTTGTTGAATTTTAGTTTAATTCTATTAAGATCACTGTATGATTTCTATGCTTTTAAATGTCTAAAGGTTTGTTTTATGGCCCAGAATATTCCTTCTCTTAGTACATTTCCATACACACAGAATGTGTATTCTCCTGTTGTTGGGTGTAGTATCTTATAAATGGCAATTAGATCAAGTTGTTGATAGTGTTGTTCTGGTTTTACTGTTCTTACTGATTTTCTGTATACTTGTTCTATTAGTTACTGAGAGGGGTATTAAAGTTTCCAACAATAATTGTGGATTTATCTGTTTCTCCTTATTTCTATCAATTTTTGCTCAAGTATTTGAAGTTCTGTTTAAAAGCATACATGTTTGGCCAGGCGCGGTGGCTCACACCTGTAATCCTAGCACTCTGGGAGGCCGAGGCGGGCGAATTGTTTGAGTTCAGGACTTCGAGACCAGCCTGAGCAAGAGCGAGACCCCGTCTCTACTAAAAATAGAAAGAAATTAGCTGGACAACTAAAAATATATAGAAAAAATTAGCCGGGCATGGTGGCGCATGCCTGTAGTCCCAGCTACACGGGAGGCTGAGGCAGAAGGATTGCTTGAGCCCAGGAGTTTGAGGTTGCTGTGAGCTAGGATGACGCCACGGCACTCTAGCCTGGGCAACACAGTGAGACTCTGTCTCAAAAAAAAAAAAAAAGCATACATGTTTAAAATTGTTATATCTTCAGGGAGAATTAACCCCCTTTATAATTATGGAATGTATCTCTGATAATATTCCTTGATCTGAAGTCCACTTTATCTGATATCAAAATAGCTATTCGAGATTTCTTTTGTTTAGTGTTTTCATGGTATATCATTTTCCATTCTTTTACTTTTTAACCTATCCAAGTTTTATATTTAAAGTGAGTTTCATCTTGTGTTTTTATGCATTTTGACAATCTGTCTTTTTTTGAAAAATAAAAATTGTATATGTTTATGGTACACAATGTGTTTGTTTCAATATATGCATACATTGTGAAATGATTAAGTCAATCTAATTAACATATCCGTCACCTCTAAAACTTATTTTTTATGGTCAGAACATTTAAGATCTACTCTATTAGCAGTTTTCAAGTGTACAATATGTAATTATTAACTATAGTCACCATGCTATACAATAGATCTCCAGAACTTATTCACTCTAACTGAAACTTTGCACCATTTGACCAATATCTCCCTTTTTCTGTCCCCTCCCACCACCCAGTCCCTCACAATCACCATTCTAGTCCCTGCTTCTGTGAGTTCAACTTTTTTAGATTCCACATACAAGTGAGATCATGCAGTTATTTGTCTTTCTGTGCCTGGGTTATTTCACTTAGAGTAATGTCTTTCAGGTTCATCCATGTTGTCGCGAATAACAGGGTTTCTTCTTTTTTTGGACATTTTTTCATTAAAGTTATACTTCAACAAGAGCCTATAATTTATCAACATAGTATGATTCAAACTTCCCATTCCAATCCTATTGACAATCCAAAGACAAGTTCAATGGTACAAATATTGCAAATGTTCAATAAATATTTGATGGCAATGAACATCACAAAACGGGAATATCCAATGTCATTCTCGGTAGTACTGTTTTCCTATCTTCTTTTTTAAAATTTCAAAATACTGAGGGGGTACAACTGTTTTTGTTATATGGATACCTTGTATGATGCTTTAGTCAGTGCTTTTGGTGTGTCCATCTCCAGAATAGTGTTCATTGTATGCAATAGGTAAGTTTTTATCCCACACCTCCTTTCCCACCCTCCCCCCTTATTGATTTCCAATGACATCTCTTTGTACCTGTGTGTACCCATTTAGTTCCTGCTTATTAAAACATGCAGTGTTTAGGTTTCCATTCCTGAGACATTTCACTTAGGATAATGGTCTCCAGTGCCATCCAAGTTGCTGCAAATGATATTTCATTTCTTTTTATGGCTGAGTAGACACACAGGCACCATATTTTCTTTTCCTACTTGTGAACTGATGAGCACTTGGGTTGGTTCCACAACTTTGCAGGTTGAATTGTGCTGTGATAAACATTCAAGTGCAGGTGTCCTTTTTATAAAATGACTTATTTTCCTTTGGATAGGTACCCAGCAGTGGAATTGCTGGATCAAGTTGTAGGTCTACATTTATTTCTTTGAAGAATCTCCATACTGTTTTCCATAGAGGTTGTACTAATTTGCAGTCCCACCAACAGTGTATAAGCATTCCTTTCTCTCTATATCCATGCCAGCATCTATTGTTTTTTGAATTTTTAATAATGGCCATTCTGTAGGGGTAAGATGGTATCTGATTGTCATTTTAATTTGCATCTCCCTGATGATTAGTGATGTTGAGCATTTTTTCCATATGTTTGTAGGTCATTTCTCTATCTTTTTGATTTCCTCTTTTTTCAAAGACTGAATAACATGCCCATGTGTGTATATGTGTGTCACATTTTCTTTATCCATTCATCTGCTGATGGACACTTTGACTGATTCAAAATCTTGGTTATGGTAAATCATACTGCAATGAACATGGAAGTGCAAATATCTCTTCAACATACTGGTTTCATTTCTTTTGGATATACCAGAAGTAGGATTACTGGATGATATGGTAAATCTATTTTTAATATTTTGAGGAACCTCTGCACTGTTCTCCATAATGGTTATACTAATTTACATACCCACCAAAACTATATAAAGGTTTCTTTTTCTCTCTCTCTTTTTTTTAAATTTCAGAGTATTACAGGGGTACAAACACTTTGGTTACATGAATTGCCTTTACACCAACCAACAAGTGTGCCCATACCCCAGACAGCATGTACCACCTCCATAGGTGTGGATTTACCCATCCCCTTCCCCCCCACCTGTCTGACACCCTATGAATGTTACTTCCCATATGTGCACATTAGTGTTGATCGATTAGTACCAATGTAATGGTGAGTATATGTGGTGTTGTTTTTCCATTCTTGTGATAACTTTACTTAGAATAGGCTCCAGCTCCATGTAGGAAAATATGATAGGTAGTTCGCCACTGTTTTTTGTGGCTGAATAGAATTCCATGGTATACATATACCACATTTTATTAATCCACTCATGTATTGATGGGCACGTGGGTTGTTTCCACATCTTTGCAGTTGTGAATTGTGCTGCTATAAACATTCAAGTGCTTATGTCCTTTTTTTTTTTTTTT
>NW_012134303.1:7312518-7353918 GCF_000956105.1 Propithecus coquereli | reverse complement strand
ATGCTGGTACCATGCTGTTTTGATTATTATAGTTTTATAGTAGATTTTAAGATCAGGTAGTACGATGCCTTAGGCTTTATTCCCCTTTGCTCAAGATTGCTTAGTTATTTGGGTTTCTTTGTGGTTCCATACAAATTTTAGGATTATTTTTTTCTATTTTTGTGAAAAATGCCATTGGTGTTTTGATAAGGATTGCATTGAATCTGTAGATCACTTTGGGTAGTATGGACATTTTAACAATATTAATTCTTCCAATCCATGAACACAGGATATCTTTCCATTTATTTACATTGATTTGTGTCTTCTTTGGTTTCTTTCATCAATGTTTTATAGTTTTCATTGTATAGATCTTTCACTTCCTTAGTGCTCAGTCTTTTGATTACTGTGTTTTGAACCATTTACATGTAATGTAATTAGTGATAAGTTTGGATTTAGGTCTACCACCTTATTATTTTTTATAATTGTTCCTCTGCTTCTACTCTCTTGCTTTCTTTTGTATCACTTGAATATTTTTCAGTATTCCATTTTAATTTGTCTATTGAATTTTTAATAAATCTCTATATTTTTAGTGATTGCTGTAGGGATTGAAATATACATAGTTAATTTTTCAAATTTTCAATTTTAAAATTAATATTTTATCATTTTCTGTGGGCTATAGAAGTCTTACCCCATACGGATCCTCTTACACTCTTCCTGTGTTTTGTAGTCACGTATATACAAGAATACCTTATTTTATTGTGCTTTGCTTTATTGTGCTTCACAGATATTGCAAATTGAAGGTTTGTGGCAACTCTGCATTGAGCAAGTCTATAGGTGCCATTTTTCCAACAGTATATGCTCACTTCATGTCTCTGTGTCACATTTTAGTGATTCTTGCAATGTTTCAAACTTTTTCATTCTTATTTTATCTGTTATGGTGATCTCTGATTGGTGATCTTTGATGTTACTATTGTAATTATTTTGGGGTGCCACAAATTGTGACCATATAAGATGGAGAATTTAATCGACAAATGTTGTGTGTGTTCTAACTATTCCACTGACCAGCCATACCCCCATCTCTCTCTCCTCGGGCTTCCCTATTTCATGAGACACAACAATATTAAAATTGGGCCAATTAATCATGCTACAATGGCATCTAAGTGTTCATGAAAGGGAGAATTGCAGTTCTCTCACTTTAAATCAAAAGCTTGAAATGATTTCGCTTAGTGAGGAAGGCATGTTGATAGACAAGATAGAGTGAAAGCTAGGCCTCTTGCACCCAGTTAGCCAAGTTGTAAATGCAAAGGAAGGGTTCTTTTTTTCTTTCCTCTGCTTTATTTCCACTGAGTTTTACTTCCCTCTGTGCACGTGTGCTCATTGACTAGTTCCAATTTAATAGCAAGTATGTGTGGTGTTTGTTTTTCCATTCTTTAGATACTTCACTTAGGATAATGGTCTCCAGTTCCATCCAAATCATTGCAAAAGGCATTAATTCATCCTTTTGTATGGCTTAGTAGTATTCCATGGTATACATATATCACATTCTGTTAATCCACTCATGAATTGATAGGCATTTGGGTTGATTCCACAACTTTGCAACTGTGACTTGTGCTACAGTAAACACTTGAGTTCAGGTGTCTTTTTGATAAAATGACTTCTTATGAAGAGTTTTTGAAGGAAATTAAAGGTGCTACTCCAATGAATATATGAATGATAAGAAAGTCAAACAGCCCTATAGTTGATATGGAAAAAGTTTTAGTCATCTGTATAGATGGTAAAACCAGATAAACATTCCCTTAAGCCAAAGCTATTCTAGAGCAAGGCTGTAACTCTCTTCAATTCTATGAAGGCTGAGAGAGGTAAAGAAGATGCAGAAGAGAAGTTTGAAGTTAGCAGAGGGGGGTTCATGAGGTTTAAGGAAAGAAGCCATATCTGTAAAATAAAAGTGCAAGGTGAAGTAGCAAGTGCTGGTGTAGAAGCTGCAGAAAGTTGTCCAGAAGATCTAGCTAATAATTGAATAAGGTGGGCTACACTAAAGAACAGATTTTCAATGTAGATGAAATGGCCTTCTATTGAAAGAAAATACCATCTATGACTTCCATAGCTGGAGAGGAGAAGTCAGTGCCTGGCTTCAAAGCATCAAAGGACAGGCTGACTCTCCCATTAGGGACTAATGCAGCTGATGACTTTAAATTGAAGCCAGTGCTAATGCCTACAGCCTTTAAGAATTATGCTAAATCTACTCTGCCTGCACTCTATAAATGGAAAAACAAAACCTGGATGACAGCACATCTGTTGACAGCATGATTGACTGAATATTTTAAGCCTGATGTTGAGACCTAATGCTCAGAAAGGAAAGATTCCTTTCAAAATATTACTACTCATTGACAATGCACTGAGTCACTGAAGAGCTCTGATGGAGATGTATAAGGAGATTAATGTTTTCATGCCTGCTAACACAACGTACATTCTGCAGCTCATGGATCAAGAATTCATTTTGACTTTCAAGTCTTATTATTTAAAAAATATGTATGATAAGGCTATACCTGTCATAGATAGTGATTTCTTTGATGGATCTGGGCAAAGTAAATTGAAAACCTTCTGGGAATGAGTCATCTCCATTCTAGATGCTATTAAGAACATTCATGATTCATGAGAGGAGGTCAAATCAACATTAAAAGCCATTTGGAAGAAGTCAATAGCAACCATCATGGATTACTTTGAGGGGTTCAAGATGTCACTGGAGAAAGTAACTGCAGATGTGGTGGAAATAGCAAAAGAACTAGAATTAGAAGTGGAGCCTGAAGATGTGACTGAATTGCTGCACTCTCATACAATTTGAACAAATGAGGGGTTACTTTTTATGGATGAGCAAGAAAGTGGTTTATCGAGATGGAGCCTACTCCTGGTGAAGATGCTGGGAACACTGTTGAAATGACAATGTAAGATTTAGAATATTATATGAACTTAGTTGATAAAGCAGTAGCAGAGATTGAGAGAACTGACTCCAATTTTCAAAGAAGTTCTACTGTGGGTAAAATGCTATCAAACAGCACTGCATGCTACAGAGAAATCTTTCATGAAAGGAAGAGTCAATCAACACAGAAAGCTCCATAGTTGTCTCATTTTAAGAAATTGCCACAGTCACCCCAACCTTCAGCAACCACCACCCTGATCAGTCAGCAGCCATCAACATCAAGGCAAGACCCTCCAGCAGCAAAAAGATTACTACTTCCTGAAGGCTCACATGATTGGTAGCATTTTTTTAGCAATAAAGTATTTTTAATTATGTATAGTGTTTTTTAGACATAATGCTGTTGCACATGTAAAAGGCTACAATATAGCGTAAACATAACTTTTATATATACACTGGAAAACAAAAAAAATTGTGACTTGCTTTATTTTGATACTCACTTTATTGCAGCAGTCTGGAAGCAAACCTGAACAATCTCTGAGGTATGCCTGCATTATATTTACATACATCAAAAAACCCATCAGACAGTGATACAATTTTTGTTTTAAACCATTATAACAGATTTTTAAAACTTATATTTACCCAGATAGTTGCCATGACTATTGTTCTTCCTTCATTCTTGAAGATCCTGGTTTCCCTATGGTATCATGTCCTATTCACTGCAAGATTTTATCTTTGGTTTTCAGAAATAGGACTATAATGTGTCTATGCCTGGTTTTCTTTGGATTTATTCTACTTAGTGTTCATGGAGCTTTCTGGATCCTTCACCAAATTGGGGAAATTTTTGGCCATTATATCTTCAAATATTTTTTCCACTCATTTTAGTCTCTCTTTCTAGCAATCCTATTCCATTTATGTTAGACCTTAAGGTAGTGTTCTACAGGTTCCCATGACTCTGTAGGGTTTTCTTCATCTTATTTATCTCCTTGATTCAGATTTGATAATTTTTATTACTTTGTCTTTAAGCTTACTGATTCTTTCTTCTGTCATTTCCATTCTGCTATTAAGCCTATCACATGAATTTTTATTTTACAAGTGGTATTTTTCAATTTTAAATTTCCATTTTTTCTTTTAAAAATAACTTTTATTTCTCTGCTGATATATGCTATCATTTAATTGATTGTAAGCATATTTTCCTTCACTTCATTGAGCATAGTTGTAATAGCTACTTTATATTCCTTGTCAACTATCTTGGTCCGTTTGGGCTACTCTGACAAAATACCATAAACTGGGTAGCTTATAAAGTACAGAAATTTATTTCTTACCAGTCTGGAGGCTGGGAATTCCAAGATCAAGGTGCTGGCACATTCAGTATCTGATGAGGGCCTGTTTTCTGGTTCACAGACAGCATCGTTTTGCTGTGTCCTCACATGGAGAAAGGGGCGAACAGGCTCTCAGAGGTCTCTTTTATAGGAGCGTTAATCCCATTCAAGAGGGCTCCACCCTCATAACCTTATCACCTTTCAAAAGCCCCACTTCCAGATGCCATCACATTGGGGATCAGGTTTCAACATATAAATTTGGGGACGATGCAAACATTCAGATCGTAGCATCTGCTAATTCCAACATCAAGGTCATCTCCTGGCTGGTTTCCATTGCTTGTCTTTTTTTCCTTGAGACAGGATCATTCCTGGTTCTTCATATATCAAGTAATTTTATATTACAACCTGGACATTATGAATGCTAGGTTGTGGAGACTCTGAGATTGTCATGCATTGCCCTAAAGAGTACTGATATTTTTGTTTTAGTGGTAAATAAACTTGACTGGACTCAAACTGCCGACCCTGATAATTTAGCTGGGCTGCTTTGCATCTGTCCCACACATGCATGGTTCAGCGGTTAGTCATAGACTTGAGAAGAATTTGATAGTACTTATCTCTGGGTCTGTCCTTTTTGGAATTCTCCCCTGACTTTCCAGTGGCTTTGGTTGTCCAGAGCACTGTCTTCTGGTTTTTCAGGTCAGAAAGACTGCTGGCCTCACACAATCCAAACTTTGGCCTACTCTCAGGCTAAAAGGAGTAAAAAATGGGAAGCTCAATTCCTATCTTCCCTTTTTCCAAGCATGTGTGCTTTTTGCTCACTCATTAGTGCATTTGTGTCATTATTTGTTGTATTTTGTCCAGAGCAGGTGATGGCAAACTTTTTCTGTAAAAGGCCAGAAAATAAATATTTTAAGCTTTATAGGCCATGCAGTTTGTCATAACTACTCAATTCTGCCATTATAACATGAAAGCCATTATAACAGAAATAGACATACATAAGTGAGTAGGTATAAGACTTATTTACAAAGACAGGTGACAAATTTGGCCTATGGGCCACATTTTCCCAAACCTTAGTCTGTTATTTTCAAGAGGGTTGAATCTGATAGAAGTGTACTTGGCTGTACCAGTAGTTGAAACCTCTCTATAAACTATTTTGTTTTAGATAATTCATTTTAGGATACTTGCATATTAATTTGCTAAATCAAAATTAATCAAATTTAAAGTAGAAGAAATAGAAAAAGACACCTAAAACAATGTAAAAAAATCACATATGGGGTTATAACCATCTTTTTGTATATGAAGTGTAAATTTGATAAATATGAGTTAGGTCAATGTGTGATTATGAGGTTATTTTTGCAGGTTGCTAAACTTAGAGTTATAAAGGGCAAAATTAATTAATTCATTCAATGAATGTTTATTGAGCATATAATATGTGTCAAGCATTGTACTAAGTACTAGGGATATAATGGTGAGCAAAACAGCATAGCATAATGGTTGAGAACATGGAGTCTGGAACCATACTCCCTGAGTTTGAACCCCGGCTCTGTCACTTACTAATTTTGTGAGTCTGGACAAGTTACTCTACCTCTCTGGGTCTCAGTTTCTTCCATATGTGTGATAATAATAATGCTTCATGGAGTCACTGGGAGAATTAAATGAGGTAATATTTGTAAACTACTGAAAAATTGCCTGACACATAGTAAAACTTATATAAGTGCTTGTTAAACAATAAAGTCTTAAACTATCTCTGCCTCCAAGGAACTTAGAGTCTAGTGGGAGAGACTGACTTTAATAATGAAAAAAAAGCACACAAGCAAATATAAAATCCAAGTATGATCAGTGCTACAAAGGAGATTTACATGGAACTATGAGAGTTTATATTACAAGGATTTGACAAGGGAAGGCATTTCTAAGGAAGTGATACTTGAGCTGAGGATAAGTAAGACTGTATTAGGCAAAAAAATGTTTTGGGAAGGAGCATGAAGGGTGACACTGTATTTCCTATCTCGCTAACTAAGCACTCTGTTTAATGAGGGCATGGCCCAAGTCTCAAACTTCTGTATTCCCCATCATTCCTGACAACCATGCGGATGACCCTATGACAAGTGTCCTGGACAAGTCTAATGATGTTTGTAGCAGGCAAGAGCTGCCATTCTGGAGGCTCACCCTCCTCCTGCCTGGCTACCTCAAATCTGGGAAAAATCCTTACAAACCAACTATACAAAAATGCTTGGGGGTGTTAAATGATCTGTCTAGAAGACAAAGCCACTGAAGGGAAGCAGCAGTTTGGATGATGAATGTAACTCTCTCTGTAGCATTTTGGCTGCTTTATTATTTCAAAAGCATTTGCTCCACAAACTCAGCCTTGGGAATCAAAGGAGCTGTGCTGAGAAGAGGACACTGTGGGCTGAGGCTCTTCATGCTTCCTCATGGTGTTCAGTTCTGAAGCCCATGATCCTCTGGAGGGGCATTCTTTACAAACCAAGGTCTTTATTTCATCACACGTGGCTAACGGATCAGGATCATCAGCCACCTGCAACAATTTTATTTCCAGGTTCTTTCTCTTGTCAACTACAGATCAGGAACAAATGTATGAAAGCGGATATCTTTCTTCCTCTTTCAAAATAGGAGCAGCTGACATCATTTACAGTATAGAACTGCTGAAAACCTTGAACAATCCATTTCAGGGCACTTTCTAGGGGAACATTTCCATCCAGTGTAGAGAACTGTTCCAATGCAACCCATCCATTTTGCTTGGTGCCTTGCTATATTTTAAAAGGTTTCTTGTTCATTTGTAAGAACCAGATAAAAATAAACAAGAACAATGCATCATTTAGGATAGAATTCTTTGTTTGCAATTCACTGAAAAGCTGCCCCAAATTGTCTTAACCAAAAAAAAAAGGAACTTATTGGTCAAGGTAGCTGCATAGTTCCGGGGAAAACCTAGATTCAGATGAGCTTTATTCTGCTTACCCTGTCTCTTGCTCTCTTTCTGTATTTTTCAGCTCCACTTCCTTGATGAAGACTCCATTCTCAGGTTGATTCTATCATCTTGGTTTAAAGAGGGACTTGGCTGCCACTACCAGGGCTATACTACCCCATTCATGTCAAACAAAAGCATTTATCCCAGTACTTCCCGCCAAAGTCTTAAGATTCAAACTGATTTGAACAGCTTGGGTCATATACACACCCCAAATCCATTTCTGTGACTAGGAGATGGAATGAGTGCCTGGCTAATACTAGTCTATGTGTTCTGTGAGTCAGCTGCCTCAAAACTGTATGTATCCCCGAATGGGAATCAGGTTTGTTTGGAAGGGAGAAAGTGGAAATGCATGATGAGAAGGCAAACAACAAATGTCCACTGGGCAACAATTATTGTTGCTAATATTAGATAAGTATTTTAACTTTAAACTTGTCTAAACCCTTTCATGTCCATTAGCACAGTAGAGCCTTGCAATAATCCTGACAGGTGACCAAGACTGCAAATATATTTTTGTTTGTTTGCTGACATTTATTCAGATGCAAATGAACTCACATTAGAGAGTACAACTTGGAGGCTGGGAAAGACACAGCTCAATTAGTTATAAACATTCAGAGAAATTTTATGTTTAGATGAAATCTAATTCCTGATAGAATGAGTTAAAACATGATAGTTAACGGAATTAGAGATCAAACAAAATAAATAAAAGTACATATTGAAACCTGCAGAGGATGGGAGCCATTTTTCCTGTTGATATTTGATATTTTATATTTACATTCACTCCCAGCCTCAAGAGAAAATAAGTCAGGGTTTCAACAGCAGCAAATAAAATGTAATAAGCCCGTAGGAGTACATTAAGAAACTAATCCACTCCTGCAAAGTGACAGATGATTGAGATCTTAGGAAATTAAGAAAAACTGAAATGCCAAGCAAAAGACATAAGTTCTAAAACACTATGTTTACATATACATTTGTGTACATGCAAATGTATGCCTATGCATATGCTTATATACATATGTGTGTGTTATAAACAGATGTGTATGCATTTTAAGTTTTACCAAATATGGCATTTTTATACATATTTTTTATTTCAGAATATTATGAGGGTACTGGGGTACAAACGCTTTGGTTATATATATTGCCTTTACACCCACCCAAATTGGCGCTACAAGCGTGCCTAACCCCCAAACATCGTGTGACATACACATTAGGTGTCAATTTACCCATCCCCTCCTCCCCCCCTCACCTGCCTGACGCCCTGTGAATGTTACTTCCATATGTGCACATAAGTGTTGATCAATTAGTACCAATTTAATGGTGAGTACATGTGGTGCTTGTTTTTCATTCTTGTGATACTTCACTTAGTAGAATGGGCTCCAGCTCCATCCAGGGTAATATAAGAGGTGCTAGATCACCATTGTTTTTTGTGGTTGAGTAGAACTCCATGGTATACATATACCACATTTTATTAATCCACTCAGGTATCAATGGACACTTGGATTGTTTCTACATCTTTGCAATTGTGAATTGTGCTGCTATGAACATCTGAGCGCAGATGTCTTTTTTAATAGAATGTCTTTTTTTCCTTTAGGTAAATACCCAGTAGTGGAATTGCTGGATCAAATGGTAGTTCTACTTTGAGTTCTTTGAGTTATCTCCATATTAATTTACAAAGAGGTTATACTAGTTTGCAGCAAGACTGCAAATATTGTTCTCATTTTGTATCTGAGAAAACTGAAGCCCAGGTGAATCAAATAAATTGAATAAGTATGTACTGTTGCATAGTGTTAGAGACACTTGACTCTTAGGTTGTAGAAATCTGTATTCTCTAAACACCAAATCTATATATTGGGTTGTGTTCACCTTATCTTATTTTGAAGCCCATCACCCTCTCCCATTCCCCCATTCCCCTCCTTTCTCCCATCCTCACAGCCTTCCTAATATATTTAATATGTAGGGTTTTTTTTTTGTTTGAATGCATTCTTTCAAACTGTGTGTTGTTGTTTTGTATGCATGTATTCTTAATCTATATATGTAGTGCTATATTATATATCTCATCTGTTTCTTAGTTCTTTCAGCATTATATTTTTAGATTAATCCATGTTGCTGTGCATATATTTAATCTTTTACTTCTAATTGTTGCATAATACTGCATGGCATGCATCTATCACGTTTTATCTATCCAGTCAAGAGTTCCCACGGAGATTCTTTTTTTTTTTTTTTTTTTTGAGACAGAGTCTCCCTCTGTCACCTGGGCTAGAGTGCCGTGGCATCAGCCTAGCTCACAGCGACCTCAAACTCCTGGGCTCAAGCAATCCTTCTGCCTCGGCCTCCCGAGTAGCTGGGACAACAGGTATGTGCCACTGTGCCCCGCTAATTTTTTCTCTTTATATTTTTAGTTGTTCAGCTAATTTCTTTCTATTTTTAGTAGAGACGGGGTCTCGCTCTTGCTCAGGCTGGTTTCGAACTGCTGAGCTCAAACGATCCTCCCGCCTCGGCCTCCCAGAGTGCTAGGATTACAGGTGTGAGCCACCGTGCCCGACCCTCACTGAGATTCTGCTACCTTCCACCTGCACAAGTAGTACTGTCATGAACATCTTCATACTTGTCCCCCTGTGGTCTTGTGTGAGGATTTTCCTGGCTATATATACTCAAGAACAGAATCGTTGGGACATAGGATATGTGTATATTTCATGTGACTAAGCTAGTCACATATGACCCTCAAGCCAGTGTGGCTGTCCTTGATCACTCTTTTTTTCAATTTCAACTCCCATGTAACATCTCAAATACCCTTTCCTGCTTTAATTTCTCTCCTTAGTACTTACAGCTATCTAATAAATTATATATTTTATTCTTTATCTTTATTATCTTATTACTTATCCTTATTGTTTGTCTCCCCTAGGGATTTCTGTTTGTTTTGTTCACTGCTTATATCTCAAGCACTTAAAACAGTGCTTAGCACATGGATGCTGCTCAATAAATATTCATTGAGTGAATGGAGTAGTGCCAAATTATTCTCCAGCATAGCTGAACCAGTCTATATTATGCAGGTCATAAGGGTCCCGTGTCCCCATGTCCTCATCAACACTTAGCATTATCAGCTTTTTAATTTTTGCCAGTATGAGAGCTGCTTAATTACACTTACATTTCTCTAATCACTTATGAGTTTAAGCATGTATTCTCAGATTTCATTTTTCCAAGTGCTGCCCTTGGCGGTGAGCGCTTTGTTACTAAAGAGGCAAATTGAGTACTAATAGAGATGCCCAAACAAATGCCCTGAGCTGCACCATCCCCATACCTAGCCAAAAGCAAGCACAATCAGGATGTCTAATGTCCAATTTGCAAAGAAAATTCTGAAACCCAAGACTCTTAAGAGTTCAGAACATCAGTTTCAGCTCTACCTCCCAAATCATGTATCTTCTGGCTGCTAAAAACTCCTTAACTAAGCTTGTTGAAGATGAAGTCTGACTTCCGTGGCTTTCTTCACTTATTGAACATAAAACTGTCTAAATAGCCATTTTTTCCTCATGAGCCCCAGTTAACACACCTAAGGAAGCATGTGTCCCAGGATTAGCTCAGAAATGGAGCTCAAGTTTGAAATGCCATATCATCCCTTTCTTGGCTTATTCCAGATCCTCGTAGCCCATAGTGGGGAGCAGGTTTCAGCTTCATCTCCTTCTCTGGCCCAGGCAGTTTGATGTGTCAAATGGGCAAAGGCTTAGGACCAAGGAGATGAAGCTCTAAACATTCATTTATTCCACCCTTATGAGGCAGCTACAGTGTGCCAAAAAGCACTCTAGGCACTGGGGGCACAGTCTCTGACACTAATCAATGCCTGATGTTGGGGGTGAAGAGAACCATTGTACAAGCAGTTCTGTTCAGAGACTATAATAAGGTTTATGCTGGAAGGAAGCACAGAGTGCTGGGAAGCACAACGGAGGACCGTCTGACCTGGTCTGGGAAGGGATGAACAGGAGTAGATGAGACAGGAAGAAGGCTCCTCATAGGCATATTGCTTGAACTGAAATAGAAGACCAAACGGAAGCTTGCCAGAAGGATTAGGGAAGGGGGATAGAAAAGACAGCTGTGTGCACATTCCAAAAAATTATAGGTAGCTCACTGTGGCTTAAAATGAGGACAGGATGATGTGCTAGTAGTGCTTTTTGCCAAATATTCCACCAACTCTCCCACCCCATTATTCTGAGCACTGATAAGATTGCACTTCCTGGTTCTCCTTGTGTCCAGGAATGGCCAATGAATTGTGAGCAGAAATCATGCCAGTCATTTTCAGTCTGAGCATTTAATTGCCGGAGTAAGAGCCATGAGGCTATCTTCCCACTGCCATGGTGACAGGCAGTGGGTGACAGGCCCCATCAGCCTTTGTCCCAGAATGAAGACTAGGTGGAGCAGAGCCCCCTGTTGCCTGGCAATAGACAAGCAGAATGAGTGAGAAAGAAACTTTTTGTTGTTTTATACCACTAAGTTTTGACGTTTGTTCATTTGTTACTGCAGCATAACCTAGCCTATCCTAACTAATGCAGAGGGGAGGAGTAGCAGGAGTGAGGAATGGAGATAGAGAGGTAAGCAAGAGCCTAATCAGGATTAACTTCTTAGGCCATGCTAAGAAGCTTTATCCTGTGGTATTAGTGGTTTTTAACCTTTGCTCTGCAGAATCCTTGGTGCCTCATGGAAGCTGGGAGATACAAAATATTCAGGGATCCAGGCCTCTGACCTTCACTTCAACAGGAACACTTCTGCTTTTATTTGTTTTATATATATACACACACACACACACACATATGTATGCATATACACGCACACATAACACACGTATATAAATATACAGTCATGCACTGTATAACAACGTTTTGGTCAACAATGAACTCCATGTATGACAGTGGTCCCATAAGATTATAATGGAGCTGAAAAATTCCTATCATCTAGTGACGCCGTTGCTGTTGTAATGCCATAGCACAACGCATTACTCATGTTGGTTGTAACACTGGTGTAAACAAACCTACTGCACTGCCAGTTGTATAAAAGTATAGCGCATACAATTATGTACGGTACATAATTCTTAATGATAATAAACAACTATGTTACTGGGTTATGTATTTACTATACTATACTTTTATTGTTATATTAGAGTATACTCCTTCTACTTTTAAAAAACAGTTCTGTAAAACCACCTCAGGCAGGTCCTTCTGAAAGTATTCTAGAAGAAGGCATTGTTATCGTAGGAGATGACATCTCCATGCCTGTTATTGCACGTGAAGACCTTCTAGTGAGACAACATGTGGAAGTGGAAAACAGTGATATTGATGATCCTGACCCTGGGTGGGCCTAGGATAATGCATTTGTGTCTTAGTTTTTAACAAAAATGTTTAATAAGTAAAACAAAATAAAAATTTACAAAATAGAAAAAAGAGTCTGGGGGCGGTGGCTCACACCTCTAATCCTCGCACCCTGGGAAGCCAAGGCGGGAGGATCGCTTGAGCCCAGGAGTTTGAGGTTGCTGTGAGCTAGGCTGAAGCCACAGCACTCTAGCCTAGGCAGCAGAGCAAGACTGTCTCAAAAAAAAAGAAAAAAAATAAAATAGAAAAAAACCTTGCAGAGTAAGAATATAAAGAGAAAAAATATTTTTGTACAGCTCTATATATGTTTGTGTTTTGAGCTAAGTTTATTACTAAAGAGTCAAAACATTAATTAAAAAGTTATAGTAAACTAAAGTTAATTTATTATTGAAGGAAGAAAAATATTTTTATAAATTTAGTGTATCCTAATTATACAGTGATTATAAAGTCTACAGTGTACAGTAATGTCCTAGGCCTTCACATTCACTCACCACTCACTCTCTGACTCACCCAGAGCAACTTCCAATCAATCCTGCAAGCTCCATTTATTGTAAGTGCCCTATAGAGGTATATCATTTATTATCTTTTATATTTTACCTTTTTTATGTTTAGATACACAAATACTTACCACTGTGTTACAATTACCTACAATATTCAGTACAGTCACATGCTGTACAGGTTTGTAGCCTAGAAGCAATAGGCTATACCATATGGCCTAGGTGTGTAGAAGGCTAGACCATCTAGGTTTGTGTAAGTCCCACTCTACGATGTTCACAAAATGAAGAAATCACCTAACAATGCACTTCTCAGAATGTATCCCCACTGTTAAGCGACATGACTATATTACTGTGTGTGTATACGTATATACACATGTATATGGGTTTTAAAAATATTTATTTTTATAAAAAGGCTTTACTACCAACAACAAACAAAAACCCCAGATGAAACATAATCAGACTTCATTTTGCAAAGATTGCCCTGGATAATCTATAAAAATGGATTGTAAAGAGGCAAGACTGGAGGCAAGGAGATCACTTGGGAAGTTACTGCAGGAGGCCAGATGAGAGAAGATGGTGGACTGGACTAGAGAGCTGGCAGTGGAGGGAAGTGAATGAATTAAGAAAAAAAAAATGATTTAGGAAATAGAATGCATAGAGTTGGTGACAGATTGGCTATGGAAAGTGAAAGAGAAGGGAGGGCATCAATGATGACTCCTAAGTTTCTGCCGTGGACAGAACGTTGGTGCCATTCACTAAGATGGGGAGCACTGGAGACAAGCAAGTTGGGAAGAGTTGACGTGGTCAGTATTGAACATGTTGATTGCACCTGCCTGTGAGACAACCACATAGGGAGGGCTATCAGGATAGAGGTCAGTGTTCAAGAAGTCCCTGTTCCACCACCCAGCAGCTATGAGAACTTGGGCAAGTCATTTGGAAAACTGGAACCTCAGTTTCCTCATCTGTAAAATGGAGTAACAAAATATTCAGCTTTATCATTGTTGTTGGATTTATCAAATGTAAAAATTTATGTGAGAAGGTGCTTTGCAAATTCCAAAATGCCATAGAAGTGGTAACAATGAATATTTTCATGGGGAATGAAATGGATGTGGGGAGGAAGGGAGATTTGCCAGGGACATTCAGGAATTCTTTGGCCTGCCGAGAGACTGCAGGACTCTGTCTGATTCATGGTGGCATCACCAGGGACATTCCAATCTCTGGGAAATTTACCCCTACAAAGAAATTCTTTCCAGTGGCTTGGTGTCATGGCAATTTAGCTGATTGAGCCAGGGCTGGAATTGGAGGGAGGCTACTTAATCCTGGGCAGTGGGAAATTGGGATGAGGCCAATGCAAATGTGACAGGCTGGGAAACATTTTTGCAGACAGAAAGCATTTTTAAGATTTTTATTGTGGTAAAATATACATAACACAAAATTTGTCGTTTTAACCATTTTTAAGTGTGCAGTTCGGTGGCATTAAGTACTGATGATTGTTGTGCAACCATCATTACCATCCATCTCCAGAACATTTTCATCATACCAGACTGAATCTCTGTACCCATAAAACAATAACTCTCCACTTTCTCCTCCTCCCAAGCCCTGTCAACCACTATTCTACTTTCTGTCTGTATGAATTTGACTACTCTAGGTACCTCATATAAGTGGAATCATGCAATATCTGTTCTTTTGTGTCTGGCTTATTTCACTTAGCATAATGTTTTCAAGGTTCATCCATGTCGTAGCATGTATCAGAATCTCATTCCTTTTTAAGGCTGAATAATATTCCATTCTTTGTCTAGATCACAGTTTATTATCTATTTATTGACTGATAGACATTTGGGTTGTTTTCTCCTTTTGGCTATTGTGAGTAATGCTGCTATGAACGATGGTGTACAGATATCTTTTAAAGTCTTTGCTTTTAATTCTTTTAGGTATATGCCTAGAAATGTAATTGCTCCATCATATCATTCTATGTTTAATTTTTTTTTTGAGGAACCACTATACTGTTTTCCACAGTGGCTGTATCATTTTATATTCCCAACAACGGCACAGAAGGGTTCCAGTTTCTCCACATCCTTGCCAATGCTTGTTATTTTCTGGGGTTTTTGGTTTGTTTGTTTGTTCGTTTTAATAATAGTAATAGCCATCTAAATCAGTGTGAGGTGGTACCTCACTGTAGTTTTGATTTGCATTTCCCTAATGATTAGTGATGCTGAGCATCTTTTCATGTGCTTATTGGCCATCTTTCTATCTTCTTTGGAGAAATATCAATTCAAATTCTTTGCTCCTTTTTAAATTGGGTTGCTTATTTTTTGGTTGTTGAGTTGTAAGAGTTCCTTATATATTCTGGATACTAACTGCTTATCAGTATATGATTTGCAAACATTTTCTCTCATTCCATGGGTTGCCTTTTAACTCTGTTGATAGCATTCTTTGATTCACAAAAGTTTTAAATTTTGATGAAGTCCAATTTATTTTTTCTTTTGTCACCTGTGCTTTTGATGTTATACCTAAGAAATCATTGCCAAATCCAATGTCATGAGACTTTTCCTATATGTTTCTGCTAAGAGTTGTATAGTTTTAACTCTTATGTTTAAGTCTTAGACCCATTTTAAGTTAATTTTTGTATATGGTATAAAATAAAGCTCCATCTTCATTCTTTTGCATGTGGATATCCAGTTTTCCCAGCACCATTTGTTAAAGAGAATGTCCCTTTCCCATTGAATGGTCTTGACACTTTTGTCGAAAATCATTTGACCCTATGGGTTTATTTCTGGGCTCTCTATTCTATCCCATTGGTCTATATGTCTGTCTTTATGCCAGTACCATATTGTTTTGATTACTCTAGCTTTGTAGTAAGTTTTGAAATTGGGAAGTGTGCGCCTTTTTTGTTCTTGTTTTTCAAGATTGTTTTGGCTATTCAGGGTCCCTGGAGATTGAATTTTTGGATGGATTTTTCTGTTTCTGCAAAAGTATTGTTGGGATTGCATTGAATCTGTAGAATGCTTGGGAGTAAGCATTTTTCTAGTCATTTTCAAAGGTGACTTTGCGCTGTTAAACCAACCTTTGTGTTTCATTTGTTGCTTATAAAAATCACACTTATGATTAAGGAATTTAGGAGAGGCAAGGATAATAATAATGATAATATCTGGAGAACGATGTTCTGGATACGTAGTCAGAGATCTCGGGCTCTACAATATGGTTATGGACACAGCTTGTGTCCTTTTGCAAGTCATTTGCAGGTACTATGCCTTGATTTCTATCTGCTCTGAGATTCAAAGGGCTTTTGAGATACTTCAAAATGGCCTAATGTAGAGTTATAGAGCTACACAAAGAGACGTCACAGGGAGGCTTTATTAATGGCGCATAGCTGCTGCTAAATCAATTACTCTATTTAATTGAACCCAAAGGAAATAAAATGAGCATCTGTTTATTGACATGATGGATATGTGTGCCTTATCTAATGAAGTCTTCTATAAGTCTTGAGGACTATCCAGAAGGAATAGTTTGGAAAGATGTGAAGAACTTTGGAAAATGTTTGGTCTTCCAAGCCTAACTCACCCATTCCAAACTGCCTATACCCAGACAAGCCATCTCCCCTTGACCATATTACTATCTGTTAACACTATGAACATTTATAACATCAACTTAAAGCCAAGTGGAGCCAGAAGGCAGATGATACTCCCCTCCCAATATCAGCCAAGTTTGGACCTTACCTACTCTGGGACAAGAGATAGTACCTACAACCTCACCTCTAGAGCTTTTCTTTTCATTATGACCTATAAGGCCTTACCTGTTCAGCTCCTGCATTAGTTATCTATTGCTATATAGCAAGTTACCCCAAAACATAGTAGCTACAAACAACAAGCATTAACTACCTCAAAATTTCTAGGGACTATGAATCCAGGAACAAGTTAACTGAGTGGTTCCAGTTCAGAGACTTTCATGAGGCTGCAATCAAGGCGTCGGCAGGGATGCAGTCATCTGAAGGCTCAACTGGGGGAGGATCTGCTACCATGCTCACTCACATGGCTGTTAGCAGGCCTCAGAAGATCTGCTTCCAAGCTCACTCACTTGTTCCTCTCCATAGAGCTGCCTCATAAATAGGAGTGGCTTATCCCAGAGTGAGTGATCTAAACGAGAGAGAGAGAGAGAGAGAGAGAGAGAGAGTCCAATATGGAAGCCAGAGTCTTTTTATAACCTAATCTCAGAAGTAACATACCATCACTTCTGCCATATTCTATTTCTTAGAAATGAATCATTAAGTCTGCTCTATAAAAAGAAGAACTACACAAGAGTTCAAATCCTAAGAGTTAGAAATGATTGGGGGCCATCTCAGAGACTGACTGCCACAACCTTTCACCTTGCCCTATATCACTGCCACCTTATCTTGGGCCTCATTAGCCCCATGGCTCTATGGACTTCAGACACAGCTTCTTCCAATTTCTCATACTTGCCATGCTTGCCCACTATCACAGGCCCTCTATTCAGGTTGTTTTCTCTGCTTGGGATACTCTTCCTATTCTCTTCATTTACTTAATGCCTGCTGATCTTTCAGGGCTCAGCTTAAGAATTACTTTCTTAGCACCTCTCTTTAATTTATCACAGTAGGAAATGTACAATTTGGGTATGCTTAATGAACATCTGTCTTCCTTAGTAAACAACTTGAAGGTAGGAACCATGTCTGTTTGTCTTTACAATTGAACTCTTAGTCCCTAGCAATATTCCTGACATATAGTAGGTGCTTAATAAACATGTGTTGAGTGAATTAATGAGTGAACAAATAAATGAAATACCATCCTTTAGGTGACATCAAAACAAGGGCTCCAAATCTCTGCCAAAGTAAGTATATACTAAAGGGAATGTCCATGGTACCCTGACTTTGTGATATGATTGTCATCCAGCAGGGTTCAAAGTTCAGGCCTTTAGTTGAGATGTTCACATGCTTAGAGGTGACCTTACATTGACTTTCAGAAGTGGAGCTACCATACTTATCTCTAATGGGCTCGAAATTCTTGTTCTTGGAGGGAAGCAACACTTTAATTCTCAGCAAAGGGAGGGGTAGAGCAGGTTGTACAATCACTATTGTCAAAAAGATTTTTTAATAGTACCAAATAGGAGAAAATTTTTACCTATCTAGGCTTACCCCCATCTGGAAGGAGGAGAATGGTCAGAATGGTATCTTGATGATCTTTCTGGTTCCTATGGTTCTAAGATATCAGCCTCCTTAACCAATCTCCTCAGTAAGTGGTGGTGATGAGCTTGGCAGTAAAAAACCTCAGTGAGAGAGAGACCCAGTGCCTCTGGAACATCTCCTGAACACAGCTTCTGCATTTGAAATCAATCATTCCTGAAGGGCAAGGCCAGCTCTGAGGTGGGAAAGATGGAGCAGATCCTTTGTGCCCATCTGGCCTACTCATTCTCCCAGGAGCCTTTTAAAAGAAGAAAATGGTGTAAGGGCCCACTTGCCACAGCATAATTATTCAGGCTGATAAGAGGAACAAAGAGACCACTGTCTCAGTGGGGTTGGCAACCAAAGTTGGGGAGGGTTTGAGCTGGATTTGCTCCAGCGTCCCAGGGCTGCTGAAAGATTGGATCATTAAGAGTTTATGGCCCCACAGAGCTATTTTAAGCCTGTTCCATCCCTCAGTGCTGGCCTCAACTTCAAGCTACCACAGCTTCTTTTATCCACACAAACTGTGGCTTGGGGTGAACAAAAGAGAGACTGCTCCTTTGGACCGAGAGGAGCCAGGGGCTGAAAGATGAGGTTCCAGGGGAAAGAGTTTGTTGTACCTAATGAGCTGTCTGCCAACACTGCTGTCACTGCCCTTGCCACCACACTGCTGAAATGTTCTCAGGCAGCTCACTAGAGGGGGCCTGGTCACATGGAATCAAAAAAAGAAACCAACTGCTCTGCCTACTCTGAATAAAGCAGAGCGTACCAAGGAAGAAAACTGAGTCCTAATCTCCCTGCTTGAAGGGAAGGAGAGTGGAGAGGGAGGAAGACGGGGCCCCTCCAGAGGCTAATTGGTCATTCCAGAAGCTTGATTTAATTATTCCACATTGTATTCAGATATCATAACATCACTTTGTACCCAATAAATATATACACTTATAATTCATCAGTTTATAAATTCAAAAAAAATGAAAAGAAAGAAAGTTAGAAGTAAAAAATGACTGCAAGGCTTTTAGCCTAAGCAATTGGAAAGACCAATGGCCAGCAACTGAGGTGGTAAAGATAAGTTGAGGAGAAGATTTGAGAAGTGGAGGGATGTTAGAGTCTGGTAATTAATGGATTTGGATTTGCACAGGTCTCCGGAGGCACTAGAAGGAAAGACAGTAGCTGGTGGCTACATTCGATGGGTCGTGGAAGAAGATGGGTTGGAATAACATAGAACTGGCTGGTGATAGATTGGGGAAATGGACTGACTTGGACCTGCATTTTCCTCTGCCTCTTCCTTCTCCTGCCTGGGCCCCAGTGCCTCCACTGCCCCCGCACAGCCTCGTCCTGCTGACCAATCCCTCATGCTCTAGCCCAGGCATTGATAAAGTTTCTGAAATGATCCAGATCATAAACATTTGTCTTTGTAGGCCAGGGGATCTCTCTCACAGCTACTCAACTCTGTCGCTGCAGTGCAAAAGAAATCATAGACAACACATAAATGAATGAGTGTGGCTGCATTCCAGTAAAACTCTATTTTCAAAAGCAGACTATGAAGAAAGAAAAAGAAAGAAAGAAAGAAAGAAAGAAAGAAGAAGAAGAAGAAGAAGAAGAAGAAGAAGAAGAAGGACGGAAGGAAGGAAGGAAGGAAGGAAGAGAAAAGAGAAAAGAAAAGAGAAAAGAGAAAAGAAAAGAAAAGAAGCAGACTATGACCTGTTTGGCCCATGAGCTATAGTTTGTCATCCTCTGCTCCAGAAGTGTGATGAGCTGCCCATCAAAACACAGGCCTCATATGGCTGCCCAACCTTGTGACACACCTACAATCTAATTTGAAGATGAAATATTAGAAAGGCACCTCTGGGTAGCTATCCCTCAAATGTGGCTGGATATTAAAGTTTTAGTGGCAGAACCAATGATCTCATTGGCATTATTTTACTTATTTTACTCTATAACGTGAATAATCCAAGTTAAAACCCAATAAAGATCTTTTCATTTCAAATACTAGGGAAAAAGTGTCTCATAAACATTTAAATTTTTCCTGAGTTGGTCCTCATTTACAAAAAGAAGTTGCTGGCCATTGCTCTGGAATTACCCTTTCTCCTCCCCAAGCCAACCAACATGTCCTCAGTCCTACCCCCTCAGGGCCCTGATAAGGGACTGTCTAATCCAGTTATAAGGTGTTAATGGCTTCCACCTCCCACAAATTTTACAATACAAAGCTCACTTTTGAGGGTGCAGCACTAAATGACCTGCCCTTTCTGCGGTCAGCACAAGTTTGTTGGTCTGTACGACTTCCAGCTCTGGGTGTGTGGAACAGCTCAGTTCATATAAGTAACCATTGAAACTTGGTGAGCCACTGTAGATGGGCTGTTAAAATGAGAAAATTTGGATAATACTTATAACTGACAAAAAATATGAAATATATCTAAATGATGTAGAGGAAAATATAATAATCACTTATGTATCTACCACCTAGCTTAATAAATAAGATATTATAGATATAGTCAAAGCCTTTTTTATACCCCTCCCTGATCTCATTTTCCTCTCTTTCTTCCCAGAGATAACCTCTGTCTTGAAGATGGTTGTGTCCTTTGTTTGTATATTTATTACATATAAATGTATACCTGTGAATGTATCCCTAAACAATATGCAATATCGCTTTACATGTTGCCATCCTTTGTGTCAAGGATATAATAACTGTAAGTGTGTTTTCGGCTTGGATTGATACATGTACTTCAAATTTATTCATATGCACTGTTATAGTCTTCCATTGTAAGAATATACCTCATTTTATTTATCCATTCTCCCATGGATGATTTCTTAGGCTGATTCCAATCTTACACTATTTCAAACAATGCTGCAATGAGCATTCCGGTTCAGTCTCCTGGTGCCATATGCGAGAAGGTGAATACTGCTTTTTTGCTAAGTTCCTCGGCCAATGTTCATGGAACTCCCATTCTACATAAGAGTGGCACATTTGGGAAGACAAAGTAGTCTCCTGGAGGACCTAGTGACCAAAACACTAGAAGGTTTTCAGAATTCTCTTATCTCATTGTGTTTGGTCAAACATTTTTGACCTAAACCAAAATGACCAAGCCAGGAGAAGCTGAAGTGACAAGATCAAGGTTATCTTCTCTCTTGATTCTTGGTTCAGAATCTTGGTCTCTGAAAGTCAAAGCAAAATATTCTTGTTTGGCCACCTGGCCTGATAGATCCTCATGCATCAGTGATGGAGGGAGGTTTAAGTAGTCAATGACAATCACGTTGCAACGTCATTTCATCAAGTATCACAAGTGGCAAGAGACTTTCCAATGGTAGAGTCAAACCCAGTCTGTTTTACAGTGCAAAGGCAGAGGGTAACCAAATAATTAGCCAACCACTGGATTTCCAAGTTGTTCTTCAGTTGTTGCCTGCTGTTGCTCTGTTGTAGAGCTAGACAAAAGAGCATCTGATGTTTATGAGTCTTTACTGAGGAGGACTCATGCTATAAGTCCGTGAGACATTAATGTGGACTGGCCTTTTTTTCCTCAGGATATTTCTAGAAGATTTTCTATTGCTCACCGAGTTCACATTTGCCCCCTTTATAATTTTCCTTAGACACTGTCAATTGTCTAGGTCTGTCAGAAACAGGAAAAAAAGTTTTGAAACATCAGTGGATATTATCATTTACGTCAAATTATAATGGAGGTACTTTCTGCCTTTTTGCTCCCCACTATTCATTACATCCCTTATCTCAAAAGTCTCTGATGCCACCCACTGTCCTTAAGCACCCAAGGAATCAATGTGGCTCTCTAATGTACCGATGGCAGCCCTGCTTTCTTACTAGTCTGAAAAAACTACAGTTTAAATTCTTACAGACACATTTACTTTCTTAGATTAAGTCCTTTACTGCTACCACATAATTTCTCTGTGAACTCCCTTTAGTAATGTAGCCTGAAGCTTAGCAGGGAGCCCTGAGTTACCCTAATAACTCTCATGCCCCATTCCACACGCAAAGCTGTCTCCCCCTCCATGCGCTAGTGATTTTTCTGGAAAAGTATGAATAAAATATAACAATGTTAGGCTGTTTCCATGTGATACTAAATCAAGGTGTTAATTAGAGTAATTCAGGATTTTTTAAATTATCATGTACTCATATAAAAAACAGAGTCAAACAGATTTCTTTGGATTGTAGTCAATAATTTGTGTAATTGTGGTATTTATAACCACCAGCAAATACAGAATAGAAGCTGGTAAACAGACTAACTTTAAAATTTAAAAATATATATATGTATTTTAACATGTATTAGAAAAATACTACTATAATATTATAAAATATCAAGCTCATTATTTCAGAAATATTATTGCTTAGGATGAAGCTCCACTTTTTAGTTGACAAAAATTATATATATTTCTGATTTACAACATGATGTTTTGATAAATATTATGGAATGGCTAAATCAAGCTAATTAGCATATGATCATATACTTATTTTTTGTGATGAGAACACTTAAAACCTACTCTCAGGAATTTTCAAATATATAATACATTGTTATTAACTATAATCACCATGTTGTACAATGGATCTCTTGAGCGGCTATTTTGTTAAAGAAGTGAGTCAATCTGATGAAAATATTGAGTGAATAATAGGATAGGTGGTTTATGTATATAGCAAAAATAGTGAAGGTGGTATGCCAATGAGTAATACTTGAAAAACACGGATGTTGTAAATGTTTTGTTTCCTTCCAAGTACTCTGAAGAAATGGCCTAGGGGCTCTAAAACCCATTTGGATATCATTTAAAAATATTTGTAAACAACTTGAAATTTTTCACTGAAGAACATGAAACTAAAACAATGCAAATGCTCAAAAATGTTATAGATGTCACATTTTAACACACTGAAGACCAACAAGTGCTTTAGCTTGCTTAGTAGATTCGTTTTTGTGCAAGACTCAAACTTCACTTGTCATTCAGTTTAATCCAAGAATATACCATAATTCCACAGTATGTTATCAAATGAGGGAATAAAAACTATCGCCATTTGCAAATACTTATCTGTGAGGATCAAAATATTCTTACCACTGTGCAACCAAAACAAATTAAGAAATGAATGGATACAACTGCATCATAACTCCCAATTTCAAATATTTGTGTTTATCAAAATAGTTATATTTATTAATTTTTACAAGTAGATATGTATCTGGGCTAGTAAATAAATTTATATTAGTAAACTACTGCTTTTATCTGATTTATAAATTGAGGTCCAATACGGAACTTTATTTGAAAAGGTGGCTTCATCATTGTACAGGTTTGAAAACCATTGGTGGAGATAAAGCAGCCAGTTGAATTACTAAAATTTGCACTAGCATGAGGTATTAGGATTTTATGTAGAATGAGAGGGAGATTCCACTTAATAATAAGAGTTTATATTTACTTAATACTTCTTATATCGGTCAAGACAGGTGAGGTTGTGCTGCAGTAACAAATAAATCCAAAATCTCAGTTGTGAACCACAAAGGTTTATTTCTCATTCATGCTGTATGTCTCTCGTGGCTTGGTTAGCCTCTGTTCCATACTATCTTCACTCCAGGATGCAGGCTAATACGAGGTCTGTCCAGAAAGTATCCAGCCATGTAATGGGAAAAATATAGACATTTACTGAAGAAGATAGGAGATACAAGAAATGCTGTACATAGGACAATGACACCTCAGTCCCCTTCAAAGTAGGCACCTTGGGACCTCACATAGTTCTCCCAGCATCTCTTAACCTAACCCATACACGTTCAGCATTCTCAGTTCTGCTTGTTGCAGTCCTTCCAGAACGTGGATCACTTTCAACAGATTCTTGACCATCTTTGAAGCATTTGTGCCACACTTTTATTTGCGCTGCTCTCATTGCATCATCCCCAAAAGCCTTCCGAATCACCTGAATAGTTTCTGAAAAGGAACGTTCAAGCTTAAGGCAAAATTTGATGAAGTTTTGTTGCTTACTTGCTCAGTCGTTTTGAATGTGATGGCCACACAATACACGTGCTCACTCCACAGCGTCTAAGCGCCCCACTGACTAGTACAGTGAAGGCATCATTGTTCACGCATGCGCATTCCAGTCACCTTGGTTGCCAGGTTACATCAATGTCACACAAACCATTCTCGTTATATAATAATGGCTGCATACTTTCCAGACAGTCCTCATAGATCAACCTCTACCTGGAACATTGCAGCTACATAGCAGAGGAAAGAGGGTATATGAAAACCATACACTGGCTCTTAAAGCCTCTGCCTGAGTATAACACATGTCATTTTTTGCTCATATGTCATTAGTCAAACCAAATCACGTGACTAAGCCTGCATTCAAAAGGACAGAGATGTGTTACCATTCCATAGAGAGGGACACTGCAAGAAGGGGCACAGAATCTAGGTAAATAGTTCTACAGTCTTCCATGCTTATTATGTGCCAGGCCCTCTTCATTTATGACTGACAGCAACCTGATAAGGTAGTTGCTATAATTACCCCATTCTAGAGGTGAATCAATGGAGGCTCAGAGAGTTTAAATGACCTACTGAAGGTCATACAGCTGGGTAGTAGCCAAGCTGGGATTTACAATGCAGCCAGTCTGACTCCAGAGCCTGTGCTCTTAACTACCATGCTATAGTGCTTAGTTTGGACTTCCCACCAAACTGACTGGTTTTGCTCTTCAGCCCTAGCCAAAGTGGGTATTTTAAAAACGTTATAAAATTATACTGAAGGCTATGATTCCACAGGGGCTTATGGTATAATTCCATAGTGTATTTAATGTATTAATGTATGAATTCCACAAAGACAACAATTTCAGTCATCTTCAAACATATAAATCAGACACATTCAAAATACGGATAGTTCATTGCAGCTCAGTGTTTTGTTACCAGAAAGATACCTCTGTATATTTATAAAGATTGCTGCCAGCCTTAGAATTAAGCATAGCATGTAATCTAATTTTCTTCTGTAGGATAAATATAAGCCATCAAAGGCAGAGGCTCACCTAAGCCCACTTTCAGGGTGTTCCCTAACATATACTCAAGAAAACAAGGGACCCTGAAACAAAGAGGCTCATTGAGCTGACTCTGACTAAGGGAGGACCCATGGGCCTTAGGGCTGGAGGATCCCTGTTCTTGGGAACAATTCCACTAATATTGCAGCTTTTGAGTGGAGCCAGGACCTAAGTTTTTGTATAGACATGATGCCCCTGAGGAACAAAGTCAATCAGGAAATAAATCACTAACTGGGCTGGAATTTCATCAGGGTAGAAAGCAGCTGGAGTTGTAAAATTTAGCACCCTTAACAAATGGAAGAAATAAATTCCTGGCCACAGTCTGATCAAATTAACAGGTTTAAGTCTAGAAACGAATTCCTATAGATAGATTCCATAGACTTAGTAGCAATATCTGGACCTGTCCTGCCTCATTTCCTAATACTCATGTCTTTGCCTGGAACATTTATAAGCTTTTAAGCAGGTAAGTGAGTAGAGAAAAATCTGTTTTTAATATAGAATTTGCAGAATGTCCCAGTTGAGCATACCTATTCTTTAACTCATTCTGTCCTCACAACAACTCCACGAGGAAGATACTTACATTGACCTGATTTTAGAAATGAGGAAACTAAAACTTACAGAGATATGGTAATCTGTCCATGCTTCAAGAAGGCAAAGACTGTGTCTGTGTCCCTGTATTTCCAGCACCTTGCGAAGTGTCCTGAGTTGATGCTCAGGAAATAATCAAATGAATGAATGAATGAATGAGCAAGCAATTGATTCCTCTCACACTATGCACAAGCCACTGGGCCTCACTCCTGTTGTGTCCTCACCCATCTTATTCCTCACCATTCACACTGGGCCACCGTCACTGTCTGACCTTTACCAAGGCTTGGGGCGGGGTGGCAGGGGAAGGAAGATGATGGCTTAGTCAATCAAATTCAAATTCTTTCGTCCCACATTTTCCTTTAAGAGCAAACAAAGTAATGTAATCCTGGAGAAGGCAACTCTTGGGGAAAATGTTTTCCCACCACGTGCCTCATCTGTTTCCAAACGCAGTCTCCAAGGGCCCCATATTTTTTTTCTAATGCAATTTGCATCTCCATCTAAACGAGGCAGCCTAAAAAAGGCACTATTCTGTATTAAAGATGCTGGTCTTGATTTCCAGCCATCAATGGAATTAACCACATTTTGGCCTTGGAGAGGTTGTATTCCCGATTCTCTCTGCCATCTCACTTATAAAGGCAGAAGAGGGAAGCAGGGTGCCAGGGAGAAGGCATCAGCTTGGTGTCTGTGGCATAACCACTCAAGAAATTACATTCTCTGCAAAATCCACACCTTCCTGTAGGTCCTGTGGCTGGGGCCCACAACTAGGGACACAGGTCACACAGTTGCTCTCCCTTTATCCCCTTCCCCTACCTCCATCAAAGGCAGAAAGATGCTGATGCCCAGACATTCAAGGGGACAGGGACTTTGTCCTCTAAAATCTCCTGCCCTGAAGATTTTAAGGATAACAGAAACTTTTCTTTCTTGGGATTAAACCCTGAACACACAAACTCTTCCTTTGCCATTCCAAGAAGGTGACTTTGAGAGGTTGAGCTTAGAACCACTGTCATTGCCAGGGACTTCCACTAGGGCAGTCGTTTTTAAACATTTCTTAGCCATGAAATATTTTCTAAAAATGAAACTCAATATATAAAGTAGATAAAAAAGTCTCGATAAAATAGAAGAGATGATGTAGATCTCTGATGGTTTTGTCTCCCTATATCAGCCTCTGCAAACTCTCCATGAACCCAAGGGGTGCAGTACACAATTCAAAGGGCACTGATCTTGACCGTGAGATCCAAGATGGAGGAGTGAGAACCATGTCTGGCTTACTGGCCTCTGTATCCCAACTCTATATTCAAAGCCTAGCACATAAGAGGAACATCATAGTCATGTATCAAATGAATAGGATGTGCTAGTGATTTGTCACAGTTGCTGTTTGTTACATGATTTGTTCTTCTGTGATGTGTGTGTGCCTGTGTGTGTGCATTGAAAGGAAGAGGGGCTAAAAGCTGAGGGTTGGAGTGCATTGGAGCTGAGATGAGCGGCCAAGTCTTTGATGGGGCGCTTGCAACCGCTGGAGCATGAAGAGGAGCTGAGTGGCAAATGGCTCAGCAGGCTGCTAGGTCCTGCAGATTTGCAGGCAAAGCTGGTTTGTGTGCTCATTCACTTGTTGAATGGTTATTGAATGGCTGACATGTGGCAGGCTGGCTCCTAAGAGACAAAGATCACTAAAACACAGTCCCTGCTCTTAAGGGGCTTATCGTCTAGTGCAGGAGACAGATATGAAAACAAAGTAGTGCCAATAAATAATGTAATGGCCATAATCTTTGTTTTTTCTTTTTTTTTTTTTTTTTTGGAGACAGAGTCTTGCCACCAGGGCTAGAGTGTCATGACGTCAGCCTAGCTCACAGCAACCTCAAAATCCTATGCTCGAGTGATCCTCCTGCCTCAGCCTCCTGAGTAGCTGGGACTACGGTTGCATGTCACCATGCCTGGCTATTTTTTTCTATTTTTAGTAGAGATGAGGTCTCACTCTTGCTTAGGCTGGTTTCCAACTCCTAACCTCAAGCAATCCTCCTGCCTTGGCCTCCCAGAGTGCTAGGATTACAGGAGTGAGCCACCGCGCCGGGCCCCATAGTAATTTTTAAACCATTAAACTGACATATCTTTCATTCCCTGGAAGTCATGATGCCCTAGGTCTCATGGAAACTGTAGGTTTCCACTCTTTGGTGGGCGGGGTGGATGGATAACAAAAAATCATTGCTTAGCTTTGACTGTCAGATTAGATTTTGTTTTTTTACTCAATAGATGAGTTTTTTTTTAATACATGGGATCCAAAGTTAAAGTACGAAAAGGACAAGGTTCATCTTAATTTTCACTAATTTCTCACCAAAAATTTACATTTATGTTTATTATGAATGCAGGCAATAAACCACAGTAACATTAGCCATAGCTGTGACTTCATCACCAATAGAAATGAGACATTTTTGTATCAAATTAATATTGCTATAGCTATCTCAAAATGTTATTTACCCTCATCATTACTTAAAAATTATGGTGGTTACCAGACCTGCCCCTAGATCTTATCATTTAATGCATTAACGAAGCACAGATATTATTCTATCATAAATTTGTTTTTATATTTTAATAACTACATTTCAATATAATTCACTTTCTTTACAATCCAATGTACTTTATTTTACCTATTTAAAAACATTATTCTGAGAAGGGGTCCATAGATACCATCAGACTATTAAAGGGGGCTACTATGTTACAAAATGGCTAAGAACCCTTGTTAGACAATAGTTTTAAGAGTGAGATTTTATCCAGGAAGAAAAGAATTCTTGAATGTCAAAAGCTTCCTTTAATATTCGAAGCAAAGCACAGGGTTTTACTATAAGCCATGGGTGAAAAGATCTCAGTCTAGGATGTAAAGGAAGTTCCCACCTGCCTAGGGAGCAAAGAGCATTTCTGGGATTGGAGATGTGGAACTGTGGAAGAAAGAAGAGAATGAGGGAGACAAGTGGACACATACCAGAGGGGCCTGATAGAAACCACGTAACCAGTGAGGCACGTTCCCCACTTAGAACAGACTGGGAAGATGTGAAGCCTCCTTGGAGAAGACCCACATTCATCTTGGTGTTGGAGCAATCTGGCATCCAGGTGGTAGAAGAGCAATAAAGAAGGGAGGTATCTAAGTGCATGAGCATATTGCAGCACTTGTGTTTCTGCGTAGCCTGCAACTGGCATGCAGAAAATCCAGAGTTTGAAGGAGCAGTGAGGACCAGTTGGCCACCAGTAGCCTATGTTTGGAATCAATCATAGATTTCAACAACAGATGCAACCAATGAAGTCCCTAAAAGATTGAGGGGACCCACTGCACATCACCCTTCACAGAGCTGTAGGGATTGTTCCAGATCAACCACTCCATAGCAGAGAATAGTGAGCATCTGGAAAAATGAGCATGGATCCAAGGCTCCATTCTCCCCAACCCCACCACCCCCAGACATCACATTTTATAAGAGGAGGGGAAATGAAGTTAAAACATGCAAGACTAAGCATTTATCCAAAAAGGCAGATGTTTCAATTGGCGCAATGAATTGTGTGTCTGCACTCCCTCCCCGCTCTCCATCAGGGTGGGAAGTTCCTGAAGCAATTCAGTTCAACTCTAGAGAACCTTTTTGCACATCTGAGTTGCTGGGTATACATTGCAACCCTGCTGTATGCGTTTTGGTGCTACAAAATAAAAGTTCTGAGTCAAAAGGAAGACAGAGGAGTGTTCAGTTCCATGAGGATATGGGTGGTGTGTCAGGAAAGCCTGCGCTGAGGAGAGAACGCTTGAGCTGTGCCTTGAAAGATGAGTATGTTCTATAGAGGCAGTCGGGCACTTCACTTGCAACATCAGCCTTTTGGTCAAGAAAGTAACCATGTACATGGTGTAATTTGAAGGGTACCAGGAAGGACCACTAATGCCCCCCCGCCCCCACCCAAAGCACTCAGAACACCATCATTCAAGATCTATTCTTTTGGTGGTCCTGAGTGGTTTCTAGACACATGCTTCTCAAATGATAACGTGAATGCAAATCACCTGCAGATCTTGGTAAGCTGGAGATTCTGATTCAGTAGGTCTGGGGTGAAATCTGAGATTTTGTGTTTCTAACAAGCTCCCAGGGGATGTTTCTGATGTGGGCTGTGAAATGTTTCCCACTGCTTGCCTGACCCTGGTGCTCTCTCCTGCTAAAGTCAGGGGAGCCTTTCTGCCCTGAGTCCCAGCAAATTCTGGAAATAGACGCTAGATAACTACTTATAATGCATTTCAACCCTAGGATTGTCTCTGATCATGCTCTAGTCTCTTCCATTCGGCTGTCCGCCCAAACGTCACCTCCTCAGAGAGGCCTTCCCTGACCACCGTGTCTAAAGAAGCACCCCCATACCCTGCTTTGTTTTCTTCACAGCACTGTTAGCTGCCCAACTTTATGTATTTATTGCTTCTCTCCCCACTAAAATGTAAGCTGTACCTCACTGCCATTTCCTGTACAACCTAAACCGTTGCCTGGGACATAATGGATACTCGATAAATATTTGTTCAATGAACCGATGGGCGGATGGATGGATGGATGGATGAATCCAACTCACACTTAAGCACAGTCTTATTCATTGGATCTGGGGGCTTCTCTTTTCACAGGAGGGCATATAACATGAGCTTGTGCATTCCCTGAAACATGGTAGTGGCTCAATGACTAACTGAATGAAAGTGAGATGTGGCTATGGGGAGAGAGGCTTCACTTAGACTTATGATTTTTGCTATTTGTGAGGGCATTGTGGATTCCCATCCCAGTAAGGTAGAATATCAAAACCAGAATTATTTACATAACACTATAGAGCACCTTTAATATTACAAACATGGGGTTCAAATTTTTAAATTATTTACAAATTTTAAAAATTATAAAGGGAAAATGTGAAAAAGATAGTTTTCATGATACAAACTACAAAAAGGACATGAGTTCTTTGTTTATCAAAAGATCGGCATCGGCATGGACTGTAATGGTTGCAGGCAGCACTGGACTGACAGTCCCTGGGGGCACCTCTCACTTGAAAATTCTGTGATTCTAAACCCATGCACAGCCCATGGCATGTGATCCTGCTGTGCAACATCTCTTTCCTAAGGAGTGCCTCTCACGAAAGAAAATGCTGCTCAAATTGTTTTCCCCGTTGTAAAAAGAAAGAAAGAAAGAAAGAAAGAAAGAAAGAAAGAAAGAAAGAAAGAAAGAAAGAAAGAAAGAAAGAAAGAAAGAAAGAAAAAGCCATGGAAATTAGCAAACCACAACTGAGCTTCGGTTAAAGCAGTCTTGAATGAGCATTAACAACAAGAGGGTGCCATGAAACAAAGGCAAGTTTTCCCTCCTTCCCTCCCCCATGCCCATCGCATTCCATTTTTCAAGACAATGGCAGCTATCCAGTGGCATTTAATTTATGCAAATCCACAGCAGCTCATAGGTGGAACTGACACAGCAAGGGGCCGCAGAAGGCAGACCTTGATGTTCTAATTGAGATTCTGTCCCCGTGGCTGTGGAGAATGTAAAGTACCTTGTATACAATCTGGGCTGCATCCATTTAGTGTCCAAACCCACTGCCAGGTGAGAGGGATCAGACATTGGCAGGCTTTGACTTTTTAAAATGGCTGTGTAAAATTACACAAATAATACCTGTTCATTGAGAAAAAAATGAGTATAAAAAATGACCAAAAAAAGCCTCAGGGATAGCTACTGCTAATATGTCGATATTCCAACCAGACTTTTCTCCAAGCATATATACACACATTTTTCAAAACTAGAAATTATAATGTGCTTTCTTTTTCACTCCGCAATATGTTGTAGAGATTCTTTCTTGTCAAAACGTGTAGGTCTATATTATCAATGTATGGTTTTCAGTTTTTCACTATATAAACATAGTTACAGCGGACATACGTAATTGAATATATAATTATTTATTTAGGTTAATTATCTAAAAGTGGGATTGTAAGGGCAAAGGATATGTGCGTTTTAAGATTTATGATATTATTTTTCCCTGATGGTGCTTGGCATTATCATACAATGATTATTATTATTGTTATTATCACAATTATATGAGCAGCAGCAAACACTTATTGAGAGCTTACTATACACCAGACACTGTTCTAAGCATTTTATACTTATTACTCCATTTAATCCTTGCCATGATTCTATGTGATAGGTACTATGATGCCCATTTTACAGATGGGGAAACTGAGGTAGAGAGCTGTTAAGTAACTTGATTAAAAATTACACAGCTAACAAGTGGCAGAGTCCAGAATTAGAACTCAGAGAACCAGTAGCCTATAATCTTAACCACCACACCACACCACCTTTGTGAATTTGATAAAGCAAAGAATCAATCTTAAGCTTTTAAGTCTAGCCCGCGGCCTAAATGATAGGTATTTCCCAATGTTTTCCAAATTTGTCTGCTTCCTGATTCCATCATCTTTCATTCATCAAAGCAAGTACCTTATCCAATGAATCCATCACTGATTTCTTAGCCTACAAAGACAAAATACCGAATGTAAACCTTTCAGTTTTTTTAAACAAAAGTGCTATTGAAAACCATTCTAAAAGAAAGCCAGTGCTTCTGCTTTGGCACCAGTGCCAACTGCTGATGACACTCTAGGGGAAATGCATTCTTATTTGGACATCTCTCCTACTTACCAAAAAGTCTCGCATGCAGCAAGTCTCACTGAAACCTCTCAGCTAATTTTGCACTCACTTTCTAATTGCAAATGTTTGCAATCAGGTGTCATTGGTAGTTCATTAGTGTTGAGGCAACCCTGTTTGCTGTGGTTTTTATCCCCAAGGGTGGTGACTGCTTCTGGGTACTATTTTTCTTTCTACTTTTACCACTGAAGCAATTTGAACTTCAGCTCTGTTCATATGCACAGAGGGACTAAGCATGCTTGACCTGGCTTGGTATCTTGGTTTCACCAATACAAGCCATGTGACCTTGAGTAAGTTACTTAGCCTCTCCATGGCTTATTCACTTCATTTGTAAGATGGAGGTGATAAAATGGCACCTAATTCACTGGTATTTTGTGAGATGAAATGAGAAAATGGGTGTAAAACAGAATGTGAGTTATTATCATTAGAGTTAGTGTTGCCTATTTGTCAAAAGCACAAACTTTGGACATAAAGTTCTGGATGTGAATCTTGGCCCTGACACTTTTTAGGTGTGTGAACTTGGGCAATTTACTTATTCTTTCTGTGCCTCAATTTCTTCATCTGAAATATGAGGTATCTATGAAGATTCAATAAGTTAGTTTATGTAAAGTGCTAAAAGAGTGTCTGACACATAGTAAGTGTTGGCTATTAATACTGTTGTTGCTATCATTATTATTAAAGCACTGCAAGGCCTACTTTAAAGAAACTTATAAAATGTTGGTGAGGATGCAGAGAAACTGGAACCTTCATACATTACTGATAGAGTGTAAAATGGTGCAGCCACTGTGGGAAAACAGTTTGTTAGTTCCTCAACAAGTTAAGCATAGAATTACCATAGGACCCAGCAATTTCACTCCTAGGTATATGCCCAAAAGAATTGAAAAGGAGTGTTCAAACAAAAACTTGTACACAAATGCTTATGATAGCATTATTCACAATAGGTAGAAACAACCCAAATGTCCACCAACTGATGAACGGATAAACAAAATCTGGCATATTCACACATGGAATTTTATTTGGCCATAAAAAGGAATGAAGTACTGATACATGCTAAAATGTGGATAAACCTTGAAAACATTATGCTAAGTAAAAGAAATCAGGCACAAAGGATCATATACTGTATGATTCCATTCATTTGAAATGTCCAGAATAGGCAAATCCATGGAGACAGAAAGTAGATTAGTGGTTTCCTGGGTCTGGAACAGGGAGGGAGGGAGAGCGGGCATGGGGCATGACTGCTACTGTTTATGCGGTTTCTTTGGAGGTGATGAAAGTGTTCTAAAATTAGACTGTGGTGATGGTTGCACAACCCTGTGAATATACTAAAAAAAACACATTGGATTATATACTTTAAAAGGGTGAATTTAATGGTATGTACCTTATATCTCAGTAAAGTGTATTTTAGAAGCTTATATACATAAGAAGGATTAAGGTCCCCTCATACCACTTTGCTAGCAGTTTTGGTCAAGTGTAATGGGATCTTTTTGGGGTCTTGACAATATGACAATCAGATCAAAGATCAGTCCCTCTCCTGAGCAGTGCTAATCAGATTATACCATGGCCCTCCGGAATCTTTGTAATCAGTCATCTGTTCTGAGTCTTTTTTTTTCCTTTTTTTTTTACTCTGTGCTTTAATGGGTGCATGTTTTGAGTCTTATTGCAGCCATGGGGATGCACGTTGTCCTGTGATCTACCATATTCAGGATAATTTCATGCTGTAAATGAACCATGATGGAGAGCAAGAACCTTATCTATTTTATTTTCCATTGTATCCACAGTGTCTATTTGGCACATAGTAGGTACTCGATAAATATATGATGAATGAATAAATCGATGGATGAACAGGCAGCATGAGTTGTGGCAAGACTTTGTAACAAGGAGGACTTGGATTCAAATCTCATCTCCACTACTTACTAGATATGCAACATCCAGCCAATCATTTAAATTCTCTTGAACTCAATTTCTTATAAAATGGGGGAAATGACACCTCTTTCATAGGCAATAAATTTTAACTAAGATAATACCTGCTATGTGATAACTCAATATATGTTAGTTTCCTTCCCTTTTCTTCCCCCACTGGGCGAAGCCCTGGGTCACTGGAGAGTTCACAACTGATAAAAACTTTGTGTTAAGTCCTGATGTGGCAATAAACATGAGCATTGACACTCTCCTAAGCACAAACTTGATGTCATGTGATATCAGTCCTCAGTCGTGGAAGCTGGCATTGAAATTTGAACCCATAAAATTCCAGAATTGGGAGAGCTCCTAGTAAGAGGTCATCTAGTCCAAGCACTATATTTGATAGAGAATTCTCAAATGCCACAACATTAGTGAGCCATTTGGAGACTCTGGCTTAATAAAAATAAGTGGGCAAAGAAATAGCTGGCAAGGTGGAAGACAGACATCTAGGGGACCATTAGTGAGAAATTCCAGGAGTGATTCATTGTCCTCACCCCTGAAAATGTCCCCTATAATATCTGACAGCTTAATCACCATGGGTGTATTTATGCAGGGTGAGGCAAAGGTCACTGTACAAGAGAGAACCACTAGAGGAACAGGTGTTGATCTTCAACCTTCTAAATATATTAGTCGAAGCAGAATGTCTGCAAGGGGGAAAAGAGGCAGCATATCTATACAGGATCCTGCTTACATTTCAGTTTTAAGGACCAAATTTTAGTTTCTTCATCAAATTTTGGGTCTTGTTTTCATGTGAAGGAACTATCTGAATTTGGCTCCTGGTATCCAGTGAAAGGTGGTATGCAACTAAAATAGGCAAATAATGTCTTCATTTATAAGGTCCTGAATTGAGAATCAAATTGTTATTTAATGAAGGAAATAATTGGCTCATTTAGAAAGTAAATAAAGGATGATTAATTTGCTAACTTGTTTTTCCTTAGTTGATGATTTCAAGTATGACAGGTATACCTATTTTTATTGTATAGAGAAAGTGTTTGTTACAGATTCTATCTCTTTATTTATAAAATGTGCAGCAGCATCAAGGGTGATATTGAGAACCTAAGGGGTAAAACAACACTGGGAGGCAGTAGAGCCTAGTGGTTAAGAGCAAAGTCTTGTTTTTCAGTCAAGATCAATGCCTAGGCTGATGTAGGAACTTATCCAACATCCCACTGGCATACACACACACACCCACATCCACACAAACACACACCATAAACTCACACATTCCAGAGATGTAGAAATGGCTAATATTTACACTATAAATGTACAGATGAGCTTGAAAGCAAGAAAGGAAATCTCCATATACTAGAAACAAAGAAAATATCCCGAATGGTAATTAGGGTTTGAAGACATGTGGCTCAAGGAGATGAGTAGACCAGATATAGTCCTTAGGGTCTGGAATTGTAAATACTTAAAAGAGAATAGGAGACAGATTTGCAAGTTCTGGGTATGGCAGAGAGTTAGAACTAGTGCGCCTGGGGAAAAGTGGGGGGAATGGAAAGGATGTCTCCTTTGGAAAAAAATCTAATCACTGGCCTGAGGACAGCAATTATGTGGTTCCTGCTCCAAGTCATAGGTGGAAACAAAATCAGCCTGAAAAATCAATGCCCCTAGATAATATACCATGAAATGAAAACAAAAGAAGCAAAGAGAAAACATGGTAACCAGAAAACACAGACTAATATGTCAATAGTCACAATAAATGTATAATAAATGGATTAAAAATACTTTTTTGAAGACATAAACACTCAGATTAGATATAAAAATTTCAGCTATATGTTGTCCATAAGAACATACCTAAAATATGATGACACAGAGAGGTCAAAAGAAAAAGGTGGGATAGAAAAAGATATAATAGGCAAAATGGAATTTAAAGAAAAGCATTAAGACAAAGAAACGCATCACTTAATTATTAAAAAATAGCCATCCACTAAAAATTAATTTGTATGCATCTGAAAGTATAGATTTAAAATCTATAAAGTGAAAGTTAGCAGAAGTAAAATGAGAAATAACCCAATCTATAATCATAGTGAGAGATTTTAACACACCTCTTTCAGGAACTACTAGATAAAGTAGACAAAAGTTACTAGGGATATATAAGACTTGAATAAAACAATAAAATTGAGCTAATAAATAGATACATAAAAAACAGTAACCAATCTGATAAGGCTATAATACTGTAAAATTCCAATTATGTTACATTCTGGAAAAGGCAAACCATAATGCAACAAAATGAGAATCAATAACCAAAAGAAGCCCCTTGAAAAGCCATAGACTTTGAAATGATGCATGCATTTCTAATATACATATGTTAGAGAATAAATCTCAATGAAAATTATCAGGTATTGAGAACTGATTGATGAAAGAAGTACTACATATCAGAAGTTATGGCATGTAGCTAATCAGTGGTATGCTACAGCCAGTTTGTACGAGCTCCTGGACCTGGTTTTTAAATATTCAGGAATTTTCCAGCCAGTTGTTAAATGGCTTGAAATCAGCCAGAATGGGAACATTTACATTATGGAAATCTGCAAATGCTACAAATCAACAAAGTGATTTTTTTTTTTTGAAGTGTTGGCTCAATTTATTTAAGGCGTTTAGTTTCTCTAAAATCGGGGTGAAGTGGAACATGTTAAATGACACCTTAAGGAAACTAATAGACATCAAAACTGTCCCGGACTCTTTTTTTTTGAGACAGAGTCTCGCTCTGTTGCCCGGGCTAGAGTGCCTTGGCGTCAGCCTCGCTCACAGCAACCTCCAACTCCTGGGCTCGGGTGATCCTCCTGCCTCAGCCTCCCCAGTAGCTGGGACTACAGGCATGCGCCACCATGCCCGGCTAATTTTTTCTATATATTTTTAGTTGTCCAGCTAATTTCTTTCTATTTATGGTAGAGACGGGGGTCTCGCTCTTGCTCAGGCTGGTCTTGAACTCCTGACCTTGAGCAATCCTCCCGCCTCTGCCTCCCAGAGTGCTGGGATTACAGGCGTGAACTACCACGCCCGGCATTTGCATTTTTTGTTGTTGTTTTTCCTTTCTCTTTTTCTTTTCTTTCTTCTTTTTTTCAGAAAGTCTGTTTACCAGTCCACCACTGGCTAAAGTGATAATTAGAAGGATATATAAAGGTATAAATACATTTATTAAAAAACAAAAACCACAGAAAATTAATAAACTAAACTTTCAACTCAGGAAGGTAGAATAATAAGAGAATAAAGCAGTGGTGTGCTGGTAAATGTTTAACAATCAGATCTCCGAATGTAATTCTACCATGAATGTTGGCTGATGTTTTCATTTATGTTAATGAGTAAGATGAAGTGAAACGACAACTTATTTTTGAACTTCTCTCACTTGTCAGTGATCTGAGTGACTCATTTGCTGACTCAGACAATAGTTTTAAATACTAGAAGAATATTTCATAAATGTTGTGTTACTCAAAATGCAATGGCTAAAGATATAACAGTTTTCAGTTCAATGTGAATTATTAATATTGTCTTCATCACTTTAAGTCTAGAGAACTACCAAAACAATAAATCAACACTGATTTATAGCATTTACAGATTTCTGTGGTTTAAATACTCTAACCATTGCAAATTTTAGGCTGTCAATATGACATCACTGGGAAAAGATGCACAGTAGCATACAATTGTACAGCATTTCTTCCACTTAGATACAATAGATGTAAATAGCTTCAAGAGCATAAATAATAGTAAAATGTAGTAAACTAATTAAGGAGTGACAGGCTTTAAATGCTTATTAACTTTGTTTTAACGTAATTTATTTAATTATAATTTTATATAGTTTAATTTTTAATAATGACTTTTTTAAACAACCAGATGGCAAATTTCCTGAAAATGTAATAATTGACTCTGGCTAGCTGATATGAGCCAGCTCCAGCACACTACTGGTAAACCCAAAGAATGTAGATGGAAAGAAATAATAAAAGTACAAGCATAACTTAATAAAAAAATAGGCAAAATCTAGAGGTGATGAATAATACTAAAAGCTGGTTCTTTGAAAGGATTAATACAATAGTCAAATATTTGGAAAGACCAATGAAGAAAAAAGAAAAGGTATAAATAAACAACATTAGAAATGTAAAATGGGGCAAATACATGTAAAATGGAGAGTTTTAAATTATTAGAGAATGATTTATGCTTATGATTAGAAGGAATGAATAATTTTCTAGAAAATTTTAACAAAATTGTCTCAAGAAGAAATAAAAAATCTGAACATACTAACCATTAAAGAAAATCAATTCATAACTAAAAACATCACTTATTTTATTCACTGGTATAACCTTGATACTAAAACTGAACAAAAACAGAGTAAGTAAAGTATACGTTGGTGTCACTTATGAACAGAGATGAAAAACAAAATCCTAAATAAAATTTAAATAAAACTGACAAAGCAAACCTATCAGTGTAAAGAGACGACAATAATCACAATAACCAAGTTTATCCAGGAATGCGAGGATGATTTAACATTAGGAAATCTGGCCGGGCGCGGTGGCTCACGCCTGTAATCCTAGCTCTCTGGGAGGCCGAGGTGGGGGGATTGTTTGAGCTCAGGAGTTCAAGACCAGCCTGAGCAAGAATGAGACCCCGTCTCTACTAAAAATAGAAAGAAATTAATCAGCCAACTAAAAATACATAGAAAAAATTTAGCCGGGCATGGTGGTGCATGCCTGCAATCCCAGCTACTCGGGAGGCTGAGGCAGGAGGATCGCTTGAGCCCAGGAGTTTGAGGTTGCTGTGAGCTAGGCTGACGCCACAGCACTCTAGCCTGGGCAAAAGAGTGAGACTCTGTCTCAAAAAAAACAAAACAAAACAAAACAAAAAACATTAGGAAATCTATCAAGTCACTGCATTACTAGATTCACTGAGCATTGGCCATTGCAGTTGCTATGTTGGACAGGTATATTTACTAGAGCAGATTAATGTGGCCTGGGGTGTACAGTTTGTGGACATCAATTTAGAAAATATGTTCTTTTCTATCCCATTCAGAAAAGGGTATCAGAAACAGATTGCATTCGCATGGAATGGAAAAAAATAAACACAATATTGCCCCAGGTCCATTTTAACTCATCTGCTTTCTGCCATAATACACCCTAAAGAGATCTGAACCATCTGCACATTTCAGGACATCACATAAGATTCATTGCATTGTTGACATTATGCTCATTGAGCAGGAAAGGCAAAGAGGTGGCTTAATATACTAGAGTACTTGGCAAGATACACATGTACTGCACATGATGAAAAATAAATCCTACAAAGATTCAGAGACCTGCCAATTTGTTAAAATTTTTAGGGGTCCAATAGGCACATGCCAAGAATATCCATTCCATACCAAAAAAAAAAAAAACCCCAAATCAAACAAAAAAACCACTTGCAGTATCTTGTATTCCTTACTACAAAGAAGGGAGCACAATACCTGGTAGGACTCTTGGGTTCTAGAGGCAAAATATTCCACAGTGGCCCATATACTGGGTGACAGAGAATATTGTCAATCTTGAGTGGAGATAGGAGAAAAATAGGGCTCTACAACAGGTCAAGGTTATGATGCAAGGAGACTTTCTGTGTAAAGCATATGATTTTAAAGACGATATGGTGTGGATATGCCATGGTGGGAAAAAATCGGATGTGATATTAATGGCAAATTCCACTGGGAAAGCAATACAGGTATCTGAGGTTATGGATCAAAACCATGCCATCTACAGTGGAAAATTACATACCTTTTGAGAAACATCTCTTGGCATGTTGCTGGGCCCTAATAGAATTGGAAAACCTAACTATGGGACATTAAGTGGTAATGTATCCAGAACTGCTTATTATGAGCTGAGTTCTGTCATATTCACCAAGTCATAAAGTCAGTCAGGCCTAGCAGTAGCCCATCATAAAATAGAAATTATACTCCAGGACTGAGATAAAACAGAACCAGAGGTTACCAGTAAGCTGCAGGAGCAGGTAGACTAGACTCCTGATGTCACCCACTAGAGTTGCACCAGCACTCCTCCTTCAGGTTGAACCTATGGCTATATAAGGTATAGATCAGGTAAGGTTCCTAAATAATAGATTACAACATGTATAACATCTCTATGCAGAATCTTCTAAAACTGTATTGAAGGGCATAAAAAGACCTAAATAAATTGAGAGATACATTATGACAGTTCTCTTATTCATCCATAAATAAAAATCAATGTCAAACAAAATTCCAACAGTGTGTTTTGTTACCACTTGACAAATTGATTCTAAAATTTGTGTGAAAGAAAATTTTCTGTTCATGTCCTTTGCCCATTTATTGATGGGATTGTTTGATTTTTTCTTGTTGATGTTTTTAAGTTCTAGGTAGGTTCTTGTTATCAGCCCTTTATCAGATGTGTAGAGAGAAAATATTTTCTCCCATTCTGTAGGCTGTCTATTTGCTGTAATGATTGTTTCCTTGGCTGTGAAAAAGCTTTTTAATTTGATCAAGTCCCATTTATTTATTTTTGTTGCTGCTGTGATTGCTTTGGGGGTCTTCTTCAAAAATTCTTTGCCTAGGCCAATGTCTGAAAGGGTCTTCCCAACATCTTCTTCTAGAATTCTTAATTTTTCATGCCTTAGGTTTAAGTCTGTTATCTATCTTGAGTTGATTTTTGTAAGAGGTGAGAGGTGGGGATCCAGTTTCAGTGTTCCGCATGTAGCTATCCAGTTTTCCTAGCACCATTTATGGAAAATAGATTCTTTTTGCCAGGGTATGTTTTTGTCTGCTTTGTCAAAGATTAGATTACCATATGTGGATTGTTTCATCTCTGGATTCTCAGTCCTATTCCAAAGGTCTATATCGCTGTTCTTGTGCCAGTACCATGATGTTTTAGTTACTATAGCCTTGTAGTACAGCTTGAAGTTTGGTAGACTTGATACCTCCAAATTTGTTCTTTTTACTTAAGATTGCTTTGGCTATACGAGGTCTTCTCTGGTTCCATACAAAGCGTAGA
>NW_012134303.1:7239777-7311461 GCF_000956105.1 Propithecus coquereli | reverse complement strand
AGAGAGAGAGAGAGAGAGAGAGAGAGAGAGAGAGAGAGAGAGTCACATTTACCATTTCTAACAGACCAGAAATAAGTTTATGGTCCAAACTTAATACCCATGATTACTTAACTTTATATTTACATTCCCCTCTGTACTGCTCTTTTGTTATGATTTCTACAATCTTGGTTTGATTTTAGGTTGGATTAACATATTCTTTATTCTTCCTTCCCTTTCTCTCTTTCTTTTTTCATAAATATATTTTCATAGGTTACTGAAATTCTCTGTGGACTAAAAATTGTTGCATGAATAATTTAAATAACACTTAAGCTATATTAACCAAACTTACTATTTAAAATAAATTCTTTCACAAAAATCAACAAATCCATATTGCTATTTATGCAAATATATCTGTTTGCAATTTCTTAAGAGAAGGTGTATTTGCCTTTTCAGTTAAAATTACATTTATATACTGGGAAAAAAAACCAAATATTGAGAATGTCTCTAATATTTAATTGTAATACAGTGATAAATGCCATGTTGCACTCATAACATCTAATAAATGTAATGTTTTATGTAAAACACAAAAAAATAAGATTTGTATGAAAGAATAAAAGTCCAAAAATAGCCAAGTAAATTCTAGAAGGCCAAAGAAGAACTTGCCTACCAAATAGCATGGATTTTAATGAAACCATAGTAATTAAAATGCCCTTGTCAAAAATCAATGGGCTACTAGGACTTGGGGGGGGGCATGGGCAACATACATAACCTAAACATCTGTACCCCCATAATATGCTGAAATAAAAAAATAAATAAATAAATAAATAAAAAATGAGGGGAAAAAAGTGAAAAAAAAATCAATGGGCTATAGATGTGTGGGTTTATTTCTGGACTCTCAACTTCATTTCATTGGTTTGTAGATCTATCCTTATGCCAGTACCACATTGTTTTGATTATTGCAGCTTTGTAGTAAGTGTAAAAATTGGGGAAGTGTAAGTTTTCCAACTTTGTTCTACTTTTTCTAGATTTTTTGACTATTTGGAACCACTTAAAATTCCATTTGAATTTGAGGATTGGCTTTACCATTTCTGCAAAGAAGGAAATTGGAATTTTGGTAGGGATTGTGTTGAATCTGTAAATAGCTTTGGGTAATATTGACATCTTAACAATGTTAAGTCTTCCTATCCATGAACATGAGATCTTTCCATTTATTTAGGTTTTGTGTAATTTAATTCAGCAATATTTTATAATTTTCAGTATGTAAGTTTTTCACATCCTTGGTTAAATTCATATCTAGGTACTAGGTTATTAAGTCTGAAATGTTCAATTTCCTTAAGTACTAAGTTTGACAGTTGATATCTCTGACGTTTCACTTTGACAATTTTGTTTTATGTTTATTGTGAAAGTACATCCTCATTCTTTCAAATGCATGGTTTGGTTTCTGATTATGTTTCAAAGTTTTTTTAAGAGCAATTTTTGTGAAACCATGGATAAGTCAAAAATTCATGTTATTTTCGAGTATGAGTTCCATCATGCAACCAATGCTGTGCAGACAGCTCAAAATATCAACCAAGGTTTGGGAAAGATGTGGCTAATGAACGCACAGTACATCCATGGTTTGAGAAGATCCATTCTGGTGATTTTAATCTTGAAAATGAACCACGTGGGTGACCAGAGACCAAAGTGGATAATGATGAGCTGAAAGCTGTAGTAGAAGCTAATCCATCTCAACCTACGCATGAATTAGCAGTAAGGTCTGATGTCACTATTCCAACAATATTGGACCATTTGAAACAAATTAGCAAGATAAAGAAACTGGATAGATGGTTACCACATGAATTAAATGAGTGTCAGAAGAGAAATATTCTCGAAGCTTGCCTTTTTTTGTTGTCATGACATAAAGGTGAGCCATTTCTACACCATATTATTATGTGTGATGAAAAATGTATTCTTTTTGACAATCGCAAGTGTTTGGCACAATGGTTGGATAAAAATGAAGTGCCAAAACACAGTCCAAAACCAAATATTCATTTAAAGAAAAGCTAATGGTGTCTGGTGGTCCAGCGTTGGTATTATCCACTACAGCTTCATGAAACCTGGTCAATCAATTACAGCAGATATTTACTGCAACAAATTGAATGAAATGGTGAGGATGCTTGTGATTAAGCAGCCAGGATTGGTCAATAGAGACAGGCCAATCTTCTTGCAAGACAACACTCAGCCACATGTCACACAACGCTGCTCAAACTACATAGGCTGGACTTGGAAACTCTCTGGCATCCACCATATTCACTGGACCTTGCACCAACTGACTACCACTTCTTCCAGTCTTTGGACCACTTCTTGCAAGGAAAAATATTCCATTCTCAACAAGCTGTGTGAAAACACCTTTCACAATTTCATTGCCACTTGCTCTCCAGGCTTCTTCACTGCTGGCATAAACAAGCTACTGTTAAGATGGCAATACTGTGTTGATAGTTTAGGCACACACTTTGATTAATTGTACTGCTTCTTGTTTGAGATATAATAAACTAAACTTTTGATTCAAAATCAGATATTTCATATTTAATGACCTAATACTTTATTTTTATAGTACTGTAAAAGATATTGTTTTCTTAAGTTCATTTTCAAATTTTTCATTGCTAGTGCATAGAAATACAACTGATTTTTGTGTGTTGAGTTTGCATCCTGCAACTTTTCTGAATTCCTTTATTATCTCTAATGGGTTTTTGTAAGTTCCTTAGAAATTTTTTATATGTAAGATCATGTCAACTTCAAATAAAGATAATTTTACTTATTCTTTTCTAATTTGGATGCCTTTTATTTCTATTTCTTATCCAATGGCTCTGGCTAGAACTTCCAGTACAATGTTGAATAGAAATAGTGAAAGCAATTATCCTTGTCCTGTCCCTTATCTTAGGGGAAAAGCTTTTATTCTTTCAATATTGAGTGTAATGTTAGCTGTGCAATTTTCAAAAATACCCTTCATTAGCTTGAGTAAGTTTCTTTCCTTTCCTAGATTTTCAGTGTTTTTAACATGAAAGTATGTTGGATTTTTTCAAATGCTTTTTCTGCATCAAGTGAGATGATCAAAGGTGATTTTTCCCTCTTCATTCTACAAATATGGTGTACTACACTAACTTACTTTTTGTATGTTGAACCACCCTTACATTGCTGGGATAAGTCCCACTTATTCATGATGAATAATCTTTGTATGATGCTGGATTTGGTTTGCTAGTATTTTATTGTGGATTTTTGCTTCTATAGTCATAAAATATTGTGGTTTATAATTTTATTTTCTTGTGATGTCTTTATCTGACTTTGTTAGCAAGGTAATGCTGGCCTTATATAATGAGTTAGTTATTGTTTTTTCTTCTGTTTGTTTGGAAGGATTTGAGAACAATTAGTGTTAATTCTTCCAAAACAGCATGGTACTAGTATAAAAATAGATACATAGATAAATGGAACAGAATAGAGAACCCAAAAGTAAAGCCACATACTTATAGCCACCTGATCTTTGACAAAGTTGACAAGAACATACACTAGGGAAAGGACACCCTTTTCAATAAATGGTACTGGGAAAGTTGGATTGCCATATGCAGAAGAATGAAACTGGACTCCTATCTCTCACTGTATACAAAAACCAACTCAAGATGTATTAAAGCCTTAAATGTAAGACCTGAATTTATAAAAAATACTAGAAGAAAACCTAGGGAAAACTCTTCTGGACATTGGTTTAGGCAAAGAATTCATGACTAAGATTTCAAAAGCACAGGCAGCAAAAACAAAAATAAACAAATTGGATTTAATTAAACTACAAAGCTTATGCACAGCAAAAGAAATAATCAATAGAGTGCACAAACAACCTTCAGAATGGGAGAAAATATTTGCAAACTATACATCCAACAGGGGACTACTATCCAGAATTTACAAGGAACTCAAATAACTCAGTAACAACAACAAAAGAAATAATTAACCCTATTACAAAGTGGGCTAAGGACATGAATGAACATTTCTTCAAAGAAGACACAGAAATGGCTAACAAGCATCAAAAAATGTTCAACATCACCAATCATCAGAGAAATGCAAAATAAAATCACAATGAGGTATTATTTTTACACCAATCAGAATGGCTATTATTAAAGGATGAAAAATTACAGATATTGGTGGTGATGCAGAGAAAAGGGAATACTTATTTTGGTAGGAATGTAAATTTGTGCAATATCTATGGAAAACATTATGGAGATTTCTCAAAGACTTAAAAATAGAACTACCATATATTCAGCAATCTCATTTCTGGGTATCTACCCAAAGTAAAAGAAATCAGTATATTAAAAAGATGCCTGCACTCATATGTTTATTGGAGCACTAGTTACAATAGCAAAGGTATGGAATCAACCTAAGTATCCATTAATGGAGGATTGGATAAAGAAAATGTGGTATATATACACAATGAAGTACTAGGTAGATGTGAAAGAGAATGAAATCATGTCTTTTGTAGCAAAATGGATGGAACTGAAGGCCATTATCTTAAGTGAAACAACTCAAACACAGAAAGACAAATACTGTATATTCTCACTTATAAGTGGGAGGTAAATAATATGTACACATGGTGTGGAATGATGGACAATGGAGACTCAGAGGGGTAGGGAGGAGTGGGGGAGGGGGATGATGGGAGGTTGCTTGGTGGGTACAATGTCTGTTGCTTCAGTGATGTATGCACTGAAGGCACTGACTCCACCACAATGCAATATATTAATATCAGTGTAACAAAATTGCACTTGTATCCCATGAATACATACAAATAAAAGATAATGGAAAAAAAGTTTGATAGAATTCACTAGTGAAATTATCTGGTTCTAGGCTTTTCTTCTTAGGGAGGCTTTTGATTACTGACTCAGTCTCTCTACTTGTTATATGTCTGCTCAGATTTTCTGTTTCTTCTTAAGTCATTTTGGGTTTTGTGTCTGTAGGAATTTATCCATTTCATCTAGGTTATCTACTTTGCTGGCATACAATGGCTCATAGCATTCTCTTAAAACCCTTTTATTTTATAAGGTCTGTAGTAATGTCCCCAGTTTCACTTATGATTTTATTAATTTGAGTTTTCTGTTTCTTGGTCATTCTAGCTAAAGTTTTATCAATTTTTAAAATATTTTTCAAAAAACAATTTTTGTTTTGCTGATTCTCTCTATTGATTTTCTATTCACTATTTTGTTTATCTCTCCTCTAATCTTTATTATTTCCTTCCGTCTGCTAGATTTTGGATTAGTTTTTTCTTTTTCTACTTTTTTAAGATGTAAAGTTAGAGGCCGGGCACGGTGGCTCACGCCTGTAATCCTAGCACTCTGCGAGGCCGAGGCGGGCGGATTGTTTGAGCTCAGGAGTTCGAAACTAGCCTGAGCAAGAGCGAGATCCCGTCTCTACTAAAGATAGAAAGAAATTAATCGGACAACTAAAAATACATAGAAAAAACTAGCCGGACATGGTGGCGCATGCCTGTAGTCCCAGCTACTCGGGAGGCTGAGGCAGAAGGATGCTGTGAGCTAGGCTGATGCCACGGCACTCATTCTAGCCCAGGCAAAAGAGTGAGACTCTGTCTCAAAAAAAAAAATTAAAAAAAAAAAAAGATGTAAAGTTAGGTTATTGATTTGGGATCATTCTTCATTTTTTAATGTAGGCATGTACAGCAATGAATTTCCTGTAAGAACTGCTTTTGCTGCATCACCTTAGTTTTGGTATTTTTTATTTTTATTTTTATTCATCTCAACATACTTTCTAATTTCATTCGTAATTTCTTCTTTGACCCATTGATAGTTTGAAAGTGTGTTGTTAAATTCCCATATATCTGTGATTTTTTCAGTTTTCCTCCTGTTTTTGATTTCTAATTTCATTTTATTGTAGTCAGAGTAGGTACATTGTATAATTTCAGTTTTTTTAAATTTGTTAAAACTTGTTTTGTGGCCTAAAAAATAGTGTATTCTGAAGAATGTTCCATGTGCACTTGAGAAAAATATATATCTTGCTGTTTTGGGGTAGATTGTTCTATATATGTCTGTTAGGTCTAATTGGTTTATAATGGTTTTCAAGAGTTTTATTTCTTTAGTGATCTTCTGTTTAGTCCTATCCATTATTGAAGGTGGGGTACTGAAGTCTCCAGAAATTATTGTAGAATTATTTCTTACTTCAGTTTTGTTAGGTTTTGCTTTTTATGTTTTAGGGCTCTGTTGCTAGGCACATATATGTTCATAATTGTTACATTTTCTTGATAAATTGACTCTATTTTCAATATAGGATGGCCTTAATTGTGTTTTATAACAATATTTGTCTTAAAATCTGTTTTGTCTAATATTAGTATTGTCACCCCAGCTCCCTTTTGGTTACTATTTGTATGGAATATCTTTTCCATCCTTTCACTTTCCATTTGTGTCTTTAGATATAAAGTGAGTCTTAATGTATAGTTGGAAAAAGATTTTTTTTTAAATCCACTCTACCAATCTCTGTCTTTTAATTGGAGAGTTTAATCTAGTCATGTCTAAAGTAATTCCTGATATGGAAAGACTTACCTCTGCCATTTTGCTATTAGTTTCCTATATTTCTTATATCATTTTTGTTCCTCAGTTCATCTTTCATTACCTTATTTTGTGATTAATTGATCTTTTTCTAGTGTACTTTTTTGATTCTCTTCTCACTTATTTTTCTGTACATTTTATAGTTTTTTTAGTGGTTATCTTGGGCATTTCGATTAACAACTTTCTAACAATCAAACTTGCATCAATACCAACTTTGTTTCAATAGTATGCAAAAATGTTGATCCTTTATGCCTCCACCCCATTTTATGTTATTAGTTTTCAAATTATACCTTTATACATTTTGTACCTATTCACATTGAATAGCCATTATTTTCTTATATATTTGTGTTTTAAATTATGTAGGAAAAAAAGAGATGTTGCAAACCAAAAATGCTTTTTACTCGCTTTTATATTTACCTATTTGGCTATTTTTACTCTTGTTCTCTGTTTCTTCATATGGTTTTGAGTTACTGTCCAATGTCATCTCCTTTCAATCTGAAGAACTCCCATTAGAATTTCTTATAGGGCAGGTCTAGTAGTGACATACTCCCTCAGATTTTGTTTATCTGGGAATGTTTTAATTTCTCCATTTTAGAAGCGTCACCTTGCCAGATCTAGAATTCTTGATTGATGGGTTTTGTTTTGTTTTGTTTCTTCCAGCAACTTAACTATGTCATCCCACTTTCTTCTCACCTCAATCAATTTTGAAGAGAAATTGGCTATTAATCCTGTTTAGGATCCCTTGTATGCAACCAGTTTCTTCTCTCTTCCTGCTTTCAAGGTTCTCTCTTTGGTTTTGGCTTTTGATTATTTGAATATAGGGTGTCTTGGTATGGATCTCTTTAAATTTATTTTGCTTGGAGTTCATTGAACTATTTAGATATGTAGCTTTATGTATTTCATCAAATCTGTGAAATTTTCAGCCATTAGTTCTTAAAATATTTTTTCTGCCTATTTCTTTTTCTCCTCTTCTTCTAGAGGTGTTCACATGAAATGTACCAACATATACATATGTTCTTTTCATTGTCCTTTATTCTTTTTCTCAGACTGGATAATTTAAATTGGTCTATCTTCAAGTTAGCTAATTCTTTTGCCTTCTCAAATCTTCTGTTGAACTCCTCTGGTAAATTTTTTATGTCTTTTATTGTGCTTGTCAGCTCTGGAATTTCTATTTGGTTCCTTTTAACAATTTCTATCTCTTTACTGATACTCTCTATTTGGTGTTTCTCCTGGTTTACTTTAATGCTTTCCCGTAGTTTTCTTTAGCTCTTTGGGCATACTTAAGGCAGCTGATTTAAAGTTTTTGTCTAGTAAGTCCATTGCCTGGGCTTCCTCTGAGATAATTTCTATTAACTTTTTCCATTTGAATGGGCATACTTACTTGTTTCTTTACATGACTTATAATTTTTGTTGAAACTTGGAAATTCTGAATATTATAGTGTGACAACTCTAGAAATCAGATTCTGGGAATGAGATTCTCTCTGTCTAACTAGGATTTGTAGTTGCTGCTTGATATAGGTTGTTTTTATTTGTTTTGTTGTTGTTTGTTTAGTCTTTCTTAAGCTATTTTTGTAAAGCCTATATTCTTTGCCATGTGTGACACTCAAGTCTCTATTCTATTAGTTTTTTTCTTGCTTCTCTATTCTTTTTTTATTTCAAAATATTAGGGGGTACAAATGTTTTTGGTTACATAGATCACTTTTGCAACCCTTGAGTCACAGCTGTAAGTGTGCTGTGTTCTATTAGTTTAGTGATAAGCTGGTGTTTTAATGGAATTTCCTTAAATACCTGGAACCAAGGTGAAAAAAAGAAAAAAGCTACTTTCCCAGTCTTTGCAGATTGGTTCTGTCTGAAGACATTCCTTCAACACTTAACCAGTGTGTTTACAACTCTGTCTTAGCCTTAGTTCTCATTTCCTGCCTACATGGAGATTGGAGGTCAACCAACCTATGAAAGTATAGGGCCTTTGGGCCTTTTATGAGCAGGTATCCAGCCCTGGGCTTATGCATGGCTTTCTTTATTCCTCACTTTACATGGAAGTTTTAAAATATTCTTTTACTACCATGTATCTCCTTTCCCAACCTTTTTGTTGTGTCTGCTGCTTGTCCAGACCGTTCTCCCTTGCCCAGGTTCCTACATCCAATACTTTTTCTTGTAAATGCTTTCAACAAATGCCACCCAAGAAGTTTCCCCAGCCCTGGCAATGCTCTGAGTCAGCAAAGCAAAGGTAAGCCCTTGCACTATTCTTTGAGGAAGCTTCCAGAGTCATGTCATAACAATGACAATTTTTTGAGCGAATAATGTCTGTGTTGCTCCCTCTGGCACTAGCAACCTGCACCAAGAGTATAGGCTGCCATCTTCATGGCTGCTTCCAAACTCCAGAGTGAGGGATGGTAGGCAGGCAATTTAAAATGTCACAGTACTGTCTTACCACAATGCATCAGCTTCTTCCTTTGTTAAGTTTTCCACTGGTGGTTGTACGTGTTTTACTAGATTCTGGAGTTCTGAAAAATTGATTCCAATAGTTTTTACCAGCTTATCTTGGAAAAGACAGAGCCCTGGAATTCCCTCTTTTACCATTTTTGGGGATTTGACCTATACAAAAAAATTGAAACCCACAAAATAATATTACATATTATTTATGGGTACATGTATTTGTAATAAACATATAAAATCAAACTGGAAGAATATACACCAAAATTATGATAGTGGTTGCCTTTAGGAAGGGAGAAGATTAGAAATAGGGACAAGTAGGAAAGGAAAGTCAACTTTTTCAGTAATATTTTGCTTACTACAAATATATAAATCTGAAGTAAGTATGACACAAAGTTTTTGCATTTGTAAATTCTGCATGGTACATACATAAGTGTTATATTACTCTACTTACTTTTCTGAAGCTTTCAATTATTTCCCGCTTCCAAAAAAAATTATAGGCTCACTAAGTGAAATAGGACAAGCACAGAAAGACAAAAACTGAATATTCTCACTTATATGTGAAATCTAAAACAATCAAACTCATAGAAACAGAGAGTAAAATGGTGGTTACCAGAGGCTATGGGATGGAGGCGGGGAATGAGGAGATGTTAGTCAATGGGTACAAAGTTACAGTTAGACAAGAGAAATAAATGCTAAGTATTTAAGGTGATGGACATGTTAATTAGCTTGACTTAATAGTTTCACACTGTATACATACATCATAACATCACTGTGTACTCCATAATTTTATATAATTATAATTTGTCAAATTAAACTAATTTTTAAAATAAAGTGTAAAAGATTTAAAAATAAATGCTCAAGAGATGGAAAGACAAGCCACAGACTGGGAGAAAATATTTGCAAAAGATATATCTGATAAAGGACTGTCATCCAAAATATACAAGAACTCTTAAAACCCCCCAGTAAGAAAACAACACTCTGATTAAAAACGGGCAAAAGACCTGAACAGACACCTCACCAAAGAAGATATACAGATGGAGAATAAACACATAAAAAGATGCACAGCATCAAAATGTCACTAGGGGATTACAAATTAAAACAACAGTGACATACCTCTGCACACATATTAGAATGGCCAAAATCCACAACACTGACACCATCAAATGAGGCTGTTGAGTAAGTAACAGGAACTCTTGTTCATTGCTGGCGAGAATGCAAAATGATACAACTACTTTGGAAGACAGTTTGATTATTTCTTACAAAAGCAAATATACTTTCACCATACAATCCAGCATTTTCTCTGCTTGATATTTATCCAAAGGAGTTGAAAACTTATATCCACCCAAAAATCTTCATGCAGATGTTTATAGCAGCTTTACTCATAATTTCCAAAACCTGGAAGCAACCAGGATGTCCTTCAGTAGGTGAATGGATAAACAAACTGACAATGAAATATTATTCAGTGCTAAAAAGAAATGAGCTATCAAGCCATGAAAAGACATGGGAGTCTTTTTTTAGTAAAGTTTGCTCCTGAACAATGAGCCAGTCCGTTGTCCCCTGCCCCCAGTATCTCTTTCATCTACTATTTTAAATTTAATTTTAATTGTTAATTGAAAAATAATAACTATATATTTATGGGGTACAACATGATGTTTTGATATATGTATATGTTATGGAATGTTTATATCAAGCTAATTAACATATCCGTCACCCCAGATCCTTGTCATTTTTTGTAATGAGGACATTTAAAATATATTCCTTTAGCAATTTGGAAGTATACATTATTAACTATGGTCACTAGGCTGTGCGATATATCTCAAAAAATTATTCCTCTTGTCTAACTGGAATTTTGTGCCCTTGGAACAACATCTCCCCATTCCCCAGTACCCCCAGCTTCTGGTGACCACCATTCCACTTGCTACTTCTGTAAGTTCAACTTTTTTAGATTCCACACATAAGTGAGATCATACAGTATATGTCTTTCTGTGAATGGCTAATTTCATTTAGCATAACATCCTCCACATTGTGTATATATACATTTTCTTTATCCATTCATCCATTGACAAACACTTAAGTTGATTCCATATCTTGGCTATTGTGAATAGTGCTACAATAAACATGGGAGTGCAGATAGCTCTTCAACATACTGATTTCATTTCTTTTGGATATATAAACAATAGTGGGATTGCTGGATCATATAATAATCCTATTTTTAGTTTTTGGAGGACTCTCTATACTGTTTTCTACAATGGCTGTACTAAATTACATTCCCACCAACAGTGTACAATTGTTCCCTTTTCTCCACATACTCTTCATCACTTGTTACATATTTTCTTTTTGATGAAAGCCATTTTAACAGTTGTGAGGTGATATCTCATTGTGATTTTCATTGCATTTCTCTGATGATTAGTGATGTTGAGCATTTTTCATAACGTGTTGGCCATTTGTAGGTCTTCTTTTGAGAAATGTCTATTCAAATATTTTCTCCCATTCTGTGGCTTGTCACTTCACTCTGTTAATTGTTTTCTTTGCTGTGCAGAAACTTTTTAGTTGGATGTGATCTCATTTGTCTATTTTTGTTTTCGTTGCCTGTGCTTTTGGGGTCATATCCAAAGCATCATTGCTGAGACCAAGGACATAAAGCTTTTCTCCTATGTTTTCTTCTAGTGGTTTTACAGTTTCAGATCTTAAATTCAAGTCTTTAATCTACTTTGAGTTGATTTTGGTATATGATATGAGATAAGGGGCCAATTTTATTTTTCCTCATGTGTATATTCAGTTTTCCCAACACCCTTTATTGTCCTTTCTCCCCTGTGTATTCTTGGCAACTTCATTGAAAATCAATTGACCATAAATATATGGATTTATTTTGGCTCTCTACACTGTTCCGTTGGTTGATGTGTCTGTTTTTAAGTAATGGAGGAATGAATACATATTACTAAGTGAAAGAAGCTGATCTGAAAAGGCTGCATACTGTATTATTCCATCAATATGACTTTCTAGAAAAGGAAAAACCATGGAAACAGTAGAAAGATCAGTGGTTGCTGGGTGTTGGCGGAGAGATAGATGAATAGGTAGAGCACAGGGAATTTGTAAGGCAGTGAAAGCATTCTATATGATATTATAATGGCAGACACATGTGGATCATGCATTTGTCCAAACTCCTAGAATGTACAATATTAAGAGTGAACCCTAATGTAAAGTATGGACTTTGGGCAATAGTGATGTGTCAATGGTACATTAGTTACAATCAGTTGTAACAAATATACCACTCTGGTGTGGGATGTTAATGGCAGGGGAGATTGTCCATATGTGGGAATAGGAGGTATATGTACTTTCCACTCAATTTTTCTGTGAACCTAAAAACTGTTCTAAATAATAAATTCTGTTTTAATTTTTAAAAAGTATATAGGCAAAAGAATTACAAACTTTGGCCTAGAATTCCAGCTCTGCTGAATACTAGCTGTGTAACCTTGGACAATTTACTTATTTGAACCTCATATTTTCTTATGTTGTAAATGAAGATATTTCACACACTTACTATGAAAATTAAATACAATCAGACCAGCACAATTCCTGACATATAGTATAGTAGCAACTATTGTTGTTATCAGTGACTCATGGAGCTGAAGGGTTCATCAAATTGTGCAGGGATCGAGAACTATAATGTTTCCCAGTAGCTTAATCTACTATCTAGTTTTTCATCCAATTACATGTTTTCTCTTTATAGTAATAGTAATTACTATAATTACTATAGTAATTAAGCCTATCTACTCTAGTTTGGACAATTGTAGAACTGAATAACAAGTTTATCATCCTCATATTAACATTTCAAGAGCATTGGACTAGGGGTCTAAAAACCTGGGTTCTAGTCACAGTTCTATGACTATGTAACTGGATAACCCTGAACATTTTGGTTTTTTGCCTCCTGTAAGAACATAATAATTCCTACTTCATCCACCTTACAAGGTTGTTGTTGTAAGAACTGTATAAGGCAGTGTGCCTGATTATGATTTGAAAGTTTAAAGGGCTGTACAAGTATAAGGGATTAACAGTTACTCGAAAAAATGTATGAAATTCTCATAGCCTTCTCCATTCAAGCCTAATTAATCTCTAACCCTCTCCATACTCATCTGAAAATTTGGTGACCAGTAGCATATTCATTTATTTCTTCATTCATTCCACAAACTTGAATTGAGGGGCTACTTTGTGTCAGGCTACTTTTAGGTGCTGGGGGAACAAAGATTAGTCAGTCCCTTCCACAAAGAAGCTTAAAACCTAATAGAGAGACAAACATGCAAAATAAATTTGTTATGATATGATAAGTGTTTTGGAGCAGGTATACATATAAGCTGTGGGAACACAGATGAATAGGGGTTTTATTATAGGAGATGGGATTGGAGGCCTCACAGAGAAGGTGGCATCAGTTCTGGACTCTGAAGGATGAATAGCAAATTTCCAGATAAAGAAGAGAACATTTCATGCAGAAAGAACAGCGTTAAGTAAATTCATAGAGACATAAAAGCACATGGCATATGAAAGAGGATGATATGTAGGCATGATGGGAAGTAAAGCTGATGAAATAGACTAGAGGGAGAATTAGTGAATTTTATTTGGAAAATATTGACTTTAAGATGCCTATGGAACATCTCTTTGGATGTTATAAATTAATGGGAACATAGATATGAAGAGATTTGGGAGTTATCAGTATATAGGTATTAGCTAGATATGATGAGGGAGAGATAATGGTCTTGAATATTATTTGTATTTCTTTGGGCAACTTGGTAGATGATGGAGCCCTCATTGAGGTAAAGAATATATAGGAGGAGAAGCAGAGAGAGTGGGAGATCATATGGTCCTTTGGATATGTTGATTTTCAGATGCTTGTGAGACATATAAAAGATGTTCAGTAGGCATTTAGATATATAGATATGACATTCTAAAATGAAATTTTGGTTGGATATACAGAAATAGCATAGAAATGATAGCTAAAGTAATGAAAATGAGTGAAATTGCCCAGAGATCGTATGTAGAATAAGAAGAATAAGTGCTAGGACAGGGCCATGGTGAATGCCAACATGTAACAACAAGGCAGAGGAGGAGGGTCCCGTAAAAGAGATCAAGGAAGAATTAGAGAGATGTGATGAGAACCAGGAGAGAGAGGTGTCACATAAGCCAAGGGAAGGGGACATTTCAAGGCAAGGAGGGAGTAGTCACCTGTGTGAAATGCTGAAGACTGAGAGATTAAGTAAAATAAGGACTGACAAGTGTCCATTGAATATTGGATACTTAGTTTTCACTTGCAATTTTCTGGACACAGTGGCTCTGAAAATATCAAATTTAAAAGCTAGAAAAAGCACTGGTGGTTTGTTTTCCACCCATCTGGTAAGAACCTTCCTATACAAGACCTTGCCAAGTTCATCAACTTCAATATTTATACCAGAATAAATACCAACACAATACTGTGTGTGCTCCAACAGCTTGGTTTCCCCCTTGCCTGTCAGCCACTCAGACAAGGAAAATCACCTGGATACTTGCTGAAACACTTGTAATCAATTTTAGCAAACTAAAAAAAATAAAAATAAAAAACTTAGCCCTTAGCTCCTAATGGAATTGACCATACAGGCCTCCCTAGGGTACAGAGGTTTATGTGCTGTGCCTGGACTATGTTAAGAAAATTAAAACTGGATTTGTAACAAAAGGGCCTAAGTGTCAAATCACTAAAAGCAGAAAACTCCACTTGCAAAACAGATGCCAACTCTCACACTGGTTTATGATGAGAGAAAGTGAAGATTTACAACATGCTTTCCATAAAGTTTTGACAGCCACTGAACTGGGACCTCTGGGGGCCAGCTCAGAGGTTCTACCTCATTACCCAGGGAGAGAGGGCAAAGGGAGAGAGTGCTTAGTCACAGAACAGGCTTTGTCTTTAAAGGACCACCTCTCACACCTGGATTTCTTGAGCTCTGTGACTTGGGGCTTTTTCAATATTTACACCAGAATCAAAGCAAGAAGTAAGTTGGCCCCTTAGCCCAAGCTAAAGGAAGAGTTGTCATATACCAACTACATATGAATTGCTTATAGTCACTCTTCTGGCATCTTTGGAAGCTTTACAAGCTAGGACAAGGTAGGTTATGCTGCAGTAAGAAACAATTCCAAAATTTCAGTGGCTTATAATAAATGCTGATTTCCTGCTCATACTACATGTCCAACACAAGTTGGTCAAAGGGCAGTGGGGAAGGCTCTGATCGTAGTAGATCTTAGTTGCCCTCATTCTGGGACCCCAACTGATAGAGAAGGATTCATCTGGGATGTTGCAAGTCAACACAGTATATGGAAAAGGGAAAGTGGCAAAGCCAGCACTGGTTCTTTAAGCTTCCACCTAGAAATAACACATGCCACTTTTGCTCATAGTTCATTGGCCAAAGCAAATCATATGTCTGAGCTTGATTCAAAGGAGTAGGGACGTATATGCCTTCTGTAGGTAGAGACACTGCATGGAGAGACATCAAATATGGGTGAACAATATAATAGTCTAACAGACAAGACATAATAAATATGTGGTAAATCTTGAATAGATTACATAGTAGGTACTCTGAACATGAATGTCTAGGTTGCTGTCATGAATATATCCACTACCCACTAGCTGGCTACTGTGCCTCATAACCCACCATTCAAAATTCATCCCATGAAGTTTAAAATATTGCTCTACCAGAAGTCATTGGCCACCAAAGAACAAATACTTGGGGTAGGAAAACTAGCACATTCCTGAAATAACAGCAGCACAGTAACCCGTATCAAATTAATATAGTATTCAGATTAGTTGTCCTACAGTGGGCTGTTATCATTGGATGCAGAGAACACAGCTCTGAGACATTTTATTTAGTATCTGCTATATGCCAAGCACTATATAGGTTCTTTCACATCTATATCTTACTTTCTCCTCTTACCAATTCCAATTTAAATATAATGCAAAAGATCATGACTTGACACAAACTCTGGAATTGGAGTCCACGGCTGGCCCCATCTCCCTGCCCCAGACAGGTATTCTCAGGGGATTCTGAGCTTTGCCTACAGTGGACAAAAGCCTGTGGCAGTCTCCCTGGCCCTTTCTTTTTAAAATACATTTTCACAAGTTTTTGAAAGACTGGATTTCTTTAATTTTAAAAAAGGTTATGAACTGCCCATGGTCACACACCTAGTCCAATAAGTCATAATAAGTGCAGAGAAAAGTGCATCACTTAGGGTGTCACCTAGAGAAGGCAATTAAGTGGGAAAGCAGCAAGACACCAGGTGTTTCAGGTGAGGGGGTGTTATGTACCCCACAAGGCAGGAGAGACCTGCCCAAAGAAATCCCAACAAAGATTTGGCCTACTTTATATTTCTGCCCAGAGCCAAGCCAACTCTTTCTTAATCTGCACCTGGAATTTTTTTTTTTTTTTCAGGTGAGGGAGGGAACCAATTTCATTCCCCAGAGGGGTCTTTGCAGATCTATCTCCAGGGAACTGGAGAAGCTTCTTCAAGAAGTCACCTGTCAGTGGAATCTGGCTTGCCAATCAATCAAGCTTCTGCCAGTGGCTACAGATACCCTTGCATGATTATGCATTTATTGAACTATAAAGCCTGCCAGAGTGGATTACATTGGCCGAATTTTAGCTCTGTCAACAAATTAGTGGATAATTCAGTAGGAAGGTGAAGTTTAAAAGCCATAAAGGGTAGGTCACACCCAATCCTGACACCTCCCCCTAAGGAAAAACAATATAATATGGATTGCAAAGTTAATATTAAGATAAACAGGAGGATTTCTCTCCAAAAGGACAGCACCAGTAGGATGTACTCAGATGTTTAGCAAATCCTTTCCACACCACACTTGGATACATCTATTCCTTTATCCATTCATTCAACATATATTTATTGAGCACTTACTGTATTCCAGGCACTGAATTAGGTGCTGGGGAGAAAACGATAGACAAAACAGATTTGACCCCCACCTCTATTTAGCTAACAGTCTAGTGGAACTTTGTTATAGGCATTAACAAATGCACAAATTGATACATCATTACAAATTAAGGAGAGTTCTGTGAAGAAAATATGGGTGCAATTGAGAGCAAAAGAGGGGGGCTTGGAAGTCCAGGTTCAAGGAACTAGCATCTGGTGAGGGCCTTTTTGCTGCATCCTCATATGAGAAGGTGAAAGGCAAAAGAGGATGTTGTGTCCTCAGATGGCAGAAGAGTGGAAGAGAGCAAACCCACTCCTGCAAACTCTTTGTACAGTGGCATTAATCCATTCATGAGGGTAGAGCTCTCATAACCTAAGCACCACCCAGTAGGCTCCACTTCCAAACACTGTTGCATTGCGGATTAAGTTTCCAACATGTGAATTTTGGGGGACACATTCAGACTATAGCAGAGGTATATTTGTTGTGCACCTAGATATGCCCCCTTTTCTGTAGAGCAACTAAGGAAGTTTGATAGCATCTGGGGCTGTAGGGAGATGTTAGATCGACTGGGGCAGGGACTTCTTAAAAAGCCCTCTTTCTTACTCTCGACCTATTGAATTTCTAGTTTATATCTTAGCTGGGTTGAAGGAGGTAAATAAGCATTTGGGCTGGATTGCAGGCCTCATGAGGGACTAAAAAGAAGCAGAAACTAGTAAACAGTGCTCATGAAATGCTTCATTATCTACTAACTCTGCCTAATTATTTCACTGTAATTTAGATATTCCATCCAAGGATAACTGAGAGTTGACTGTACCTTTGGTGAATACATTAGCTCAACAATGTGGTGAAGGGACTCTTGTAGCTCTGCAAGCCTTAGCCATGCAGCCCCTAAAATGCATAAGGGAGAAAGTATTCACTTTGCCCTCCTCTTACATCTCCCAAAGTGGCCAGGCTTGTGTCAGTCCTACAGGCAATCACCCATTCACTCCCACAATCAAGATGCTGGTGAAATGATGCCCATGGAAATGGTTCTCTGGGCACTGGGCTGGATACTGCAAACAAACATGCAGAGAGGCCAATTCCAGAATCCAGTGATTAGATGAGCCTGGGGGAAAAAATCCATCAGTCAAGCAGGTAGTCAGTAAATATTTAGTGAGCACCTACTACATACTAGCGAGACATATGCTTATGGTTCTCAACCATAGGCACTACCTCCCCAATGGGCAACTGGAAATATATAGGAGCTTTTTTTTTGGTTGTCATAATGAAAGGGGGGTGATGATGCTAGCGGAATTTAGCACACGGGAAGCAGAAAATATAAACATTCTGTAACACGTGAGACAATCCTATACAACATAGAAGAGCCCTGCATAAAATGTCTATAGCACTCTTATGGAGAAACACTGTGCCAGGCTGAGGCACAGTGAGTAATCCTATGTGAATAGGACATACCCCATTCCTGTCCTCAAGAACGAATCGGTGCCGGAGGACAACCAATGCGTCTCTGCTTGAGCCCTTCCTCCTTATTCTTTCCCTGGGAGGAAAGAATTGTAGCTTCCATTTTAAAGATGAGGAAAAAGACAGACACACTGGTCAGAGGTCACAACAGCTAATAAGTAGCAGAGCTGCAACTCAGTGTTTTAACCCCACAATTTCATTGACAATTCCATGGAGTCCCCTAATGGGCAACCATAAAACAGAACCTTTTATACTTAAACTCCCAATGCAAGTCAGCTCTCAAATCGACTCTTAACTCCGGAGCACACCAGCAATGTGGTTTTGGGCGACAGTGTTCCCTAGAAAACAAATAATAATATCAAAATTCATAAATGTTACCTTATTTAATTGAAATTTTTATTGAGGCAATTGTAGATTTGCATGTAGTTATAAGAAATAATACAGAGAGATCTCATGTACCCTTTACCCAGTTTTCTCCAAAGGTGACATCTCACACAACTATAGTATGAAAATCACAACCAGAACTTTGACACTGACACAACCCACCAATCTTACTTGTATTTCCCCTCATATGTGTGTGTGTATTAAGTTCTATACTATTTTAGCACATGTGTAGGGGTTTATGTAACCATCACCACAGTCAAAATACTGAATGGTTCCAATACCACAAAGATCTCTCTTGTTACCCGCTTACAACTACACCAACTACCCTCCACCACTACCCCCTCTTGTCCCTAACTCCTAGAAGTCCCTAATTTCTCCTCCACTTCTAAACTTTGTCATAACAAATACATACAAAAAAATAAAAATAAAAAATAAAACGATGCCACTGCACTCTAGCCTGGGTGACAGAGCAAGACCCTGTCTTTCTCTCTCTCTCTCTTTACACACACACACACACACACACACACACACCCCACAAACATATATATATATATAATGGAATCATACAGTGTGTAACATTTTGGGTTTGGCCTTTTTCATTCAGCATTTATCAGTAATTTGTTCCTTTTTATTGCTGAGTAGTATTCCATGATATGAATGTATCACAGTTTGCTTAACCATTCACCCATATAAAGGCCTCTGAGATGATTCCAGTTTTGAGCCATTAAGAACAAAGCTACTATAACATTTGTGTATGAGGTTTTCGTGTGAACATAAGTCTTCATTTCTCTGGGATAAATGCCCAGTAATGCAATTGCTGTGTCACATAGTAATTGTATGTTTGGTTTTGTAAGAAACTGCCAAACTGTTTTCCAGAGTGGCTGCACCATCTTATATTCTCACCAGCAAAGTATGAGTGATCCAGGTTCTCCATGTCCTCGCCAGTATTTGCTTTTTTTTGTACAACTTTTTATTTTAGTCATTCTTATAAGTTTTTGTAGTGATATCTTATTGTGGTTTTGGTTTGTATTTCCTGATGGTTAATAATGATGAACATCTTTTCATGTACTTAGTTGACATCTTTATTTCCATTTTTGTGAAATGTTTCTTCATGCCTTTTGCCCATTTCTAACTAGATTGTTTATTTTTTTACCGTTGAGTTTTAAAAGTTCTTTATATATTCTAGGTACTAGTCCTTTTTGGCATACATGGTTTGCACATATTTTCTCCCAGTCTATAGCTTGTCTTTTCATTCTCTTCATATAGACTTCCCATAACAAAAGCTTCTAATTCTGATGAGGTTGAATTTATCAATTTTTCCTTTATGGATCATGTTTTGGTGTCAAATCTAAGAACTCTTTGCTTAGCTCTAGATGCCAAAGATTTTCTCATATGCCTATTTCTAAAAATTTTATTGCTTTATGTTTTAGATTTAAGTCTATGATCCATTTTGAGTTATTTTTATATATTAATAAATTTTTTAAATTATATTAATTTTGCAATTTTGTTTGAGGTTTGGGTTAAGTTTTATTTTTTTTACCTATGGATGTCCACTAGCTCTGACACTATTTTGTTGAAAAGGCTATCCTTCTTCCATTGAATTGCTTTTGCAACTTTATCAGCAGTATTTTTAGCATAATTGTGTAAATTGCTCCATTGATCTATGTTCCACCTACGTATTCATCAATACCATATTGTCTCGGCCTTGATATCATATAAAGTAATTTCTCCCACTTTATTCCCTTTTACAAGATTGTTTTAGCTATTCTATGGCCTGTGCCTTTCCGTATAAATTTTAGAATAAACTTGTCAATGTCTACAAAATACCTTGCTAAGATTTGGTAAGAATCGTATTAGGCATGCTGCTAAATTTGAGAATAATTGACATTTTCACTATGCTGAGTCTTCTGATTCACGAACACACTGTTTCTTCATTTATTTAGGTCTTATCTGATTTCTTTCATCAGCCTTTTGTAATTTCAGCATACAGATCTTGTGTGAGTTTTGTCCAGTTTATACTTAGGTATTTCATTTTCTTTGGAATGACTGTAAATAGTTTGTGATTTTAATTTCATTTTCTGCATGTTCATTTGTTAGTATATAGCAATGCAATTGAGTTTTGAATGTTGATCTTGTATCCTGCCACCTGGCTGAATTCACTTATTTTTTAGTTCTAAGGAAATTTCTTGTAGATTACTTGGAATTTTCTACATAGACAGTTCTGCTCTCTGTAAATAATGAAAATTTTATTTCTTCTTTTCCAGTATTTATGCCTTTTATTTCTTGTTCTTGCCTTATTGTAGTGGCTAGAACTTCTAGTATGATGCTAAATAAGAGTGGTGGGAGTAGAAATCTTTGCCTTTTTCTCAATCTTAGGAAAAAGGCATTCAATCTTTCATTATTAAATATGATGTTAGCTGTAGTTTTTTTGACGAAGCTCTTTATCAGGTTGAGATAATTTTCCTTAGTTCCTAACTTGCTGAGAGTTTTTTTTATCATGAATTGGTATTAGATTTTTGTCAAATGCTTTTTCTGCATCAGTTGATATGAGCATATGGTTTTTCTTCTTTAGCTTGTTGACATGGTAGATTACATTGATTGAATTTTTAATGTAATTCTCGTAATTATTATAGCTAGTAGCTACTGAACACGTATACCCTTATCTCATTTAAACCTTGCAACAGCCATGTGAGATGGGTACAATTATTATCAGCCTAATTGTACGAAGGGAAAAAAACAAGCTCAGAGAAGTTAAGGAACTTGCCTAAAGTCACACAGCCAATAAAGGGAAAATCTGGGAAGTGAACCCAGGACTGGTCCACATCATTTACTCCATCCTCCCACTCTGCTAGCCTCCCTTCAGGTGCTGATCAGAAATTCCTTAGCATAGGAGTTTCTACTATTGTAAATAAACAGGGGAACTTGACTATACTAAGTAGGTTCATCACAAAGATAAGGATTCTCTCTCTCCTTTTTTGTTCTCGAACTTGAACAATAGTCCCTTTCCTGGAAGTCATCAAAACTGGTGTTGAGTCAGAGCCAAAACTCTTGGAAATGCTTTCTTGGGAACCATGGGTGGGTAGGGGTAGCAGACAGAATAATGATTAAACTCAATTATCCCAATTTCCAAGATTAGCTAGGGTGGCTGGCAGAGCCTTCTACCCCAGAAATGATACTGCCTATCAAGGTGCACTTAAAAAGAATTATGTGTGTGCAATATCCATCTGACATTCTCCTTTAGCGACACACCAGTGACTCAGAAGAGGATTTCATAGCAGAGCAGGAAAAGCTACTTCATGCCATTGTTTTCCCCAAATGATTAAATTAAGCATATTTCCTTGTTAGAAATTGTTTTTCATTTTTCCAAATAAACAATCCCAGGATTTTTTTTTCTCCAGTCTGCTTAATAGTATACCACAAAAGGAGACATTTGACACAAACACTTTGGGAGCAAAATTTGCAGTGTTTATTAGATTTCCCTTTGTTTTCTTTGTTAGTTCAAATAAACGTTTCCCTCCTCTTTTAAAGGAAAAAAGTATCTGGGGCCAACTTTTTTAGATCCTCTCTCTTTCTCTCTTTCTCTCTCTTTCTAAGCCATGACCCCCTCCCCTGCATCTCATAGTGTCTCTTTCTCCACAAGCTTTCCTCCCCTAACTCAGTTTTTTTCATTACTTTTAGATATAAATTTCAAAGAAAGGCACGTGTCCCAGCTTTTCCAGTTCTTATTTTTCCAAAACTGGCTTCAGTGACTGTGGCTTATGCTATTTTGCTCAGAAGACTCAAGTTTTACACTTACCTCCCTTCTCTTCAAAAGCTATGATGCACCCCCCATTCTCTGCCCAGCTCAGAGGCAGTATGGTAGCCATTGCACCCTCAACATATCTGAGAAGGGGGTCATTTCTTGACTTTTCCTTCTAGTGAGTCCAAAGCCTGAGGCATTTCCTTTATTTGGTTTCCTGGGCTCCCTTGAGCTATTTCCTCATTTTTCACCTTTCTATCTGAGGGCATCTGTCAGTTCAATAAGCCCTTATATGTTCATCTAAAGCAGAAGTAAAATAAATAAATAAATCAGGCTCCATTATCCAGTTGTCTGTGATCCAAATTCTGTGGAGGTGAAAGGACCCCTTTCTGGAAAAATAATTGGGTCAGGCCAGAGCTGCCATTCAGCATTGGCAAAGTGGACAGGTGCCTCCTGAGGACTAATAACCACCTCCCTTCCTTACTCACTGAGACCTTTAGATCTCTTTCTCACCAATCACAAAGAACCTGACAGGGCAGGTATGGGGAAGAAGAGAGACACCACGTTGACTGTCATTTTCCTAGGGTGGGAAATAACCTGAGCAGGTGTGGCCAAAGGGAGTGGTGGAGACAGCACTTAGGGGCACAGGGCCCCAGGCTCCTTGAGGGGGTGGATGAAAAATCACCTTGCAGCAAGAAGAAGGCCTCAGGGCAGGGAGGCTGAGTTCTCTTTAAGACTAACAGTGAGCATATAGTAAATTTGTTCCTGGCTTACCCTAGCCTGGGTTAGCCTGAGCCCAAGCCCAAATCTCATGTTTTCCTTAGCCAAATGCTATTCCCTGTCAGGTCCAGGTGATTTTCCAGGCCTGTTCAGAAGTATCAGTGTGCCCTGGCTATCCTACATGCTGCAAATTCTATTTCTCTCACAGAGAAGAGTTCTCTGAGGAACAGTAATGTGCAGCTGAGTGGACCTTTAGCTGGTGGGATATTCTGGGTTCTGACAGCTGCAAAACAAGAACACATTTCCTGGCCACCATTAGTCAATGTCATCTTTATGGCTCCAGAAATGTATCTTTAAGTAACAAAATATGCTGATTGGCTAAACCACAGCAGCTGGTCTGGACTGGGCTGGACTGGACAAGACTAGAGCAGAGATAAGCATTGTGAGGTATTCATAACACTAATGTTGACTGAGGTATCAACATCTCCCCCACCTTATTCACTGCTGTCCTTCCAATTATAGAAATAATGGGGCAGGAATAGCTAAACACACTTGGAGCTGGCAAGGAAAAAGCTAAAATTGCAGAAATGGAGAGCATGCTTATGGGGAAATGAAGAAAGAGGAGAGGGAATAAGATAGACCTTTACATAGAATGAGGCTCAAGACTCGAGAAAGTGTCTCTGGCTAGACAGGAATTGGCTGTTAGGTACCAAGAAGTCTGAGGAACAGATGATTCTGGTGATTGGATAAAGTTGAGTCAAAGATAAAGGGATCAGGAGCACTCTGGAGGGCAGAAGAGCCAGCCTGACCAGGGGCTACCTCCTAGACAATGAATTGTTCTTAGGAGATGAGTTGTACCAAATGTTTTTCTGGAACAGGAATATCCCCTGGATACACCAATACCAATAATGACTAGCCAACATTTATTGAGTCCATGCTATGTGCCCATGCTTGATCAGAGTACTAACATACTAGACCATGAGCTCACAGCCCAGTGGTAGAATTTTGATCACAATCCAAGGTGATCACCACCTCTCAGTCACTGTGCTCAGTCCTAGGGATTCATCAGTGAATAAAGTAGTGTGGCCTCTAGAGACAGCTGTGTGTTTACCGAAGTCCTTTCCTCTTTTTCTCAAGCACACAACTAACTAGACTACATTCCCCAGCCTTTTCTTGCAGTTACGTGTGGTTATGTGAGTGAGTTCTAGCAAACAGAAAATGCACAGAAGTGATGTGTGCCACTTACAGACCTGGCCCATAAAAAAAAACAAAACAAAAAAAAACACCTAAGGTGTATCATCTCTCTTTTCCCCCATTAGTGGGCTGAATACGGATTCTCAAGAGAACTTTGGAAGCCACGTGTTAAAGATGGTAGCACCCTGATCAGCCTGGGTCCTGAATGACTTCATGGAGCAGAATGTATAACACTACTACCCACCCCTGCCATCACCAACTAGATGTTATTTGAGTGAAAAATAAACTTTTACTTTGTCAAGCCATTGAGATTGAGATTTTGGGATTTGTTTCTTACTAAAGCTAGCATTATCTTAACACTAAAATCACTGGTCCTTGCTTTCATAGAGCTTGCAGGCTAGTGGGTATACAGCAGACGAATTTGCAGAGTCCTTTGGAAACACAGAGGAGCAAGTGACCCACTTAGTCTAGGGCAATGGCAGAAGACTTCACATAGACTATAACATTTGAAATATGTCCTGAAGGAGAAAAAGATTCCCCATAAGAGACAGTGAGACAGGTTGAGGATGGTATATACAAAGGCCCCAAAATGAGAGAGCTCAAGGAGAGTATGGCTCAAGAGCAGAAGGCAGTAGGGTTCGGGGAGGCCCCTGGGGGTTCAAGCACTGAAGAAAAAAGAAAAAATGCCAGGCTTCTGTGGGGATATATGTCTGTGTAACCCCAGGCATCAGCATATTTGGAAACATCTGGAGATGTGGGGTAGGCCGGCATGAGACAGTCTCCTTCATGACGTCAATCAAAGCCAATCCCTAAACAAGAAGACCAGGGGTCAAGAAACGAAGGTTATAACCTCGGTTCTTGCTGTTCATAAGTCTGGATTCCCTGACCCCTACCCTAAACCCCATTCCTCAACAATTTCACCCCTATTTACTAGGGAAGGAGCTCAACAAGTGGTCTTGCCCTCACCCCTCCCATATACAGAGGTTGCTCTTCTAGGCAACAATCCACCGGCTGTGCTTTGCAGCTGTGGCCTGTGAACACCTTCCAGGAGGCAAGATCCCAGGAGCCAAAAGTTGAAGGGAAAGAGCAACCACCTGCATGTTCTGTGGTGTCTGATTAATTTCAAATGAATATTCCAGTGCTTCAGATGTTCCTGGACAGCTCTCCGACATCCTGCAATTAGCCTAAATGGATGTACTCCATGCAGGAAGATGGAATGAGGGTGACTCTGATTTGAGAGGTGAAGATGAATAAGTAAAACCATAGACTGAACTGGAAGGGACCTTTGAGATCACCCCACTTAAATGTTTTGTGTAACAGATGAGAAAACTGAGGTTCAGGAAGGGGTCATGGTTTGCCTTAACGTCAGAGTGAGTCAGTAGCACAGACAGGGTCTCCGGGTCTCAATTCCCAGCCCAGTGCTCTTTCCACTATACTAATCAAGCATCTAGACCAGTTGGAAGAAGCATGCTAAACGCTACTGATGAAGGAAATAGTGGGTGGTTCCAAGGCAGGGAAGTTGAACATCCAGCCAAAATGTTACAGACAAGGGTCAGTCATATGTTTCCCGTTTATAGTCTTTCTACTGGGGTACATGTTTCTGAGAACAACAGGCAGAGAAAAAATTAACTTGAGCCTGTGCCTGGTCTACTTTGTAGAGGTAGGAGACAATCATGTCTCTCATCTGATTTGAAAGGTACTAAAGAGGCTCTGCTGCCCCAGATAATCTTCCCTATCAGCCTGCTATTTCAGGTAAGTATCGTCTTTCCTGGAGGCTGCCTTTAAAAGAGCCTTGGGAAAGAAAACACTGAATGCTGTTTCCAGCCACTAAAATCATATGAATTAGGGATATATTTGATTTCCAGGGATTCTATCAATCTACATTGAGGAAAGCAGCAAATGATGTAAGCCAAGGACCTGATCAATAGATCATAAAATACTTGGATTTTCTTAGAACTCTCTGGTCCACCTAGAGAAAATGTCCTACTTTGAAGACTAATTGCAGTGAGAAAATAGCCCAGAGATGTGGATGGGGCCTAGAAATCAAGATTGCCTCATACTGCAAGCTCCAGAGAGCTCTGTTGTATGCACACTTCAGTTGTACACATTGCCATCCCAAGGTCTCACTGGCTATATCCTTGAATTTGCCACACAAGGAGTCCTGTCTTCACTTCTTCCTGCACTTGGATTCACAGTGATCACTTCCACTCCTGATTTCTGAAGTTAGTATAGTAGGTGATAGCTTACAAAGCTCTCTCTCCCGTACCTTACAAGGCAGGTAATATGGGTAATCTTAGGCTCCTCATTTTACAAATAGGAAACCTGTGGCTCAAAGAGATTAAGTGACTTGCACAAAGTCACAAAAGCAATAGAAGTCATTGTCAAATCAAACTGGAACCCAAGTGTTCTGTCTGTCTCCAAATCATGCCTTCTTTCTCAATACCAATATTTCCCAAAGTCTTCTTCACAGAGCACAAGTTCATTGAGAATTATGTTGGTAGAAAGGGGGGTTCCATAATCTAATAAGCATTTGCTTCTTTTTCTACTCTCCTAGGAACATCAGCATATTAGAGGCTCTGAGAAGTAACCTACCTGTATAACCCAAAGTTTCCAAACAGTGTTTATGAATAAGAAGAACTCCCATTAATTGGTCACTTACCATGCTAGGCCCTGTGCTAAGTACTTTACATGCATTAGCTTATTCTATCTTCCAAATAATCTTATGATCTTCGTACTGTGCTTATCCCCATTTTACCAATGATGAAATTGAGGTTCTGAGAGATAAGGTGACTTTCCAAAGTTCACAATAAGAACATGACCAGAAGTGTTCTCAAATCCAGCAGCCTGCCTCTGTATAATATCTGACCACAGAAATTTTCTGTCTAGAAACCCTGTTTATATCCCACAGAACTAGCCTCTTGCAGAGGCAACTTTGGGAAATGTAGTCCCCCACTCACCAACCTCTTTAGAACAAACTTGCCTCGTTCCTTTTGCCTCATGTCTCAACACCCAGAAACAATGTTACTTTCAACCACTGAGCAGCAAACCCACAGGCTGGAATATAAGACAGATATTTAGCTACAGGGGAGACAGAAGGCTATAAACAGCATGAACAATATGCCAGGAGGGTGGCCAGAGATTGGGGCCCTGAAAGATGAGACAGGAGGACATCACCAAACGGTTTCACAGTTTTGCTCTACATGCTCAAAGGCAGAATTATAACAGAATTCTCAGTTGAATCAATCAAGCCTGTCTTCTCTTTATCTTGCAGGGTAACCAGAGTGATATATATCCACTGTTCTGGCTGCTGATGATTGTAATGCCAGGTAAATGGTCCAAAGTTGGTCAATTCAATTGAAAATATTAAATACCAGTCAAAACCACTGTGTAATGGTCCCACCAATGGGTGTGGGCACACACATATGTGTGTGTACACACTCAGATTCACAGTGCCAATAAGACTGGCTGATGAGGTCAATTTAGTCGAACAACCAGTCAATTTAGTGGAGACGAAAAAGAAAGTAAGTCAAAGGAGATGCTTGACTAAACTAATCAGTCAATTCAATCCAGTCACTCAGGAGAAGAGCTCTGATAGACACAGCTCATTTGTCTTTGGGGATATGGAGAGTGACAATGAGGCACAGAACCCAGAGAAAGAGAGGTGAATTGCAACACATTTAACATTTAGGTTAAATGTGAGAAAAACCTTTTTGACAATAATATCCAAAAGTCTGCTTTGAAAGGAATTTCACAAGCAAAAAACAATGGGAAAACTTCAATAGAGAAACAAACTGGGAGAAAACATTTGCAACACATAAGGCAGACTAAGAGCTGTAACCCTAACATTTTTTTTTTTTTGAGACAGAGTCTCGCTTTTGTTGCCCAGGCTAGAGTGAGTGCCGTGGCATCAGCCTAGCTCACAGCAACCTCAAACTCCTGGGCTCAAGCGATCCTCCTGCCTCGGCCTCCTGCGTAGCTGGGACTACAGGCATGCGCCACCATGCCCGGCTAATTTTTTTTATATATTTTTAGTTGTCCGATTAATTTCTTTCTATTTTAGTAGAGACGGGGTCTCGCTCTTGCTCAGGCTGGTTTCGAACTCCTGAGCTCAAACAATCCGCCCGCCTCGGCCTCCCAGAGAGCTAGGATTACAAACGCTAGCCACCGCGCCCGGCCAGCCCTAACATTTTTAAAGGCTCTTACAATTTGATATGAAGAAAGACAATCCATGCAACGGAAAATGGCAAAGATTATGAACAGGCAGATCACAGCAGAAAATCTCTACCTGCTGGCTCAGAGTCACAGCAGAAAGTGTTTCAGAATGCAAATGGCCAAGCCATATATGACAATCCAAGATTCTCAACCTGACTAGGAGTCAGGGAAATTCGCGTTAATATAGCAAGGAAATCCTTTTACCCTTCAGATTAAAAAATATAAACTTAAAAGATTGATAGTATTCCATGTTGGTGAGCACTCTCTCATACACTACTGGCAGAAATGGACATTGCTTCAACTTTTTCTACTCTGGTAGTAGTTACAAAAATTTTAAGTCCACATACCCTTTGACCCAGCATTCTCACTGTGGGGAAAGCATAAGTTTTTAAGGATATATAAGGAATGCAAAGTGGCATTATATATAATGGCTACAAAAACAAAAACAACATAATATCCACTAATAAGGAAATAGTAGAATAAATTCAGGGACATGCATCTAACAGAATATTCTGCAGTAATTTTTTAATGGATTAGATCCATGGTACTGACCTGAAGGAATGTCTACGACATATTGTTAGGTGAAAATAGGTTGTAGAATAATGTATATAATGTGATCTCATTTTTGCAAACCAAAAATTGGGCATGCCTGTGTGTTTATGTGTGTGTACATATATAGAAAATTATGGAAATACACACATAAAGCTAATAATATTAATTACTTTGGGGAAATAGAGAGAGAAGAGGGAAACTACTATTTTTTCTTCATACACTTTTTGTTAGAATATATTACATTTTTTGAAGTAGAAAATATTAACATCTTTATTTATTATGGAAGAAATCATTGTTTTTTAGTTATCAAAAAATAAAGTAAAAATGGATAAAGGCATTTTCCACTCTTAAAATGCTTTATCCCAATACCCCCAAGATCTACTAGGAAACAACAGATGGCACTTTCCCACTTCTAGAATCATTCCGTGTAAACCCAAGAGAAAGAATTCCTTCTCCCCACTGATTGGGAAGTCCGTCACAGTGGAAGCTGAGCTATTTGGAAACTATGTTGTGGAATCAGGGCCAAAGGCCAATGCTGACGCCCAGGGTCAGATGACAGAGTGTATGTTCATCACACAGGGTGTGTGACTTCAGCTGAAATATGAAGAACCTGGTTTCTTATGTGTCTCATAAACCAGTTCTGAAAGCATTTCCCAAAAAAGAAGTCTAAAATATTTGAGCTGTAGCAGCCACTTTGGTGTAAGTTTGTTCCCCCAAGGTTGTTATTTGGAGGGACAACACTCAACCACTTCAAAGTGTTTCTAGTCTCCTGGTATAAAAATATTTTGGTCTGTTGATATAAAAAACACAAAAAGGCAGTCTCATTTTATGGCCACACCAATTCTGCTAAGTGCAATAACTACGTAACCTTGGATATGTATGTACTTTTAATTCAACCTTTGAGGGAATTGTTTTGACGATTTCAAACGATTTTTCAACTAGCTTTTGTGCAGCTCTCCTGCTGTCACTATGGTCTCATGGTCCTGAGCCCTGCACAGTGAAAACTGACCTCATATGCAAAGCCCAGAGGATGCCGTGGTTACTTCTTCTGCTACTACCACCACTGAGAGAGGCTACTATTTTTGAGTATCTATTTACCATGTGCCAGGCATTGTGTCAAGTGGCAAAGAAACAGAGTCACCAGGAGATTAAGTAACTCATGTAAGGCCACACAGCTAGTATGATTTGGAGCTGGAGACTAACACCAATCTAATTCGAAAGCCCTTTGCTCTTAACCTCTTTGAGGTTAAGCCATAATAGTTATCTAGCTTCAGTTCTCAGTCCTATTCATTCATTCATTCATTCACTCATGCATTAATGCTACCAAATTTACTGAGCACCTACTATGCATAAGGCATTGTGCTGGAGATACAGAGAAAAATAAGACATTGTTCCTATTCTTGAGAAACTTACACTCTGGTGTAGGATATAGTTAAGCAACCATAGGTATAATGCAGTGTGACAATACAACATACACAAGAAACTAGGGATCCTTGAGATGAGGAGCAGCTGGTCCTGCCTGGCAGCAAAGGGTAGATAGTTGTTTCAGGATCAGGGAAGGCTTGGTTGGAAAGAGGCCATCTTAACATGTCTAAAGGTCAAATCACCAATCCTGACTTTTCTTTATTATTTTTGTTAGGATATAGAAAATATAAGATAGATGAAAGCCCCTAAAAAGGGAAAGGGTAGGATGAGCCACATAAAAAGAACACAATCTTCCCTTTTATTAAAAAAAATGGTGAAAAACTTTAGGTCCCTGAAATTACTATGATGGGGTCACTTGTTAGATACTTTCACTGATGCAATTAGAAATAAAAGGAAAGCACTTGATGAATTGCAAGCAGACCAAAGCCATCACAGCATGGAAGTTGCTTGAATTGCTTGAAATACCATCTGATGTGTGTGAGAAAGATTCTCTATCAAACAAAGTACAGTCTTAGGCTAGGTTATTTGAAGTTTATTGTGAGAAGAGGAACTTGGTGTATTTCAGAATTTATGTTCTTTTAAATCTCTCTTTATATTACCTTGTCTTTAAAAGTCAGAGAATATTTAGAGATAATAATTTATATATTGATGCAGTTATAAAGGGTTTTCTTTCATAAGATAAAGAGAGACTGGGTCATGTTAATTTAGCTTCTCTTAGTTTCACGTTAGAAGATGGCCATGGAGAGGGCTGACAAGACCCAAATGTTCACATAAGCTAAAAGAACCTTATGGTTACCATGGGTCTAAGCAGACAAAGTCAAGTTCATTCAGGAGGTTAATGAGTGCAGCTGAGGACACCAAGGTTCTGAGCATGGGCTCATTAAATCAAGCCAGGTGTAGTGAATTCTATTATGAAAAGGGATTTGGATCATAATCCAGAAAGACCCAGTCCCAAGCACCATAATCCCAAATGTTGAAATCCTGAAAGTTCAAAATCCCTAAAGTCTAAATTTCGAAAGTCTGAAATACGCAATATCTAAAATCCCAAAAATTCCAATTGCAGGATAGTTGCATCATGTTAGTCAGGACTATTACCTTGTTATTTTTTTTCTTTGGAAATTAAGTATGGTTTAAGGAGATGCATATAGGTGCCAAATTGACAAGGGATGGACTTGGGGACTTAATTTGTTTTGAGTGTGTCTGCGATCGTGTTTCCAGAGACAATTACTGTGTGAGTCTGAGTGGATTAGGTGGGGAAGATCTGCCCTCAGTGTTGGTGGGCACCATTTAATCAGCCACAGGCCTGGAGAGAACAAGTACAGAAGGCGAACTGGTCTCTCTCTGAGAGTTGGGGTGGACTTTTCTTCTGCTGCCTTGGACATCAGAAATTTGGCTCCACAAAAGTACATTATCACAATGTTGACTTTGTGTGTAAGCATTGTGTGTGTAAAAATAAAAACATTGAACCCTCGCTAAATAAAGAGATGTCTTTTTTGTACATCTGCATTTGTGAAAGACAAAATTTCTTGAGATCTCAGCTCTCAAGGTGACTGCATATGCAGTGGTGACCCATCACAGTTTTTGATTGATCTCATCAAAAGACTTAAGTCATTGTATTTCAGATGACTGCAGTTACAAAGCTGGGTTCATACAATTACCAACTGTAGTGATATGTGTTTCTACATTTCCCTTCTTGACCTATTTCTTCATGAATATGGTTCATCTGCTCATAACTGTTATACTCGTGCAACTATCATTAGTATACCTGAGTGTTCATGCTTACAAAAATATGTATGTTATTATTGCCTATTTTATCATGGCCTATGAAGTGTTCTGTTGTGTTTTTATATGTTTCTCAAATAATCCGCTTTAAAAATGTAAATAAATCTTTTAAAATTTTTTTAACTTATTTTTTCCAGAATTATATTTTCAGGATTTTGATCTTTGGTATTTGAGACTTCAGGGATTTTGACCTTTCAGGATTTCAACATTCGGAATTATGGCATTGGGGCTTGTGTCTTTTGGGTTTATGATCAGCAGCCTATGAAAAGCACCATGTAAGAGGATAGCAATGTAAAATTTTCACTTTTGTTGAAAAGCAAAAGCAGAAAAAGGAACCAGCTACATCCTACCATCAGTTGGCACCAGCTTTGTCTGTGAAAAATGATACATCATCTACCCCTACAATAAAGCAAACCAAGAACAAACAATGACTTGGAATCTGTAGTTTATGTGGAAAACTTTTTTTTTGTTTATCTAATGCATCAGGAGATCTGCTCTCAGGGAGCTCAATCACTTGATTGGATTTCTAGTTCAATTCCTCAGGACTCATTCTGCCATTCTAAAAAGAGAATGGAGGAAATAGCCAATGTGTACCAGTTATATATTGCTATATAACAAACCACCCCAAAACTTAGTGATTTTAAACAACCACCATTTATTTGGCTCATAACTCCATGGGCACCACAGGTCCAAGATTAAGGTGAGCCAAAGTGAGCTGCCAAGGGCACAAACTGAAGGAGGCTTGCTCTCTCTCTCTCTCTCTCTCTCTCTCTCTCTCTCTCAGAGCCATGCAATTGTCAGCCCTGTGCTTGTATGACCCTAAGAGTGAGTGCCTCCTTCCATTTTTTGCTCCGAGTGCCTCATTTGTCTTACTCTAGTCCCAGCCCTGATGGTTCTTCTGATCTAAGCCAGTTGCAGTAATCTCTATGGGGATCTCTTTTTTAATTTCAAAATATTAAGAGGTACAAATGTTTTTGTTACATGGATACTTTTTATAATGCTTAAGTCAGAGCTTTCAAGTGTGCCCATCACCCAAATAGGGTTGATTGTACCCAACAAGTAAGTTTTTACTTTTGCCCCTTCCTTGATTTCCAATGACTTTCACATCTCTTTGTGCCCATTGATTAGCTCCCAATTACTAGAGAGTACACGTGATGTTTGTTTTTTCCATTCCTGAGATACTTCACTTAGGATAATGGTCTCCAGTTCCATCCAAGTTTCTCCAAAAGACATTATTTCATTCCTTTGTAAGGCTGAGTAGTACTCCATGGTGTGTGTGTGTGTGCGTGTATATAGACACCACATTTTTTTAATCCACTCATGAATTGATGGGCACTTGGGTTGATTTCACATCTTTGCATTTGTGAATTGTGCTGTAATAAACATTTGAGTGCAGGTGTCTTTTTGATAAAATGACTTCTTTTTCTTTGTGTAGACATCCATCTACTGGAATCTTTTATTTCCTTGGTTTTTTCTTTTTTTACTTTAAAGAAACAATTTTTCTCACCCCAAAAAAATCTCCTTTATTGTTTTTCCCAAGTAATTTTAGCCCTGCATGTTCTATTTTTTTTCCAGGCCATACAAAGATTTTTTTTGCCTATGGGTTATTTTTAATACCCTTGAATAATGTGGGAGTTGGGGGCACTGATCCCCGACATGATCAAAAATCCATCTATAACTTTTAACTCATCAAAATCTTAACTACTGGCCAGGCGCGGTGGCTCACGCCTGTAATCCTAGCACTCTCGGAGGCCGAGGCGGGCGGATTGTTTGAGCTCAGGAGTTCGAGACCAGCCTGAGCAAGAGTGAGACCCCATCTCTACTAAAAATAGAAAGAAATTAAACGGACAACTAAAAATATATAGAAAAAATTAGCCGGGCATGGTGGCACATGCCTGTAGTCCCAGCTACTTGGGAGGCTGAGGCAGAAGGATTGCTTGAGCCCAGGACTTTGAGGTTGCTGTGAGCTAGGCTGACGCCACGGCACTCTAGCCCAGGCAAAAGAGTGAGACTCTGTCTCAAAAAAAAAAAAATCTTAACTACTAATAGCCCACTGTTGACTAGAAGCCTTACTGATAACATAAATAGTCGATAAACACATATGTTGTATGTATTATATACTGTCTTCTTACAATAAAATAAGCTAGAGAAAAGAAAATGTTATTGAGACAATCATAAGGAAGAGAAAATATATTTACTGTTCATTAGGGAGAAGCGGATTATCATAAAGGTCTTCATCCTTGTTGTCTTCCCCTTGAGTAGTCAGTCTGAGGAGGAGGAAGAGGAGAGGAGAGGTCTTGCTATCTTGGGGGTGGCAGAGGCAGAAGAAAATTCACATATAAGTGGACCCATGCAGTTCAAACCTATGTTGTTCGATGGTCAACTATATTCTGAATTTTAACAGTTTCTTCATTTTCTTCCTACAAGAACTGAGGTGAATTATAAATCCAGTTGAAATGATAGAACTTAGGTAGCACTTTAGAGTGCCTATTTGATTTACTAATTAAAAGAATTGGTACAGATTAATTAAACCACAATGTAATCTACCCCATGTCTGAGGGAACAATGAAACTATTTGATGGTTCTTTCATATTCACATCTCCTCCTGTAAAAAGTAGAATAATGACTCTATAATGAAGTCATTATAGAAATATAATGTATCCTGAAAAGATATTAATGATTTTTTTATAATTGGTCAAATGGGAAAAAATCTCTTTTCATATTAATTAGACATATTAACTCTTTATTCACTCTGCTGCAAAAAAAAAAGGTAACAACACTACAAAGACTTTTCATATCCAAGTTTTAAATCAACTATAGACTATTCGCTTTCCCTAGGAACCTACAGATAGGTAATTTGAAAATGGCCACACATACATAGAAAACTAGAGAGGGTTAAAAAATATGAAGGCTTAGTCTTTATGTGTCATTAGCTCTCTAATTCTGCCAGGTTCTTTTATGCTATGGTGGTTAGCTTGTTAGTGGGCTAGCAGCTAAATGATCTAGGATAGCCTCACTCACATGTCTGGCATTTGGTAAATGTTGGCTGAGGTAATAGGGGTGACTGGGCCACATATGTCTCTTTATTCATCAGGTTAGCACAGGCTTCTTCACTGGAGTCCTTCCTAGAATTCCTATAAGCAGCAAAAGAGAACAAGCCCCAGTGTGCAAGAAACGTTCAGATCTCTGCTTGCATTACATGTGCTATAGTCCCAATGGCCAAAGCAAGTGAGACAGCCAAACCCAGAGTCTGTGTGGAAGTAGACTATACAAAGGCATGGAACAGGGCGATATGAACAAATTAGGAGCCGTTGCTACACCAATCTACCACAAGGCCCTAAGGTGAATTACAGAAATAGAAGGGAATGACTGTGGTCAATGCATCTACTGAATAAATTTTAATCAAGAAAAGACCACAGAAGGATTTTCTCTAGACCGCATCAGCCACTGAGGAGGAACTTCTTCACAGAAGAAATGAGATTGAATTGATGTTGCATATACACTCCTCAGAGTTTCACACATGGGCTTTCAAAGGACCTGTCTCATGTGAATTGTCTCCTAAATCACTACCTGATGAGAACCCTGAGAAGGACATTTCCAAAGCTCCCACAGGGCATAGACCAAAGGAGGGCTTAGGGATTCTACCTACTACAATTCCTCCTAGATGATGATGATAAGCAGGTCGAAAATCCTTGTTTTAGAGGAAAAGCAACCTTAACTCTTACCCCTAAATATATAAACACCACTTTGCCATTGGATGTAAGGACTACTTCTGTTTGAAACTCAGCTGCTCTCCAAATCTGCATCCAGTAGCATAAATGAAGAGATGTTACCTTTTTCCTAATTAGTTCCAGGTAGAATTTGGCATATAAACCAATAAAAATAAATATCTGGACATTTCCTACTCTTTCTAACCTCATCTCCTATTTATCTAACCCCCTCCAATATCTACTTGAAATTTGGAGCCTGTTACAGCTAAGCACATTGCCCCAAATCTTACTCCAAGCAACTCTATGGCTATTTTGATGAGGAGGAAAGATGTTTTGATCCCTTCCTGGGAATCCTGAAGAGCAGAGTTCTGAAGAGCATGTTCCTTGACTGCTAGATATTTTCAAATACTGACAACACTGATGTATGCAAACAGGGAGACAAAGGAACAGTTGGATGGCTGCAGAATCAGTCACCTTACATGGTGTGCAAGCTTATCCCAAAATGAGCCACTTGGAGCAATTGTCAAAGATATCAAGGGTTTATTCTGAAAAGCGTCAGCAGTCTTAGCCACTCATTCTTCCCAGGAAATCATTTCAGACAATGAGGATCTGAGAGGTTTATTTTCACGTGGTGGAACCGGAGAGCACATTATTCACTGGTGAGATGAGCTGACTGCATTTTATCCATTGACAGTTATTCCCAAAGTAGATCATCAAAATGCAGCTGTTGGGGTAATCATGGAAAATGTATTCACACACACGTAAGATGGGTTGTCTTCAGATGAAAGACCTTGCAACTGAGGCAGGGCTTATTTGCGAATAAGCACCGGAGCCCTGTTTAAAGACAACTCACCTACTGTCAGCTTGACAAAGGATCTGAGGTAGCAATAGGGGCACTAAGGAAAAAACTACCCTATACCTTACACCACACACAGCTTGCCCAAGAGATGGATCAATTCCACCAAGGGCCAGCTCATTCTCTATAACAGCACATATTTTCCTGCTATTATTTAGTAGTGACTTTTCCCTTACACCAAATTTTGACTGTAAGTGAGAAAGATAAATAGGCCCTTTCAAAACTGAAGGCAATTAATTCCAACATGCAAAATTTCCAAAACTGTTTCCATGACCTTCCCTATGATCCCTAACAACATTGCTCATTCTAGGAAAAAGCATTCATTTAAGGACCAATGTTTTACATCTGCTCTATGGGAGCTCACACTGATATAACAAGCTTTGGTAGAGTTACCACTAAATTTTTGAAGTGCAATTGACTTTGGTCACTTCCCACAGGTGTGAAGGGTAGTGGCCCCACTAGGACATTCAGCTTCATCAGGATGTTGATCTTTAGCCTACTCTTTGGGAAGAGAAAAAGTCATTGGATTGTACCGTGACTACATGAGGCAGGTAAGATAGGGTTTCAGTGCTAGCCAAAGGAGTTTGGGCTGAGTTTACCGCCCTCCCCAGACACACTCTCTGCTCCATTCGTATGGATTGTCTCATTGCCCTTCTAACTTTTATGCTCCTAACTCCTATATTTCCTATGCTGTTTCTCTGCCTGGAAACGCTTTCCTCTGTTTCCTTTGCCTGTAAAAATCCTAATAAGTTTTTGAAGCCCGGATCAAGTTCTATATCTTCTGAAAAGCCTTTCTTGACTGCCACAGCCTAAGGCCATATCTCCCTTTTCATAATCAATAACACCCACATTAGCACTTGGCTGTGTACATCTTATATCGCTCTATGTTGGTTTCAGAAGTCATCCTTGCCTCCCTAAATGGATTCTAAGGTCCTCAAAGGCAGGAACTATTTATGCCATATTGTATATTAAATATTCTCCCTTCTACACACACACACACACACACACACACACACACAGTACCTACAAGGGCTTACATAGGAGACAATAAATGTTTGCTAATTATCTGTGTGTCAGTAAGAGGTCATTGAAGACTCTTCTGTAGTCAGGTAGGCTCTTAATGAGAGCAAAGGCCTCAGAATTATTTGAGACAAACTTAAGGAAACATAAAATATATCACATTTCTTCCTGAACTGATAAATCATATTCCAGCACAATTAGCTAAATTGATTGGTCCTACATAGAGAATTTGTGGAGATGTGGCTACTTCAAAGAAGGGTGATAACCTCTGTTTTCTTTGTCCACATGTATATGTAGTCATTTTGGTTGAATAATCAGACGGTTAAGTGATTATGGTTTATGCATCATTATTTTCTACTTTTCAACTAGCGGTTATGTCAGACATTTAAAACCTCTGTGGCAAAAGAGCCATAAGAGCCAAGCTAACCCAGTGACATTAGCAGTGTCACCACAGTCAGAATGGCAGCAGGGGGAGATCAAAAGAACCCTGAACTATGGAATCAGGAAAGCCAAGTTGAAGTTCAGTGCCTGGTCCAGCTGGGTGATTGATGAATTAGTTCCTTCACCTCTCTGAGTTTGTTTCCTCACCTACGAAAAGGTGATCAATGGCTCAAAAAGACTAAAATGATAAAGAGTCACTGCATTTTAAACCTGGCTGAGACAAGATCTGAACAGACAGCAGGAAATTTTCTCCACCATCTCTGGGCTGCACCACAGCTACACCCCACTACGTGTAGCTAATAGACATCAGGAACCCTGCAGTCCACTGCTGTCAGGTTCACCCATCTGACAAGGGCAGGCACACTGCCTTATGAACCCAAACTATGCTGAAACACAAGCTAGTGTTTAACTTGTCACTGTCTCAGTTCACCCTCATGTCATCCAAGTCTTCATGGAAGAGGATGTTCTTTTAGAACAAGGAATTTTATTGAATGCCATAAATATAAGCTGTCACCCCATCTCAAAGTTTTCAGGTTTGGTGTTGCTTAAAACTTCTATTTTAGGGAGAAATGCAATTGTGTTTTAATTGTACAAGCTGTGTTTTACCACTGTGTGTTGAGGGAATAGAGGGTTGAAGATTAATTACTTTGGTCAGACAAGTATTGAAAGACAGAAAAAACACTGCTTATAACCTACAGATAATGTTAATTGGATGAATAGGTTAAGCCATCATTTTAAAAATTCATACTGTTATTCATTCATTTAGCAAATGCTTAACTCTGTGTAAGTAATTGTGCCAGGTGTTATTTCAGTAGAAGACAAAGTATGGTTCTCATTCTCCATCCAAAGCTCTTTCTTGTTCCTACTGCCTTTCCTGGATGCCATGGTTAAGATGCTAAGAAGATTAGGGCTGTCGTTTGACTTCTTTGGGCCTCCAAGTCAAAACCCCACAACTCATGTCAGGGTTAACCCATTCTAGAGGGTAAAGCCTCCTACTAATGTCTTCACTCTATTTCTCAGTTGTCAGAGAAAAATGCACAAAGATCAAAAAGAGACAAGTTAAAAGAAACTGAGAAATGCAAGCAAAAATGATATTAAGAATGTAAATAGGAGAGAACAAAAAATAGCCATGAAAATCACATTAGTCAGCCAGAAAAAGGTCAGATGAGTCAAAGTTTCCATGAGCTTTCATAGACTATATAATATTTCTTTCCTCAGCCAAGTCTGGTGTTCTTGGACCTCCAAGGCTCTCATCCATTGTGGGGAGGCCCAGGGATAGCCATATGAGGCATGGAAGCCCCAAATATTGAATCATTGTTTGTCTCTATGAACAGGAAAGGGAATATTCTGCAGAGCCTCAATAATCATTTGTTCAATGGTACACTGGTAGGCATTGGGGGATCTAAAATGAAATGATGAGTATCCCCATAGCTGAACAGAATATAGCAACTGGTTATCCAGAGGTGGGTGACACTTGGAAATCCAGGTAGGAAGTCAATGTCCAGGAAATATGTTGGCAGAGAACAGGGCCCCAACCACTGGGCTAGGGGTTTATGACAGGATTCCTATCCTAAGAGGAGATAGAAAAAGTAGAACTGAAGGTACTAGATATTAATAGTTAAGACAAAATGAACAATAGGGAGATAAGGCTGCAGGACAGTTATCAGGGCTGGAACACAAAGTCAAGGCTTGCCTAAAACAAGGTCAACCTAATGCCCTTTCCCAGAACATTAGACTAGGATACTATTAATCCTTTCTGACCATAGTTGGGATTGGTCCTAGAGAGTAGATGGAGTTGAAGCCCGCAGGAGGGAGTCAAGCAGCTTCAGGTCTGGGAAGGGGAAAATAGAGAGGCTCAGAAGCAGACAGAATTTGATACTCAGAGTCCTGCCCTCTGATAGGAAATTAATGAAAAGAATCAAGCCAAGGTATTATTGGCTAACTGTGTCAACCTTTTCCAGAGCACATTTACATTTCAATCCAAGAAAAGAAATAACTAGAGTGCCCATGTAAATATACTGCTGAACAGAGTTGAGGGGGAGGTGTAGAAAGTAAGAAAAAGCCTGAGCGTTACCAAGTCTAGGGGTCCCAGAGATGCAAATTGCCTATTCTGTGTAGAGAAGGCATATGAATTTTTGCCTGGATTGCATCTTGAGACCATATGCTGGGAATATGGACCTTCATATTCGTGGAGTTGAATTAACCTGCCCATCCCAACCTCTGAGAAAGAAGGAAGACATAGAACAGCAGGTGAGGCTCACCTGCGGAATTGAAAGCAGCTACCTAAAGCCTGTCTGTATGTGAATTTGCCATTTTAGGAGTCAGAAACTGTTGATCAGAAATGATTACATAAGAAGTTGTAAGTTTTACAACTTGGCTCCATGCTTGCTATTTGTACCGTCTCCTGTCTATTCTCCTGTAGTGATTAGCCTTCCTGTCTCCTGCCTGTTCTCCTATAGTGATTAGCCTGCAAACCTCTAGAGCAGGAATCAGCAAACTTTTTCTGTAAAGTGCCAGATAGTAAATATTTTAGACATTGCAGGCCATTAAATTCTTTGTCAAAGCTACTCACCTCTGCCATTACAATGCAAAAGCAGCCATAGACAATAAGGAAACCAATGGGTGTGGTTGTGTTCCAGTGAAACTTTACTTGCAAAAATAAGCAGTGGCCCAGATTCAGACAGTGGACTGTAGTTTGCTGATCTCTACTCTCAACCCCCAAATAGGCTGTTGGCTTATCATTAGAAGCAGCTGCAGAGGTGAGGGGCCAGGGAGAATGTAAGCAACTCTGCCATCAAGTTTAGGTAGAAAAAGCAGCTATGCAAGAAAGGGAAGCAGGCAGAAACCCCGGGCCCTGCTGCTGCAAAGAAAGAAAGGGTCTCAATCTTAGGAGGGAAATTAAAGCTGATCAGTGGAAAATCCTTGCGTAGGACTCTCTGGTCAGTGTCTCACATGGTGCTTCTCAAATCATAGTGCACAACTACCTCAACTTGTCCATAGGGCCAATTCTGGAAAGAAAAAAAGTAGGTGAAAAAAAATGAAGGAGGAAAGTGAACTCAAGGGAGCTCGGCAATGAAGAAGTCTGATTTCCCCTTATTGAAACAACTTGGGCAAGAAGAAATCTGAGAGTGTCTGGCACCCTGGCATAAGGTATTGAGGGAGATTTGAAAATGCAGGTCATAGTTATAATAACCAAAGGAGTAGGTAGCAGTCATTAAAAGAACTCTTTCTGAGATCTGAATTGAATTGTTGAGTTTTTCTTGAACTGTTGTGAGTATTCATTCAAATATAACACTTTGTCCTTCAGGGTTCTTAGAAACTATTAATAATAAGTAGTCAGACCAACTGCAAACCATACTTAAAATGAGAAATAGATTTGTGCGGGTGAAGCAACATGTACATTTGCTTATAGATAGCCTATTGGGACATTTTCTAAACTGTGTCCTACAAATAACAACTGAATCCTAGACATGCAGCCAAATTTTGTACAATCCAACAATAGTCCCCATGGGAAAAAAAACTTCTGTTTCTCATTGTGTCTTTTGATATCCTAGCAGACACTCAAAAGTGAGGGCACTTAAAAGACAAAAGATTTGCTATCCCAAAGAGAAAGGGTTACAATGGGAGAACAATCCTAACCTTACTCTGCTCCAGGTCAAAATGATCCGATCCTGCTTCTTCTGAACTCCCTCCAGGAAGAGAAAGGCACACCCAGGGGAACTGTTCCAACTTAGTCACAACCATGGGGGTAAGCCAACTAAGTAACTTAGGGGGAGAGGGGAAGGGAGGTTTACAAAAACACACCCTCAAGCATGTGCATCCACTCTGAAGCCAAAATGAATCTGAAGAAGAAACAACTCCTCATTTTCCACTTAGTTCTCATTAGGTTTTCTCTCTTTTGTTGTGTGAGCAGAAGACAGTCTCCTTGGTGAATAAGGAAGACTTTCAACAGAACCTAGACAGAGCTTATGAATCAGACATGATGGAAAACTAGTGACTTCAATTCATTAACCCAGGTCCATGACCCCTCAATGGCAGAGAACTAGAAATTCTACTCTCTTGGTTTATGGGGCCATCTGAATAAGCTGGGACAACTTAGAAACACTGAGCTTTTTCAAATACACTCAGTTCAATCACATGCCTGTAGATTTGGCCTGAATCTAGAGACTCCATCTATTGCAAATCTGCTTACACAATCAGAGACATGCTTCTATATGTTATGAACCATGCTTCAAATATGGCTCTCCGTATACCAAAACCATATTCACAAAAATAGTTAACTATTTTGACTGAATAGACTAGAAACAATTTAGATCTAATCTACCTGCTAACTGGGAATTGACCAATAGAGTGCTTGGGAATTCGTATAAAAACTACAAGGTGTTATAAGGCATTATTGTAGGAGAAGAAATGAGCCTAATCTGTGGCAAGAGAGATTTAGTCTTGGCAACAAAAAGTCCTTCTGCACTGCCGTAGTATTCATCCATTAAAATAAGTAAGCCATTGACTTAGAAGATGAGTACTTGGGTTCCACTACCTCTTTTCCCTCTGTAAACATAGGCAAGTCACTTAAGCCTCTGAGTCTGCTGTTCCTCAGCTATAAAGTGGGATAGTAATGCCTATTTTGCATGCTTGTGGAGATGATTAAAGTGAAATGAGACCACTACATAGACTGTGGCTGAATACATGTTTCAATTCAACCAGTGTTTATCGAAAGGCTATCCTGTGCCAGGAGTGGGACGTGGGTAGAGGGTAGAGATTGCCTAGGGAGTGTATTGCAAATAAGAAACACACTATGAAGCAGGGCAAGGCCTGATTAAAATCTTCAATGACACTAAGCACTTGAAAAACATATAGTGCCTCCTCCACAAGTAATTCAAAATAAAAGGTATAAGAAAGTACAGCTAAGTTCTGAATTTCTCCAAGGAAATAATAAACACTTATATAGTACTTACAGTGTTCCAGGCATTGTTGTAAGCATTTTACATTTGTTAACTGATTTAGTCTTTATAAAAATCCTATGAGGCAGATACTATCCCCCATTTTACTGATGAAAAAACTGGATTACATAGAGGTTAACTAACTTTCCCAAGATCACAATGTTGATAAGTATCAGAGATAGGATTTTGAACCCAATTTATGTTCTTAATTGCTATGTTATACAGCCTCTTCAAGATGACTCACTCTCTCCTCTCTGCCTCTCTCTTTTTCTCTTCCTCCTTCCCTTGTTCCCTTCCTCCTTTCCACTTTCCACCCTTCCTTCCTTCCTTCCTTCCTTCCTTCCTTCCTTCCTTCCTTCCTTCTTTTCTTCATTCTTTCCTTTCTGTCTTCTGAGGAAACAAATATCAGCAATTTTTCCCTTGCAACTACTTTTCTTAAACACAACTTTAGACATCATGCCAATGTATTCATGCTCCTTAAACTGTGATATGTGTGATTATATCATGAAGGTATAGAAAGTCAGAGGCTAAATAATGCCCATCTTCTTGGAACACCAATTTTAGTCAAGCATATGGTTATACAGAACTAAAATGTACTGAGCACTTAATGAGTCAGGAATTTAGGCCTCAAAATAACTCATGAAGAAGATAATATTATTCCCACCTTAATGATGAGACACTGAGGCTTATAGCGATTAAGCAACTTGTCCAAGGTAACAGAGCTAATAAGCAGTGGAGCTAGCGTAACTTGAAGGCTAACTTGGAGCTTGGCTTAACTGATGCCAAGTACTCTTAACTACTGTGCTCCATATCTTTAAAGCACAGATGTATAACAGAAAACAAATTTCACATCAATAACATTTTGAAGAAATGTCAAACTTGTAGCCAGCTACTTTAGGCTACAACCTCAGATCCCAAAGATAAAGTAAAAAAGACCAAGGGTGCACTATCACCACATCTATTCAACATAGTTCTGGAAGTCCTAGCCAGAGAAGTCAGGCAAGAGAAGGAAATCAAGGGTCTCCAAATGGAGAAAGAAGAGGTCAAACTATTGCTCTTTGCTGATGATATGAAATTATATCTAGAAAACCCCAAAGATTCTGCCAAGAGACTCTTGGAATTGATAAATAAGTTCAACAAAGTCTCAGGTTAAAAAATCAATGTACACAAATCAGTAGCATTCCTACACACCAACAACAGTCAAACTGAGAACCAAATCAAAGACTCAATACTTTTCACAATGGCTACAAAGAAAATAAAATACCTGGGAATATATTTAACCAAGGAGGTAAAAGATCTCTACAAATAGAACTACAAATCACTGAGGAAGGAAATTGCAGATGATATAAACAAATGGAAAAATACATCATGCTCATGGATAGATAGAATCAACATTGTTAAAATATCTGTACTATCCAAAGTGATTTACAGATTCAATGCAATCCCCATCAAAATACCAACATCATTTTTCACAGATCTAGAAAAAAATAATTCTATGCTTTGTTTGGAAACAGAAAAGAGCCTGAATAGCCAAAGCAACCTTAAGGGAAAGGAACAAATCTGGAGGCATCAATTTACCAGACTTTAATCTATACTACAAGGCTCTAGTAACCAAAATAGCATGGTACTGGCACAAAAATAGAGACATAGACCAATGAACAGAACAGAGAACCCAGATATAAAACCATCCACATATTGCCATCTGATCTTTGACAAAGTGGACAGCAATATATACTGGGGGAAAGAATCCCTATTTAATAAATCATGCTGGGAAAAGTAGATAGCCACATGTAGAAGATTGAAACAGGATCCATGTCTCTGACCACTCACAAAAATTAATTCAAGATGGATCACAGACTTAAATCTAAGACATGAAAACATAAGAAATCTAGAAGAAAATATTGAAAAAACCCTTCTAGATATTGACCTAGGCAAAGAATTTATGAAGAAGACCCCATGACAATCACAGCAACAATGAAAATAAATAAATGGGACTTGATTAAATTAAAAAGTTTCCACATAGCCAAGGAAACAATGAACAGACCAAATAGACAACTTACAGGCCAGGAAGGGTGAATCACGCCTGTAATCCTAGCACTCTGGGAGGCTGAGGTGGGAGGATTGCTTGAGCTCAGGAGTTCGAGACCAGCCTGAGCAAGAGTGAGACCTTATCTCCACTAAAAATAGAAAAAAATCAGCTGGGTGTTGTGGCACGTGTCTGTAGTCCCAGCTACTTGGAAAGCTGAGGCAGAAGGATCACTTGAGCCCAGGAGTTGGAGGTTGCAATGAGCTACAATGACTCCATTGCGCTCTACCCAGGACTACAGAGTGAGACTGTCTCAACAACAACAAACAAAACAAAAAACAAACGAACAAACAAAAAAACCAAATAGACAACCTACAGAATGGGAGAAAATATTTGCATGCTATACATCCAATAAACAGCTAATAATAAGAATCTACAAAGAACTCAAGCAAATCAGTAAGAAAAATTCAAACAACCCCATTAAAAAGTGGGCAAAAAAATGAAGCTTTTCAATAGAAGATAGACTAATGGCCTATGGACATATGAAAAAATGCTCAGCATCACTAATCACCAGAGAAATGCAAATCAAAACCACAATGAGATATCACCTAATCCCAATGAGAATGGCTTTTATCAAAAAGTCCCAAAACAGTAGATACCAGCGTGGATGCAGAGAGACGGGAACATTCATACACTGTTGGTGGGACTGCAAATTGGTGCAGCCTCTATGGAAAATAGTATGGGGATACCTCAAAGAACTAAAAGAAGACCTACCATTTGATCTAGCAATTCCACTACCGGTTATTTATCCAAAGGAAAAAAAGTCATTTTATCAAAAAGATACCTGCACTCAAATGTTTATTGCAGCACAATTCACAATTGCAAAGATGTGGAAATAACCCAAGTGCCTATCAATTCATCAGTAGATTAATAAAATGTGGTATATGTATACCATGGAGTACTACTCAGCCATAAAAAATGAATTAATACCTTTTGCAACAATCTGGTTGGAACTGGAGACCATTCTCCTAAGTGAAGTATCTCAAGAATGGAAAAACAAACGCCACAAGTACTGACTATTAAATTGGAACCAACTGGTCAGCACTCATGTGCACAGATGGAAGTAAAACTCAACGGAAATAGTGCAGGGGGGAGAGAGAAGGAGGTGATGGGTGAAATCATACCTAACGGGTACAATTTACACTATCTGGGTGATAGGCACACTTATAACTTTGACTCAAACTGTACAAAAGCAATCCATGTAACCAAAACATTTGTACCCCCATAATATTCTGAAATAAAAAAAGAATTCACTATCCTCAGTTGCTATGGCTACTGTGGTGAGAAAAAATGAGAAGCCCTACAAAAAGTATACATGACCAGAATTGGACGAGACTGGCATATTCATTGGGCCCCATCCATATTGACTAATGAAGACTGTCTTGTGAGCATCTAATTCTGGTTGCCTATATCAGTCAGGGCCCCTAAAAGAAAGAGATGGCACATTCAAATTAGGAGAATTTGAGAGGAGTTGAATTAAGGGGCTATTTATATAAAAGTGGATGGGATATAGGGGACACATAATGGATAGTGCAATAACTCAGAGATATTAGCAGCAAAGTTATTACCAGCCCTAGGCCTGAAGGGACAAGGGGGAAGAATGGTTACTAGAAGGCAAAAGGAGAGAGTGGTGTGGAGAAGGCTGCCTCGAGAGAAGCAGTGCCCGTTGATCGGGGGACACAGTCATCTCAAGGAAACTTCATAGCGAGAGAGCCAAGGGAATCAATACCCTGACCTCACTCTCCTCCTTCCCTCTGACCTCCTTTGGAAGCTTCCCATTAGCCAAACTGAGCCGGATGCCAGAGGGCAAGGGAGCTGGTCGATGTAATCCATACAGTTCAGATTATGGAAGGCAGAGAGCAGGGAAGAAAAGGGCAGAGAGTGGATTTGGAAAGGGCAAATAGAAGACATCCAGCACAATTTCCTTGTGAGACTGCTGTGAGACCTACCAAAATGTACTGTTACCACCTTCTCAGTCTGCTGATACCATGGAGACTCAATAAAAGTGACGTCCAAGAGATCACTCCAGCCCATAGATACTAAAATTTACAGTGTATTAGGATATTGCCAGCTGCTCTGATAAACTCCAAACTCTCAGTGCCATAACACAGTAAAAATATTTTACAGTTCGATGCGACTATTTCTGAATATGAAGGGCTTCCACATGGACCCAGATCTTTCCATGTCATGCCATTGCCTCTTCTGGAGCCTTGGAGTTCTCTCCATTCAACCAGTAGATAAAGAAATAGACTAAAGTCGCTGCTTCTTAACTATTTTGGCCTAAAAATGACATGAAGCAATTTCTCTAAATTCAACTAGTGAGACCTAGTGACACGGCCCCATCTAAACATGAGGGGGGCTGAAAAATGCAGTGCCTGGCTGTATAGCTGCTACCCAACAGCAACCCTACAATATGGAATGGGAGCAGGAATATTTGGGGATCAGTTAGGCATCTGTGGCACAGATAGCTTTGCAGGAAAAAAAATAAACTTAAATTCTTTATACAAACTGACAATATCCTATCAACCACTTAATAAAATGGTTATTGCAGGCTACTATATGGTAGGCACTGTGTGGAAGAGAAAGGAAGTATTAAGCTTAGTAACTGTCTTTAAAAGACTTATAATATTTGCAGAGGCGTCCAGGTAAAATAGCTAAAATTGAATCAATTATTTAGTTATTTTCCAGTTCCTGATGCCTGCTGCCATGAAAATGTAAATATATGAATGGTTGATTTAACTCATTCTTTTTTAAATCCATATATTTGCAGGCTTTCTACACAGATTCATATAATTCTAGCATTCTAAATAAAATTGATCCATCAATTTTGTTATGCTACCAGTAACTTATTTATTTATTCAGAAAATATAGTCAAGCTTTTTGTCTGTAACTGTAGCAACAGCCTTGGGTCCTCTAATCACCACAAACTAGTCCCCTCACTCCCCCTTGGTATCCTAAGGCCACTTATTTAATCCCAAGAAATAGTTATTAAAGAGCCTAATTTATTGTCTCATGAAAAGAAAAGAATTCCAATTAATTACATGTAATTTTACTGTAAGGTTCCAACCTCTAATTCAATTTCTATTGATTTAGGCTTTTTCTTTTTTCCTTCGGTATGTCCCTTAAGAGCACCTTAGTTATTTTATTCTTTGAGATTGAATTTTGTTAAAAAAGGCAGTGACATACAGGTCAGGTTTGGTTTGTAAAAGTCAAAAGCCGCCTGGCAGAACAATTAGCAAGGCGACTGTGAGAAAGGCTGGAATCCACAGATAAGACAAACATCTGCATTCCTAACATACCAATCCCATGTTTTGCTGGGGGAAAAATTACTCTTCTAATGATGGGAATATGTGACATTTTTCTTTCTTCTTTAGATTGAGAAAGGCTATAATGAGATTTAAAACAAATGAAGTAGCAGCTACTGCCTGGCCTGCCAATGAAGACATGGCACAAAATCTAGGGAGGCTACATAAAGACCCCAGATAATCGAAGTCCGCTATTACTTTAAAAACTTAAAATTAGCCTGCCAAATTTTCAACCTCGCCCTATACCGAGACCAAGAGCTGCCCACAAGAAGCAAGACCAGCTCCTTCAAATTGCACTTCCTTTCCCTGGCCTTTCCTAAAGAGATACTAATTAGCAGTAAAAAAGTTGTAGATCTATGAGTGAAGGAAGAGGAGCTTGAAGCCTACCTCAAGCCCTGGATTATAGAGCAATTGCCATTGCTACGAGCCTGCAATGCTGATCACATGGAATTAAAATAAACCATCTGACAGAATTCACTCTGCTGACTGACCATACTTCTAGCACAGCCTCTACACCATTCCAAAGTAAATGAAAAAGGGCGTTAAGATACTGTACAGTGGGGAAGAAGGGTTTTATACCAGTCCAGCAGCCAGTCTTGTGCTTAGATAGAGCAGGTGGCCATTTATGGAGTGTTGTTTCAGTGCCCCAGGAAGTCTCCCTGGCCCCAAAGAGCTATTCTTCCCCGTTTCTGTGCCTAAATTCTTCTCAAAAAAGCCACATCTCTTCTTTTCACAAATCGAAATAAAATGAAAATATTAATCTCATCAGGGTGCCTGGAACTCTGATGCCTGCCAGAGTTTGGATGATGAGATTATAAGAAAAATAAGGCCTAGAAGCTGAGCAACCGTGCTCTTCAGATTTCCCCTTCAGACTCATCAATTTATCTGAGGAGAGAATTGTAAAAAGAAGATTCAGGTAGCGAGAAAGGCCACATATACAAAACCAGCAAGGACATTTTAAATCCTAAAGGGCTTGCCAGAACCAGCTCTGATGTTCTGAAGTTTCACAGTGATGTGGCTAAGAATGGATTCACTTTTATTTTCCCTGCTTGGATTTCAATGAACGTTTTAATGTGTGTCTGTCTTCAATTTGGGAAAATTCTCAATCATTAATATTGTGCCTCCTCATTATCTCTATTTTCTCTTCCCGGAACTCCCGTTAGATAAACTGCAACTTTTCATTCTATTCTTTGTGTATCTTGCATGTTTTCTCTCTTTTTAGCTCTCTGTACTAAATGAGATCTCTTGTTTGATTCAGTAATTCTTCCTTAAGCGATGTCTAGTCTACTACTATTGAGGTTTTGTATTCAAATAATGTTTTTTTTTTTTGAGACAGAGTCTTACTCTGTTGCCCGGGCTAGAGTGCCGTGGCATCAGCCTAGCTCACAGCAACCTCAGACTCCTGGGATCAAGCAATCCTTCTGCCTCGGCCTCCCGAGTAGCTGGAACTACAGGCATGAACCACCAAGCCCGGCTAATTTTTTCTATATATTTTTAGTTGTCCAGCTAATTTCTATTTTTTTTTTCAGTAGAGACGGGGTTTCGCTCCTGCTCAGGCTGGTCTCCAACTCCTGAGCTCAAACAATCCGCCCGCCTCGGCCTCCCAGAGTGCTAGGATTACAGGCGTGAGCCACCACCCCCAGCCCAATAATATTTTTATAACTTCATTGAGGTGTTATGTACATGCAATAAAATGCACCTATTTAAATGTGCAATTAGATGACAAATGTGCATACTCATGTTATGATCACCCAATTAAGATATAGAACATTTCCATCACACCAGAAAGTTCCTTTATACTCCTTTGCAGTCCATCTCCTACAAGGCTGAAGTAACTGCTAAAGCTATTTATGCGTCACGGATTAGTTTTAGCTGATCTAAAACATGATATATGGAAACATATAGTAAATATTCACTGGATCTGGTTTGTTTTGTTCAACACACTGCTTTTGAGATTCACCCATGTTGCTGAGAGTATCAGAAGTTTATTTAGATTGCTGAGTAGTATTTCATTGTATGGATATGCCACAGTTTATTTATTCACCAGTAGATGGATATTTAAGTTGTTTCCAATTTTTAGCTATAATGACTAAATCTGCTGTGAACATTTGTATGCAAGTCTTTGTGTGGACATATGTTTCCATTTCTATTGGGTAAATACCTCCAAGTGGAATTGCATAGGTTAGGTGTATGTTTAACTTTATAAGAAACTGACAAAAGTGGCTGTACCATTTTAATACCTCTAGTAATGTATGAGAGTTCCAGTTGCTCTACATCCTTGTCTGTGCTTGTTATTATCAATCTCTTTAATTTTACCCATTATAGTAGCTATGAAATGGTATCTCATGATTTTAATTTGCTTTTCCCTAGTGACAATGATTTTAGGCACTTTTTCATGTACTTATTGGCCAATTGGCCATTCACATATATTTGATGACATGTCTGTTCAAGTTGTTTGTCTATTTTTTGTAATAAATACTGAGTTGTTTGGCTGCTTAGTATTGAATTGTAAGAGCTCTTTATAATGCTGAATAAAAATATTGAGCGTATTTTCTCCCAAAGTGTGTCTTGTTTTCTCACTTTCTCAATTGTGTTTTTTGAGAATCAGATTTTTTAAAAATTTTTGATAGAGTGTTGTGATTGTTAATCTATGTGTCAACTTGATTGGTTTACAGGGTGCCTAGACATTTGGTCAGACATTATTTTAGGTGTTTCTGTGAAGGTGTCTCTGGATGAGGTTACCATTTGAATAGGTAGACTGAGTAAAGCAGATTCCCTTCCCTGATATGGGTGGACTCATTCAATCAATCGAAGGCCTGAATAGAACAAAAAGGCTGAAGAAGAGTAAACTCTTCTGCCTGATTACCTGAGCTGAGACATCAGTTTTTTCCTGCCTTCAGACTCAAACTAAAATGAGTTCTTCTTGGATATCAAGTCTGCCAGCCTTCAGACTGGAACTATACCATTGGTTCTTCTGTGTCTCCAGCTTGCTGATTGAAAATCTTGGGACTTGTCAACCTTCATAACAGAGTGATCTAAATGTATGTGTGTGTGTATATATATATATATATATATATATATATATATATATAATCTCCCCATCCTGCAGAACCCTGACTAATTTAATAAGTATAATTTATCATTTCAAAAAATTCATGGCTAGTACTTTTGTATCTAAAAAAAATCTTTATCTACCACAAGATCCTGAAGACTTTATCCTATAGTTTCTTCTAGAATTTCTACGTTGACCTTTTACATTTAGGTTCATGACCCACTGTAAGTTAATTTTGTGTATGAAGTGAAGTACAACTTGAGGTTCTCTCTCTCTCTCTCTCTCTCTCTCTCAAGTAATTCTGTCTCAAATCCTTTTCTTCGAATAATAGACTTTATTTTTTAGAGCAATTTTAGGTTCACAGTGAAATTGAGGGGAAAGTACAAAGAGATCTCACTTACCCCCACCTCCCCCTCACACACAGCCTCCCCACCATCAATATCATTTGTTACAGTTAGTGAACCTACATTGAGACCATCATTATCAACCAAAATCCATAGTTTACATTAAGGTTCACTCTTTGTATTGTACAGTGTATGAGTTTTGACAAATGTATAATGACATGTATCCACTATTAGAGCATCATACAGTATAGTTTCATTGCCCTCAAAATCCGGTGTTCCACTATTTATCCCTTTCTTCCCTCAAACCCCTGGCAACCACTAATATTTTTACTGTCTTTATAGTTTTGTCTTCACCAGAATGTCATATAGTTAGAATCATACAGTATGTAGCTTTTTCAGATTGGCTTCTTTCACTTAGTAATATGCATTTAAGATTCCTCCGTGTCTTTTCATGGCTTGGTAGCTCATTTCTTTTTAGTGCTGAATAATATTCCATTGTCTGGAAGCACCACAGTTTATTTATCCATTCACCTATTGAAGGATATCTCGGTTGCTTCCATGTTTTGGTAATTATGAATAAAGCTGCTATAAACATTCACGGGCAGGTTGTTCTGTGGACATAAGTTTTCAACTCCTTTGGGAAAATACCAAGGAGCACAATTCCTGGATCATATGATAAGACTATGTTTAGCTTTGTAAGAAACTGCCAAACTGCCTTCCAAAGTGGCTGTACCATTTTGATTTCCCACCAGCAATGAATGACAGTTCCTGTTACCCCACATCCTGACCAGCACTTGGTGTCATCAGTGTTTTGCATTTTGATCATTCTAATATGCGTGCATTGGTATCTCATTGTTTTGGCTTGCAATTCTGTAGTGACATTCAATGTTGAGCATCTTTTCATATGCTTAATTTGCCATCTGTAAATCTTCTTCAATGAGGTGTCTGTTCAGGTATTTTGCCCATTTTTAATTGAGTTGTTCATTTTCTTAGTTGAGTTTTATGAATTCTTTGTGTATTTTGAGTAACATTCCTTTATCAGATACATCTTTTGCAAATATTTTCTCTCAGTCTGAGGCTTATCTTCTCAATCCCTTGCCAGTGTCTTTCACAGAGCAGACCTTTTAAAATTCTAATGAAGTCCAACTTATTTTTTCTTTCATTGATTGTGTCTTTGATGTTTTATCTAAAAGTCACCACCAAACCCAAGATCATCTAGATTTTCTCCTATGTTATCTTCTAGGAATTTTATAGTTTTGTGTTTTACATTTAGATCTATGATCCATTTTGAATTAATTTTTCTTAAGGGTATAAGGTCTGCATCTGGATTTTTTTTGTGTGTATGTGGAGGTACAGTTGTTCCAGTACCATTTAGTCTTTTCAGACTATCCTTTCTTCCATCAAATTGCCTTTGCTCCCTTGTCAAAGATTAGTTGGCTATATTTGTGTGAGTCTATGTCTGAGCTCTCTAGTCTATTCCACTGATCCATTTATCTATTCTTTTACCAATAAAACATTGTCCTTACTTGTGTAGCTTTATAATTATTAATAATAGTAAGTCTTGAAGTCAGGTAGTGTCAGTCCTTCAACTTCATTCTTCTTTTTCAATGTTATGTTAGCTATTCTGGGTCTTTTGCCTTTCCACATGAACTTTAGAATCAGTACATCAATACCCACAAAATAACCTGCTTGGATTTTGACTAGAATTGCATTGAATCTATAGGTCAAGTTGGGAAGAATTGACATCTTACCAATATTGAGTCTTCTTCATGAGTATGAAATAACTTTCCAGTTATTTAGATCTTCTTTGATTTCTTTCATCAGAGTTTTCCAGTTTGTCTCATAAAGGCCTTGTGCAGATTTTGTTAGATTTATACCTAGGTGTTTCATTTTTCTGGTACTAATTAAATGGTGTAATGTTTTTAATTTGAAATCCCAATTGCTCATTGGTGGTATATAGGAAAGCAATTGACTTTTCTGTATTAACCTTGTATACTGCAATCTTGCTATATTCACTTACTAGCTCCAGGAGATAGGTTTGCTCTTTTATTTGTTTGTTTGTTTGTTTGTTTTTGTCAATTCTTTGAGATTTTCTACATAGATAATCATGTCATCTGCAAACATAGGCATTTTCATTTGTTCCTTCTCAATCTATACCCCATTTCTTTTCTTACTGCATTAGTTAGGACTTTCGATATGATGTTGAACAGGAGTGGTAAGATGAAATATCTTTGCTTTAATCTTGATCTTAACAGGAAAGCATCTAGTTTGTCACCAATAAGCATGATGTAGGCTGTAAGTTTTTTGTAGATGTTCTTTATCAAGTTGGGGAAGTTCCCTTGTCTTTCTAGTTTTCTGAGAGTTTTATCATGAATTGGAGTTGGATTTTGTCAAATGCTTTTTCTGTATCTATTGATATGGTTATGGGATTTTTCTTCTTTATGCTATTGATGTGATGGATACCTCAATTTACTTTTGAATGTTGAACCAGCCTTGCATAACTGGAGTAAATCCTAGTTGGTCATGGTATATAATTCTTTTTATACATTGTTGTATTCTATTTGCTAATATTTGTTGAGGATTTTTGCAACTATGCCCATGAAAGATATTGGTCTGTGTTTTCATTTCTTGCAATATTTTTGTCTGCTTCAGGTACTAGGGTAACCCTGGCCTCATAGAATGTGTTAGAAAGTGTATACCTTCTGCTCTATCTTCTTTGCCTACTCCAAGTTAATGAAGACTTTCTCCTATATTTTCTTCTAGAATTTTTACATTTAGCTTTCATATTTTAAATTTAGGTCTATGAACCACTGTAAGTTAATTTTGTGTATGAAGTGAGGTTTGAGTTGAGGTTCTTTTTCTTTTTTTTTTTTGAATCATTGAATATTCAATTGTCTCAGCACCATTTGTTGTGTGGCTCCATTTCTGATTCTAGTCTGTTCTGTTAATCTGTGTATGTTTACACCAACAGCATGCTTTTTTGATTACTGTGACATTGTATATTAAGTCTTGAAACAGATAGTGCCAATTACCCAACTTTGTTCCTCTTATTCAAAATTAATTTGGATATTCTAGGTTCTTTGCATTTCCACATAAATTTTAGAATCACTTTGCCATTTTCTTCCAGAAAGTCTCCTGGAATTTTTCTTGAGATTGTATTGAATCTCTGGTTCAATTAGGGAGAATCCACATCTTAGCAAAATTGAGTCTTCTGATCCATTAGCAGGATATATATACACACACACACACACATACATATCCCTTATATTTAAGGCCTCTTTATTTTTTCTCAGCTGTGTTTTCTAGCTTTCAGTGTCCAGATCTTACACATAATTTTATTAAATTTATCCATAAATATTTTGTGTTTTTGATGCTGTTATAAATGGTACTGTTTTATTTAATTATAATTTCCAATTTTTTCATAGCATATAATTGATTTTCACATATTGACCTTGTATCCTGCATCTATGTAAAATTCACTTATTAATGTCAATAGTCTTTTTGTAGATTCTTTAGGATTTCCTATGTACATATTTATGTTACCTGTAAATAAAACAGTTTCACATCTTCCTTCTTAATATTTATTTATTTTTATTTATTTAATTATTTTTTTGCCTCACTGCACTGCCTACAACCTATAGTAAAATCCTTGTCTCATTCAGGAACTTAGTGGGAAACATCCAACGTATCACCATTTAGTAAGAATATTAACTGTCTTTTTTTGTAGAAGCCCTTTATGAAATTGAGGACATTTCCTCTTTTTCTTAATTTGTGTATACATACATACATATATATATATATATATAATTCAGGAAATATATAGTATTTCATTGAATTCATGAAAATTCAATAGGCATTGAATTTTGTCAAATGATTTTTTCTTCACTGAAATGATCATAAGGTTGTATCCCTTGCTCTTTAATGTGCTGAGTTAGATTGATTTTTTTTAATATTAAAGCAATTTTACATTTCTGGGGTAAACCCCACTGGTAATGATATATTATCCATTTTGTATATTGCTGCATTGGATTTGCTAATATTGTCTTGAGGATTTTTGTGCCTATGTTCATGAGGGATATCAGTCTGTAATTTTCTTGTAATATATTAATCTGATTTTGATGCCAGAGTTATGATGGCCTCTGTCAGTGTTTATATAAGATTGATATGATTTCTTATAAAATTCACCATCTGGGCCTGGGCTTCTGTTTGTGGGGAGGTTTTTCATTATGAATTCAATGTCTTTAAGAGGTGTCTAATAGATATAGGACTATTTGTATTTTTCTATTTATCCTTAAGTTAGTTTTAGTAAGTTGTATATTTTACAGAGTTTACTCATTTCCTCATGTTATCTAATTTATTAGCCTAAACTTGTTCACAATATTCCTTTATTACTATTTTAATGTCTGTAGATTCTTTTTTATTATTTTTTTATTTCTGCATATTATGGGAGTACAAATGTTTAGGTTACATTGCCCTTGACCCCACCAAGTCAGAGCTTCAAGCGTGTCCATCCCCCAGATGATGCGCATCGCACACATTACGTTTGTATATACCCATCCCCTCCTCCCCCCTCCCATCTGCCCGACGCCCGATGAATGTTATTCCTATATGTGCACTTAGGTGTTGATCAGTGAAACAAGTTTGCTGGTGAGTACATGTGGTGCTTATTTTTCCATTCTTGGGATACTTCACTTAGTAGAATGGGTTCCAGCTCTATCGAGGAAAATATAAGGGGGTGCTATATCACCATTGATTCTTATAGCTGAATAGTACTCCATGGTATACATATACCACATTTTCTTAATCCACTCATGTATTGATGGGCACTTGGGTTGCTTCCACATCTTTGTGAACTGTAGATTCTTTAGTGACATCCCTTGTTCATTCCTCAAAGCTGTAATTTGTGTTTTCCCTTTTCTTTTTCTAATTGGTCCTGCTATGGGTTTATCAATTTTATTAATCACTTCAAATAACAAATTTTTTCTTCATTAATTTTGTATTACTTATATGATTTTTACATCATTGATTTCTGCTCTGATCTTTATTATTTCCTTAATTTTACTTGCTCTGAGTTTAGTTGGCTCTTCTTGAGTTTTGCTCTGGCAAGCAGCTAATTCATTGCCAGCTATTCTTGACCCTGTCAAGGCTTGGTTTTAGGCTTTATTAGGGTAAGGCTAGAGTAGCCATTACTCTAAAATGTGGTCCTGACTCCTAAGTTATGGCTTTTCTTGTATCTCAGCTAAATGCCCAGGATATATATGAGGCCTCTCTACTCTGGCTAGGCCAATGCTTGAACATTACCCAGCACTGTGCTACCTCTAGTGTCTTCATTCAATTCTCAACCCTATTGTAGCTAAGCCTTATGGAGTCTCATTCTGTACGTGTGAAAACAAGCCTTTGGCCCAAGGCCCATATGGAACCTCCACCTCCATAGATTTATAGGAACTCCTTCTGTGTAGCTCTCTCCTCTTCAGTACTCTGTCCTGCAATTTTCAGCTGCCTCAGTAGCCCCAAAGTTCAACCTCTGCCTTATCAGCTCAGGAATATTGTCAGGCTCCATTTTGTATCCACTTCCCTGAGCTGCGGTCAGGAAATTATCCCCACATACATAACCAGAGTGATAATGGTGTTTACCTTGTATGCTTCTGTTTTCTCCAAGATCACACACAGTCTTACACTCCTTATTGTCTGATATTTTTGATATTTATTGTTGCATTTCTATGTGCTTACAGTAGGAATAGCAGAACCATCTTGATGAAGGTGTCAGTTCTAATTCTTTCCCTGAGCTGCCTACACACATCCTTGTTTTGACCCTACCTCTGCCCTCCACAAAGGCAACACCTCTCCTCCAAACCTTATCATAACTAATTTAAATAACTTCTAACAGGTATTGACCACTCTTATTGGGTGCCAAGCATTGAGCTTGACACAGTATTATAAATTCATTTAATCATGGCAACTACCCATTGCGGTGGGTTCCAGTACTATATATACTTTATACACATAAGGAATTTAAACATCAAAGAGATTTAGTGACTCTAAGTCACACAAGTGGTAAATGGTAGAATAAGATTTGAACTCAGGTATGTTTAATGCACAGTGTATACTTATAACTATTATGCTATACTGCCTCACTTAGTTAATGCTCAAGATCAAACTTTTAGGGTGACCAACTATCCTGGGTTTGCCCAGAACTGTCCCAGTTTTATCACTGAAAGTACTGCATCCTGTGAAATCCCTCAGTCCTGGGTAAGTCTGGACAATCAGTCACCCTAGTTCATCTGGCAATCATTTTCTAGTCACAACCTATATGGTTATTGCCTTCTAAGGAATTACTGATGACAATAAATTCATAATTCACTTGCTCTATGGTGACACCAACTACCTTTCAGTAAAACCAGCCACTGTGTCTCATCTAAAAGGTAGCATAATGACAAGACCCTTGCAGGATTGTTTATTGTGCTTCATTGATATGTTTAGGCAAAAAATTTTGAAACTATAAGGGAAGACACATGCCCAAGCTTCTCCATCACTCTGTTATTCTTGAATATCACCACAAATAAGTCTGGTTGCTATATTCCCTTGAGATCCTACCTAATTGGAACCCACTGACTAGACTTGACTTTGTCAAATGGCTTCTGCAATTGAGAAGTCATAAAAAAGGAACTGGCAATTCTCTGGTATATTTGATAAGTGTAGGCAATCAATCCACATAGATGGGTGAATCCAATTGGCCTTTAAGAGGTCAGAGTTATTTGCTTTGCTTGTCTTCACATTAGACACTCATAATGTCAGCAGGCTAATTGCAAATCTTCTCTTAGTGTTGAGGAGGCCCAAGCCAAATGGCCTTTCTCATAACTCTGTCAGACCTTCAGTCCCCAAAATCCTAAGGAGAGTATTTGGATTTAGGGAATAGGAGGAATAGTGACACTTGAAAAGTTCAAAAAATTACTCACCAAAATTGGAAAAAGCTATCTATCTGAAAGGAGATTTTGTATCAATTAGATGAGCCATATTTCTCTCCAGCTGCACAATAAATTGCCCCTAGTAGGCTGACTGCATGTCTTTCCTTTCCAATGTGTCTAACTTACTACTAAAAAGGCACTAGGGAAAATTAGAGCCCAGCATTTCTTAAGCTCCCTCAAAATGAGAAGTCTTATATAAAGATATTGTATTAAATGAGTATGGTCTTTTAAATAACACTAGCTATTTCTGAAAAGTCTGAAAGCTACTTGCAATTTTGCCTGTAGTTCTTCCTGACTCTAAAAGCTTGCATTATAACCATGATTGTAAAGTTTTTCTTGATACCCAACTTTTCAGTATTTTGTTTGGCTCTCTTGGTTTCTTTTAATTCACTTTGGTTGCTCTGAGTTTGAGTGGTCTTGAAAATGCAGCATAATTGAACTTACTGTGATCTCTGTCTTTGGTTGCATTTGGCTGCCTAGAAAATCATGTATTTTCCAAAACTAAGGTCTAAAAGTATTTTTCTACTCTACTATCATGAAACCAGAATGTGGTGATATTTTCAAAGGCTATGAAAATAATTAAGCATTTCAAATTGACAGAGTATCCAAAGAAGCAAAAGTGGACTTCTTTTTATTTATTTTTAAAATTGAGTCCACTTATTAGAGGGAATTTTTATTAAATTAATGTTTACTACTAAGTTGTTAGCTGTTGCCCAAGTCATCACAAAGGGAAAATCTTGCCCATTTCCTCCCTATAGCAGAGACCCTCCAAATATGCTCTTGCCTTCTTCTCAACTTGATCCTTGGAAACATCACAACTATCCTTCTTTGACAGTTCTTATCCCACGTCTTCTCTGGGTCCTAAACAAACACTGTTGTTATTTACATTATATAGCAAAAACATTGGAAAGAAAAGAATGAAGAAAAACTGAACTCCAGATGCTCTCTGTGTTAAGACCATAACCATAAGACCATAGGAATTGGGAGCTTTAACATGGGAGGCAGAGCTGGAAGCTAGTGTGAAAGATGAACTGGGTGGCGGAGCCAGGTGTGCAAACACATACCACAGGTCAATAGATAGCAGTGGATAACAGGGACAAAAATCCCTCCGTCTTAGAGCTTGCATTCTAGTGCCATTCAGGTGTCATTCCTTTCCAAATTTACCATCTAAATGCTTTGGCCTTCTTTTCCATCTCTATTCCCACTGCCACAACTCCAGTCTCATCTCAAATTCCCTCTTGTCCAAACTATAGCAATTGTCTCCCAACTAGTTTCCCTGTCTCCAGGTTAATACCCCTGAAACCCACCCTCCTAATTTCCAACAAATTAATCTTTCTAAAGCTCATCTCTAAGCATATTACTCTTTTGCTCTAAAACTTTCAATAGTTTCCCATTATTTTGAATTAATCCTAAAACTCATTAGTTTGGCATTTGCGACCATTCACAAAATGGCCCCAACCTACCCTTTCAGCCTTGTCGCACCCCACTGACCTACCTCTACATTTCAGCCTCTCTATGCTTTCTCAACTCGATTCCTTTGCCTACCTTAGTCCCTTTGACTTGAATTCTGTTCTCCCCACAAACAATCTCACACATCCAAATCATACTTATCCTTCAAGGTACACATAGCACTAAAGTGGGTAATCACAGATAATCCGTATAAGTGATCCACCTTCTCAGTCATATGCCCCCCTCCTCCATAGAGCTGTCTTTTTAACCACACTTGCTTTTGCTCAGATTTTTCCCTAGGATCAGATATAGTCTGGGCCCTTTATAGCATGTGGACAGACCTACTCCTTGATGACCTGACTTTCAAATATCACCTACCTGAGGTACCCTGCACTATCCTAGTGAACATATTTGTCCCAGGTTCTGGCTCTTTCTCTTTCTTTTTCTGTCACATGTGGTGCTATGGACTGAATATTTGTTTCCACCTAAAATTCATATGTTGAAATCCTAACCCCCAAGGTAATGGTGTTGGGAGATGGGGCCTTTGGGGTGTGATTAGGTCATCAGGGTGTAGCCCTTATGAATGGGATGAGTGCCCTTACAAAAGATGTCATCACCCCTTCCACTGTATGAGGACACAGCAAGAAGGTGGCATCTATGAAAAAGTAGGCCCTCCTTAAACACCACTGGCACCTTGCTCTTGGACTTCCAAGCCCCTAGAACTGTGAGAAATAAGTTTCTGTTGTTTATAAGTTAGTCAGTTCAAGACAGTTTGTTACAGCTGCCAAATGGACTAAAATATGCGCACTAAGAAACTTCATATCTGTGGCCAAGACCCAAAATGACAAATGATGGCCTTCATTTCATCTACCAACTTCACCACTTTTCCTCCACTGGTTAGTTGCTAAAATCGTTAAGTGTGAGGAATTACACTCAGGTAATTCTCTATATTAAAACGTAGTATTAGTGTATGTGTAGAGCTCACTGAGCTCACCTCAGTTCTAAAACCTAAGAACTCTGGGTAGCCTGCCTTCCCCTCCCCACTCTGCCCATTGTCCCAGGCTGTCCAGAATCCAGGAAGCTATCCAGAATCCACAGCACCCTGTAGTTACTGGTGTTAACATTTAGAAGCACAGCCTCATAAAAGTGATGTATGATTGCTGCCCTTTGGATGAACTAGTTCTCACCCAATTACCCCCACCAATATTTTCAACCAAAACACTTAGTTTGGTGACCCCTTAAAGCCACAACAGTTTCAACTAATAAATATAAAACACTCATAAAAACCTATGAGCAGACTCACAGTATTATAAGGATGATAATAATAATAAGTAACATTCATTAACTATTTATTATGTCAGGCACTGTGCTGATTACTTTGTCAGTATTATCTCAATTCTTCCAACAACACTATGAGGTAAACAATGCACTATTTTTCTCCCCTTTTTACAGATGAGATAACAGAAGTACACAGAGATATAGTAATTTAGAAAGGGTCACACAGCTAATAAGTAACAGGAACCATGACATCTGTTGATTATGTTGCTATAGTCATCTCTGCCTGGGATATCAACTCCAAAGGCCTTTTTTGCTGGCTTTCAGGACTCTTGCCTATCTACGACCCTCTTATTCTAATTTTTGATTACTGCTGAATAAAAACTCTCCCCTTTAGCTAACCTAATTATCATCACTCTGGAGAAAAATATTTCTTCAATTTGGGAGGTCTTTCTTTTATTCCCCACTATTCTATGGCCTTCATCCTTTTCAAAGCACACTTCCAAACACACCTTTCTAGAAAGGCTCAACTCCATCTCCCTTATTTAGCCCAGAAAATCTATAAAGAAGCATAGAAGCATCAAAACATCACTAACCAGTACACAGTACTCTTCAAAGTGCTGCCCTGCTAGAGGCCAAGGAGGATTCTTTGAATTCATTCATGCCACAAATATTTACTAGGAGCCTACACTATGTATGAGACATAATTTTAGGCTTTGAGGATACCACAGTGAGCAATTCTACCCTTTAGGCGGGGCTTACATCCTGATTGGGGAGACAATGAACAAAATAAATAGATCAATGTTATAGCATGTTAGATGGCAGTGAGCGCGAAGAAGAAGGGAGTAGGGAGTGTTTTGTGAGAGTGGGCTTCAATTTGCAATAGACTGGGTAAGATAAACTTCACTGAGAAGATGATATGTGACATAATTTAGGTAAAGATCAGAATTGCCCCACCTGACATCCACTTGCAGACACTTGCTAACTTGAGTAGCAAACTGGGTGGGGGATGGAGGGTGGGGAACAGGTGTTGAATAAAAGCTTTTGAAAAAGTTTGACTCTTAATGTGAATAAACTCTCACATTCGGAGAAAGTATTTATTTAAGGTGTCTTCATCACAGCTTCCACCATCATTTATACTTTTCTTTTTTCTTTTCAAAACTATTTGGGCTGTCTATAGCATAGCCTCACTTCGAGAGGAAATAGGTCAACATGGACCTTGGAATCAAACCACCTAGTTTTCCCCTCTCAGCTCTGCCACTTACTTACTTGTGTGACTCTGAGGCAAATCACTTAACTCAGCTTCTTCTTAAGCAAAATGGGAATATAATAGTCGTCATCTCAGAGGGCTGTTGTGGTGATTAAATGGGACAATGTATGTGAAGTATTTTATACAGTGCTCACAAAAGCTAGGTTATTGTGGTAGTTGTTGCTGTTGGATTTTTGTCAGTATGATATGGATGAATTGGTGGCCACAACACCCTAAAACAGATATTTTTCAGCCTCTGCCAAAAATATTAATTTAGATGTGGTTCCATATTGAAAGTAGATGTTAAAATAGTTATTTGGAGTGTTCATCTGTATGTGGCAGTGACAAAAAAATTGTAGAGAAACAAACCAACAAGATAGCTGGGGGAAAATCAATAACAGCACAGCTGCAACTGGGGAATGGTTAACTTCAGCAGCTATTTACTAATATGAACAGATTCTCTTTAGGGGCAAGAGCAAGCCTTCAGCAAAGCTGGGAGTAAGAGCTATTTTGACATATGACTTGATGCCAGAAATATTCTGAATCAATAAAGATGCATTGCCTACTTAAACTTGAATGTATATTTTTCTATTTTGCTGACAATTATTTGTGGGTAGAAAATACATCAAAAATATGTGTTTGAGCTAGGAAACATGCATCTTAACTTAATTTCAAACATATGAACAAACGTGTTTTTAAGCTCAATGTAAACAAATTTGTTTTGGCGTCAACAACTAATATTCTACATTACAGCCTAAAGTCTAGTTTTTTACCAAACAATAAACCCATTAAGATAGAAGTACAGAATGGAAATACTGACACACTCTTCACTTCACACTAAGCAAGAACATGATCCACAATTAATGATATTTGAGTCCTGAGTTTCCATAAATCTTTTACATATTTGCAATACTGCTGAAACTTTTTTCAAGAGGATTTCTAAAAAGTGGATGGAGGAGAGAAAGAAAGAGAATTAGGCATTGGATTCTAGTCTCAGTTAATTTGGTTACTCTTCACCAATTCATATATATATATACCCGCCACACACACACATACGCACACACAGAAAGGTCAGTTTCGTGCTGATTACTGCATTCTACTAGCAAACAAGAAAATCAAAAGCTAACAAAAACTTCATCCTTTAGCATTTCCTTCATGAGGCACTCCCTTCCTACCATTCAGATCTTTTCTTCTGCGATACTTGTGGTAATTTGTCTTCCATAGATTCTTCCAGCAGGATCTTGATTTCCCTTGGCATGCTTTAGACCCAGACACCCACGAGAGAATTGTTGGAGAATGCCAAGGGGATCCCTCATACACTATTGGTGGGAATATAAATTAGTACAGCCACTATGAAGAACAGTATGCAGGTGGCTTGAACCTATAATCCTAGCACTTTGGGTGGCCAAGGCAGGAGGATTGCTTGAGGCCAGGAATTTGAGACCAACCTGAGCATGAGCAAGACCCCTGTCTCTACTAAACATAGAAAAATTAGCTGGATGTGGTGCCTGTAGTCCCAGCTACCAGGGAGGCTGAGGCAGGAGGATCACTTAGCCCAGGAGTTTGAGGTTGCAGTGAGCTATAATGATGCCACCGCACTCTAGCCCAGGAGACAGTGAAAGACCCTGTCTGAAAAAAAATCTACAAATGGCACTACGACATGATCCAGCAATTCTACTACTGGGTATATATCAAAAAGAAAGGAAATCAATATATCAAAAAGATATCTGCACTTCTATGTTTATGGCAGCAGTATTAACAATAGCCAAAATATGGAATCAACCTAAGTGCCCATCAGCAAATGAATGGTTAAAGAAAATGTGATACATATACACAATGGAATATTACGCAGCCATAAAAGAATGAAATCTGGTCATTTGCAGCAACATGGATGGAACTGAGAGTCATTATGTTAAGTGAAATAAGCCAAGCACAAAAAGACAAATATTGCCTGCTGTCATTCATATGTGGAAGCAAAAAAAAGCGGAGCTCATGAAGATAGAGAATAGATTGTTGGTTACCACAGGCCAGGAAGGGTAGGGTGGAGAGAGGGATGAAAAGAAGTTGATACATGGTTTGATAGAAGAAATACAATCTGATGTTAGATTAGTAGCATGACTGTAGTTTACAATAATCTCCTGTATATTTCAAAATAGCTAGGAGGGAAGAATTCAAATGGCTCTAGCATAAAGAGAAGACAAATATTTAAAATGGTGGATATCCCAAGTACACTGATTTGATCTTTACAAATTATATGAATGTATTAAATTATCACATGTACCTTGAAACTATGTACATCTATTATGAATCATTTAAAAAGATGACATGATCTTATGTGTAGAAAACACCAAATATTCCACAAATAAACTGTTAGAACTAACAAACTAATTCAGCAAAGTTGTAGAATACAAAATCAACATACAAAAATCATTTATGTTTACATATACTAGCAATGATCAATCTGAAAAGAAAATTAAGAAAACAATCTCACTTATAATAGCATCAAAAAGAATAAAATACTTAGGAATAAACTTAACCAAGGAGGCGAAAGACGTATACATCAAAAACTACAAAATGTTGATAAAAGATAGTAAAAAAGACAGCAATAAATGGAAAGACATCTTTTTTCATGACTCGAAGATTCAATATTGTTAAGATATCAATACTTCCCAAATCAATCTATAGATTCAATGCCATCTCTATCAATAGCCTATGTTTTTTGCAGAAATAGAAAATTCCATCCTAAAATTCATATGGAATCTCAAGAAACCCTAAATAGCCAAAACAATCTTTGGAAAGAACAAAGTTGGAGGTTTCATACTTCCTGATTTCAAAACTTACTACAAAGCTACCATAATCAAAACAGTGTGGTATTGACACAAGGACAGACATATAGACAAATGGAATAAAACGGAGACCCCAGAAATAAACCCTAGTATATATGATCAAATGTTTTCTCAAAGAGTGGCAAGATCATTCAGTGGAGAAAGGACAGTCTTTTCAATAGTCTTGGACTCTCTGGATATCTACGTACAAAATAATGAAGGCAGACCCTTATCTTACACCATATACAAAAATTAACTCAAAATGGATTAAATACCTAAACATAAAAACTAAAAATATAAAACTCTTAGAAGAAAATATAGAGGTAAAACTACATGACATTGGGTTTGGCAAAGATTTCTTAGATATGACACCAAAAAAAAAAAAAAAAAAAAAAAACCACGGGCAACAAAAGAAAAACTGAATAAATTGGACTTCATCAAAATTAAAAACTTTTATGCCTCAACAAACACTATTAACAGAGTGAAAACACAACCTACAGAATGGGAGAAAATATTCACAAATCGTATATCTAGTAAGGGGTCAATATCCAGAATACATACATAAATAATACCTAAAACTCACCATTCTTCTAAGGAAAGTATTTGAAGAATGAAAAACAAACACCACATGTACTTAATACTAAATTGGAACTAACTGATCTACACTTACATGCACATATGGAAGTAAAACTCATTGGAAATCAAGTAGGTGGGAGGGGGAGGAGGGGATGGGTAAATTCACACCTGACGGGTACAGTGCACACAATCTGGGTGAAGGGCACACTTATAACTTTGACTCAAACTGTATAAAAGCAAATTATTTAATACGTAACCAAAACATGTATACCCCTGTAATATTCTGAAATTTAAAAAAGAGACTACTTAAAACTCAACAACGATGACAAAATCAATGTAAAACTGGGCAAAGGACTTAAACAGACATTTCTCAAAGAAAGTTATACAGATGGCCAATGAGCCATGATAAGATACTCAACATCATTAATTATTAGGAAAATGCAAATCAAAACCAAAATGAGGTACCACTTCACATCCATTAGGATGGCTATTATAAAAACAAACAAACAAAAATCTCAGAAAATCACAAGTGCTGGCAAGCATATGGAAAAATTCAAACCTTTGTCATTGCTAGTGGGAATGTAAAATGGTACAACCATTGTAGAAACCAGTATGGTCATTCCTCAAAAATTTAAACATAAAATTACCATGTGGCCCAGCAATTCTGCATCTGGATATATATCCAAAATGATTGAAAGCATGGACTCAATAAGATATGTGTACACCAATGTTCATAGTAGCATTATTCACAAGAGCCAAAAAGTAAAAACAACCCAAATATTTATCAAAGGATAAATAATATGTGGCATATACATACAATGGAATATTATTCAGCTTTCAAAAGGAATGAAATTCTGGCCCATGAATGAACCCTAAAGACATACACAAAGTGAAATAAGCCAGACACAAAAAGACAAATATTGTATGATTTCACTTACATGAGACACCTAGTCAAATTTATAGAGACAAAAAATTGGTGGTTGTCAGGAGTTGGGGGAGAGTGAAATGGGAAGTTAGTGTTTAATGGATACAGAATTTCATTTGGGAAGATGAAAAATGGAAGATGGATGGTAATGATGGTTGCACAACAATGTGAATGTACTTAATGCCACTTTTTAAAAGTGGTTAAAATGGCAAATTTTATTTTATGTATATTTCATTGCAATATAAACATCCAGAAAAGAGTGACTAGCTGAGCTAGAGTAGATCAGTTAAGAGTGTAATAAGAATCAAAATTTATAAAACAGCATAAGAGATGTAGTTAGAGACTAGGGGGAGGAGTTTGGATTTTTATTGTGGGTAGATAGACATCAACTAAAAGTTCTTAAACAGAGGAATGATCTTATGGATTCAAGAAAATTTTTCTGAATGAGTTGGAACATGAAGATAGTGTAGCAGGGAACTAGTGAGGAGTACTGTAGGGACAGTAGTTAAAGTCATGAGAGTGAATGAACCCCTGAGTCAGTAACAGCAGAGGACAAAAGATGAGAATCAAGCTCTCCTCTGCTTCTGAAGGACGCCAAGCATGTTCCTACCTCAGGGCCTTTGCACTTGCTGCTATCGTAGCCTGAATTTCTCTTCCCCACCCCCAACTATCTACATGGTTCGCACCATCATTTTACTCAGGTGTCTGCTTAAATGTCACCTTATAAAGACTTCCCTGAGGACTCCAACTAAAATATCATTCACCTTGCCCCTATAACTCTCAATCCCCTTACCCTGTATTATTTTTCTTCATTGCTCTATGATCAGTCCATGTTATACATTTGCTTGTTTAGTTTAAGTTCCTTCCCACTACAATGTAAGCTCCATAAAGGAGAAAATTTGTCCAATTTGTTCACCTCTGTATAACCAGCACCTTTTATGGTGCATAGGATATAGAAGGAGCTCAGTGAATATTTACTAAAAATGAAGGCTTGAGGTTCCGAGTGGCAAGTGAATGATAAGAAAAAGAAAACCCTATAAGAGAGACAGAGTATTCAAAGAAAGGCAGAAAAACTCTGCATCATGCCAGTTGCAAGGCGGGAGTTAAAATGTTTGCTTCCAGCCTCCAATAGCTGAGATGTGCATGAGGAAAAGGGTGATCAACCATCCTGGTTCGTTGGGAACAGTCTTGGCTTCAGGAATTAAATTGCTGTGCCCAAAAAAAACCCCTAAGTTTTGGGCAAACCTGAACAGCTGGTCTCCTGTGGGAGATGAGTTTTAAAAAGAAGCAGCCTAGTCTCAAACCATAAAAGACCAGTCACAAGGGGTCAGGGTAGTTGTGGGGGTGGCAAGACAATCTGATAAAGGAAGCAATCATCTGCCAAGGCGACAGATTGGACAGGCTGCTGTTTATAGCAGTGATTGAAAAGCAAGGTTAAAGATGTGTTTTAATAACAGCTTTTTTGAGATATAATTCACATGCCATAAATACACCTTCTTAAAGTATTTATTAGTTATTCATATATTCACAGAGTTGTACAACCATCACCACTAAGTAACTTCAGAATACTTTCATCACCCCAAAAGAAACCCTATGAAGCCATCTGAAACTCGGCTTTTCTTTGTGGGTATTTATTATCATTATTATTACTAATTAAATCTCTTGACATGGTATAGGTCTATTAATATGTCTATTTCTTCTTAAGTTTTAGTAGTTTGTATGTCTTTGTAGAAATTTGTCCATTTGACTTATCTAATTTATTGGCATACAATTGTTCATAGTATTTCTTTATAATCCTTTTTATTTCTGCAAGATTGTTAATAATGTCATATTTTTTTATTTCTTATTCTAGTCATTTGAGTCTTCCTTTTTTTCTTTGTCAATCTACCTAAACATTTGTTAATTTTGTTAATCTTTTAAAAAGAACTAACTTTTGGTTGTATTGATTCTCCCTGTCATTTTTCTGTTCTCTATATCATTAATTTTCACTCTAATATTTATTATTTCCTTCCTCTTGTTTGCTTTAGGTTTAGTTTACTCTTCTTTTGCCAATGTCTTAAGGTATAAGGTAGGTTATTGATTTCTTTTTTAAAATAGAGCTATAAATTTCTCTATAAGGGCTATTTTGCTGCATCCCTTAAGTTTGTGTATGTTGTATTTCATTTTCACTCATCTCAAACCATTTTCTAATTTCTTAAGAATGTGTTGTTTAATTCCCACACATTTGTGAACTTTCTAAATTTTCTTCTGTTATTGATTTCTAAACTAATTCTATTGAGGCTGGAGAACATACTTTGTATGATTTCAATTCTTTCTAACTTATTGAGGCTTGTCTTATGGCCTAGCAATGATACATCCTGTAGCATTTCTTGTGCACACAAGAAAAATGTGAATTTTGCTATTGTTGAGTACAGTGTTCTGTATATATTTGTTAGGTCTAGTTGGTTCATAGTGTTGTTCAAGCCTCCTATCCTTGCTGACCTTTTGTCTAGTTCTATTCATTACTGAAAGTGTGGCGTTGATATCTTTAACTACTATCGTTGGACTATGTACTTCTCTCTTTAATTCTCTCAGTTTTTGCTTCATGTATAATCAATCCTCATTATTCACAAATTTCATTTCTGCAAATTCACATACTGGCTAAAATTTATTTGCAATCCCAAAATCAAACCCCCATAGGGCTTTCAGGGTCATTTGTAGACATGTGCACAGCAGAAAAAATTTGAGTTGCCCAAAGTACACATTCCCAGCTGACATAAAGTAAGGTGATGTTCTGTCTTCTTGTGTAAGCTCTCATACACAGATGTCCAGAGGATGGAGGTGGCAGGGGTCAGTGCAATGTAGTACAAGAAGCTCTGGCTCTGGAGCCAGTTGGGTGTGGTTTGAAGTCCAACACTGGCACCTATTATTAGAACACCTTAGGCAAGTCATTTAACATCTCTGAATCTTGTTTTATCTAACAGGATGACTTGTCTTTAGGATTTAAAAAACATAATATATATATATTATATATACACATATTTATATTTATATATAAAATATATATGTATATATATACACACAGACATATACATATCTCCCCTAGGAACAATGATTCAGTATTCATGGTGACTCTATAGGACATAACTATGATAAATGACAAGACTATCTTTATGCTCTATTGTTGAGTGTATATATGTTTATTATTGCTATAGTGTCCTGATGAATGACCATTCTATCATTATAAAATGTCCTTTCTAGGCTCTTGTAACAATTTTTCCTTTGAAGTGTATTTTGTCTATTATGTTATTATCACCACTCCAGCTTTTTTCCCCCTTTGGATGCTGTTTGCATAGTATATTTTTCCATCCAAGGTTGCCTTGGAGATGAAAATTATCATCTTCATTTGTATCAATCTAGTCCATATTAAAAAAGCTTAATTTCAATAGTATACAAAATCCTTGTCCCTGTATAGCTCCACCTCCCTTTTATGTTGTTACTATCACAAATCATACCTTTAGACATTGAGTGCCTATCAACATAGATTTATAATTATTGCTTCATGCAATTGTCTAAATCTGCTAGAAAAAAACTCTCTCAGTTTTTGTTTGTCTGGGAATAGTTTAATTTCACACTTGTTTTTGAAAGATAACTTTGTCAGATATTGAGTTCTTAGTTGACAGTCTTTTTCTTTCAGTAGTTTGAATATGTTATCCCACCAACTTCTGGCCTCCATGGATTCTGATGAGAAATCAGTTGTTAATCTTACTGAGAATTCCTTGTATGTGATGAGTTATTTCCCTCTTGGTGCTTTCAAGATTCTCTCTTTGTTTTAGACTTTCAACAGTTTTATTATTAGGTATAAGTTGTGCTTATCTTTGACTTTGTCCTACTTGGAATTTGTCAAATTTTCTACATGTGTAGATTAATGCTTTTCATGAAGTTTGAGAAATTTTCAGTAATTATTTATTCAAATACTATGTTTGGCCCTCTTCTCTCCTCTCCTTCTAGGTCTTCCATAAGGCATGTATTGGTATGCTTGATGCCGTTCCACATGTCTCTGAGGCTCTGTGCATTTTTCTAATGTCCTTTTGTTTTTCTGTTCCTTAGATTGGATAATCTCAACTGACCTATCTTCAAGTTCACTTTTTCTTTCTCCTGTCTGCTCAAGTCTGCTGTTGAGCCCCTCTAGTGAATTTGTGATGCCAGTTTTTATACTTTTCAACTCCAAAATATCTACTTCCTTCTTTTTATATAATTCCTATATCTTTATTGATATTCTCCATTTGCTGAGA
>NW_012134303.1:7161347-7239047 GCF_000956105.1 Propithecus coquereli | reverse complement strand
TGTTTTTAATGTATTCACATATTTGTGCAATGATCACCACAATCTAATTTTAGAACATTCTCATCACCCCAGAAAGAAGTTGTATACCTTTTAGCAGTGACTCCCCATTCAGCCCTCCCCCTAGGCCCTGGAAACTACTAATTGACTTTCATTCTCTATAGATTTACCTATTCTGGACATTTCATATAAATTGAATCATGTGTCACGTGACCTTTTGCGACTGGTTTCTTTCACTTAGCATAATGCTTTCAAGGTTCATCCATGTCGTAGTGCACATCAGTACTTCATTCCTTTTTCTAGCTGAATAATATGCTTTTATATGTATATACTATATTTTGTTCATACATTTATTAGTTGATGGACATTTAGGCTGTTTCTATCTTCTGGTTATTATGAATACTGCTGCTATGAACATTTGTGTACAAATTTTGTGTGAACACAAGTTTTCATTTCTGTTGGGTAGATACCTCGGAGTAGAATTGCTGGAGCATACGGCAACTCTCCGTTTCACCTTTTGAGGAACCACCATACTGTTTTCCAAAATGGCTGCACCATTTTACATTCCCACAAACAGTATGTGACTTTCTAAGTTCTCCACATCATTGTCAACACTTGTTATTATTTGACTTGTTTTTTTGAGACAGAGTCTTGCTCTGTCACCCAGGCTAGAGTGCAGTGGCATCAGCTTATCTCACAGCAACCTCGAACTCCTGGGCTCGAGCCATCCTCCTGCCTCGGCCTCCCAGAGAGCTAGGATTACAGGCGTGAGCCACGGCTCCCAGCCTTATTATTTGACTTTTTAATTATAGCCATCCCAGTGTGTGTGAAGTGGTATCTCATTGTGGTTTTGAATTGCATTTTCCTGGTGGTTAATAATGTCGAGCTTCCCTCTAATATATTTTTATTACAAAATCAACCATCCTGCCACACATTGTTGGGAGGCCCCACTTTTGGAGAATATGCTGGGAGAAGCCACTGTTCCCCTTGCTCTCCAGCCCATCCCCAACTATGCTATTGTCCCCAACCTTTTCAGGATGAGGGAGAGGGTTTAGAAAGGCAAATTCTCCTGGCCCTTCTCAAACCCAATTGCTGCCTTCTGCAACGATGATTGCCTCTGTACAAAGGAGAGTGTGCACTTGTATCGTCGGGTTTGGTGGAGGCCCAGAAACCTTAGCCCAAATGAGAATTCCGAGGGAAATGTGGCCTCTGTCTTGCAGATTCTTCCTCCTTCCACTAAAACCTAAAATAACCTAAACAAAGAATTAATTGCTGTGATCATTCATTGGGCTAGGACCCTTTCTTATTCTTATTTATTTATTTATTTATTTTAATTTCAGAATATTACGGCAGTACAAACACTTTGGTTACATATATTGCCTTTGCAATGCCAGAGTCAGAGCTACATGCATGCCCATCCCCCATACAGTGCACACCGCACCCATTAGGTGTGTAATACCCATTTTTTCTTTGCATGTCTCATATTTTTATTGAAAATGAGTCATTTTAAATAAAATAACGTGGTATGTCTGCAAATTCCACCTAGGGTTCATTGCTGTTACTGTTTGCTGTTGTTACTGTTGTTATTGCTGCTATTTGTCAGTTTAGTGACTTTGAGATAATTCTGTAAACTCTATTCTTTGTCATATGTGGTCACTAAAGTCTCTGAATTACTGTTCGGCTAATAATTGGACAGATATTTCCTTAAATGCCTTGAACCAACAAGTCTCTTATACTTTGCAGAGGGGCTTTGTTTGCTTGTTTGTTGGGGGTATGCCTTTAATGCTCTGGTGGGTTACAATTGTGCCTTAGCACTCACTTCCTCCTTGCACAGAGCCTCAAAGCAGCCATAGGTGAAATATTAGGGCCTTCTCTGGTCTTCCCTACACATGTACACAACTCTGCAGATGTGCATGGTCTTCTGAATTCCTAGGAATAGGTCAGAACTTTTTAATGCTCCCTATAGACATCTCATTCCCCAGTTTTTACTTTTGAGTTTTTTGGTCAGCCTCTTGTTTACCTAAACTGTCATCCCTGCCTAATGTATCTGCAATGTTAAACCATCTCCACTGATTGTTTTTTAAAACTCCTCCTGGGAAAAGACTTCACAATGGATGAACTCTGAATCAGGTCAAATAAAGACCAGCCATATAAGTGGGGATTTCCAAGAAGCTGTCAGGCTGATCAAAGTATGACAATAACAATTCTTTGGAAATAGGGCTTTATGGGAGAGCTCCAAACCCATTTTCCCTCTTCAGGTGGCTGCCAGGCTGCTGGTTCTCACAACTACCATAATTGTGAAGTAGTTGGTTTTCAAGTCTACTGCTGAGCTGCGAAGAGAGAGATGGAAATAGACCAAGCTTAAATGCCACAAAGCTCACTGTTCTTATCAAGATTCAGTCATTTTTCCTAAATAAACAGTTCTCAGATTGTTGCAAAATGTTGGTTTACTTCCAAAACAGTTTTTAAAAAGTTAATTTTGACAATTTTTCCTGTGTTCTTGTTGCTGTTGTGGAGGAGTGGATTTTTGGAAGTTCTTATTTTGCCAATCCAAAAGTGCTCTCTTATAGTTGTGTTTTAATCCTAAAATGTTTATTATTTCAAACAAGTTCCAAGTATCACCAAACTTATTGTACATATATATCACTCATACCCACATATATCAGATTAAGAACTACATACACATACACACAGAGTTTTCACTCCATTCCATCAATAGCCAAGTGGATCAGTATAAAGGAGGGAGGTGCTTGAAAAGACAGCTTGTCTCCTGCCTTCACCCTGTGAATACCTGAAACAGCCCAGGCAGGTAGATAACTATCCAAACCATGGAAAACAGTACTGGCCCATGTGCCATACGGCTTTTTCTTTTTCTTTTTTATTTATTTATTTTTTTTTCTGAGTCAAGGTCTCACTATGTTGCCCAGGCTGGTCTCGAACTCATTGGGCTGAAGTGATCCTCCTACCTCAGCCTCTTGAGTAGCTGGGATTAGAGGTGCATGCCACCACCTCTAGCATCAGATGGTTTCTGACTGTATTCCTTGGTCATATCTTTGAGGCAGCCTCCAGAGCACTCAGAAAAGTCTTTGTAGGTATAGGGACCAGAGTCAGAAAAATATGGGTTATTTTTTTGTGACACTGACAACTCACTCTGCCATTCTGAGATTCAATTCCATTGCTTCTATAACAGGCTTTTGCTGGGTATCACTATATCTGCTGGCCACTATCACCTCTGCCAGGCACTGCTTCTGTTGCCATGGACTGCCACTTGGAGTCCTCAAGGCACCAAAGCTGCATGCAGTTCTACGGTGAAGTGGAGGGAATGAGTCTCTCATTTCATTTACACTCTGTCAAAGGGGTGCTGAGTTAGGGACACAGCGAAGTGACATACCACAGCGTCCTCCAAGTTGATCCTCCTCTCCCACTAAGGCTGTGTAATTGGAGCCTGCCGGCATGGCTCCCTCTCCAGTCAGGATGAACTCCCTTCCAGGCTGTTTCTCAGTCACTCATGCAAGTAGACTTGCATGCAAGGATACATCTGAATCCCAGTCGTGGGCACAGCTTAAACTCAGAATGGACTTCTTGCTATATAAGGTTGAATTTTAGGTCCTTCCCAAGTATTGGCTAAGAGGTGAATAGTCTTCTCTCCAGAGGGAAAATGAAAGCTTGAGACAAGGCTATGAGGGGAATTGATATTTTGGCTTTGCTAACGCTTAGATCCCCACCCTAAATAAAGCCTAAACCTTTTTCTTCAGCCGTCACCAGGAGCTCCTGGATATGTGCTCATGCACAGTGCAGTTGCACATACCACTGGATTTATTAATCTAAGACGTCATCAGGGAGAGCTGTGCAGGTACAATGGTAGAAGCAGGAAGAGGACATAAAGGACTTCTGTTTCATAGCCAGGGCTAGTAGACAGGCAGGTGTCAGAAAGATTTGATAGTGAAAGAAATGAGATGAGCTGCTTAGCGAAATGACTAGGTCAGCAGGCAGACTAACAGTGGTTTCTACATCCAAATCTAGGCTCTAACACTTTACCAGCTGTGACCTTGAACAAATCACTTCACTTCTCTGTGCCTCCATTTTATCATTATTAGTATTATGATTATTAAATAGAAATGAAGATGTCCAGAAGACAGCATGTTCAACAGAAAGATCAAGCTCAAAGCCAAATGGTCTAAACACACCCAGCTTTTGCCCCGGTTAGCTTTGTCATTAGAACTAGGTCATTTGGCATCTCTGGGTCTCGGTTTCCACATCTCTAAATTGGGAATAGGGCATACTACATCTACAGGGCTGTTGGCAATACTCAAGAGAAACAATTTTTGAAAGAGTTCTTTAAACCATACAATGTTATTGTAGAGGTTGGGCCACCCAGTAGTCAAACTGTTTTTAATGTACATACGAAAATGATACTTCGGTGTCTCCACATGCAAATGAGCATGCAGCATGGGACGTCCAAATAGTCAGTGCTGTAGAAAAATACGATATACGCTTAGTCTATCAATGGATGCTACTGCAGGAAACACTTCTGGAACCTCTCTTGGGAACAATAAAATCATTATCGTTGCTTTACATTTACACCTCTTTTTTTTTCTTTCTTTTTTTAATTTCAAAATATTATGGGGGCACACATGCTTTGGTTACATAATTTGCTTTTGTACAGTTTGAACCAAAGTTATAAGTGTGCCCATCACCCAGATAGTGTACATTGTACCCGTTAGGTGTGAATTTACCCATGCCGTCCTCTCCCCTCCCACCTACTTGATTTCCATTGAGTTTTACTTCCTTATGTGCACATGAGTGTTGATCGATTAGTTCCGATTTACTATTGAGTACATGTGGTGTTTGTTTTTCCATTCTTGTGATACTTCACTTAGAAGAATGGTTTCCAGTTCCATCCAGGTTGTTACAAAAGATACTAGATCACCATTTTTTTTTATGGCTGGCTTTTTTTGTTTTTGTTTTTTTGACACAGAGTCTCACTCTGTCACCCCGGCTAGAGTGCAGTGGCATGATCATAGCTCACTGCAACCTCACACTCCTGGGCTCGAGTGATCCTCCTGCCTCAGCCTCCAGGGTAGATGGGACTACAGGCATGCGCCACCACACCTAGCTAATTTTTCTATCTTTTGTGGAGAAGAGTTCTCGCTCTTGGTCAGACTGTTCTCAAACTCCTGGCCTCAAGCAATCCTCCCACCTCAGCCTCCCAAGAGTGCTAGGATTACAGACGTGAGCCACCACGCCTAGCCTACACCTCTTTAAAAGAAAAAAAAAAAGACAAACCTATTAATAGTATTACCCAGCCTGAGCACACATCTCATTCACTAGACTTGACTCTCAATGATTTCTACCATTTCCAAAATCAAATCTACCTTCAAAGAAAGAAGAGTCATTGCTGCCGAGGATATTTGATGAATGTCCCTGCAACTAAGGCAGTTCTACAAAAGATATTACATGGTTGTTTTCTGTATTATAGTCCAATCTCTAAAATAATGCTTGGCATGTTAAAGGATTTTCACAATAGTTTTTCCCTGAGTATCATCAACAACCCCAGTAAGTAGGGTTCATATTAGTCCCAATTTAGAGATGTGCCCACTGAGTCCCAGAGAAGCTACATGACTTAGCCCTGGTCACATGTATGATGAGTGGTAGCACCTGGACCTAATTCAGACCATTTTGCTTGGAAATAGGTGAATACCTTCCCAAGTGCCAATCTTGAAGGGAGAAACAGTCATTTTGTTGTGTTATATATTATGCTTATTTAAAAGTCATTTGCCAGTGATTGCCTCAGCCCTAGCTAAGATGACAGTGACTGAACTAACAGAGTGATAGATGCATTAAGGAAGGAGAAAAGTGGGTGGAGGTAAAAATCAATGAAACTTGGTATATTATTGACTGTGGGAGCTTGGGGGTTTAAAAAAAGGCATTTAGGGACCAGGAGCAGTGGATCACACCTGTAAGCCCAGCATTTTGGGAGCTCCACATGGGAGGATCGCTTGAGCACAGGATTTTGAAACCAGTCTAGGCAATATAACAAGGCCCCATTTTCACAAAAAGAAAATATTAGCTGGGCATGGTGGTGAGCACCTGTAGTCCCAGTTACTCAGGAGGCTGAGGCAGGAGGATCACTTGAGCCCAGGAGTTTGAGGCTTCATTGAACTATGATCATGCCACTCCCCTCCAGCCTGGGTGACATAGAGAGACCTCATCTCTGAAAATAGAAAAAATTTTTTAAAAATTGCTGGGCATGGTGGCATACCTGTAGTTTCAGCTCCTTGGGAGGCTTTCAGGACGATCACTTGATCCCAGGAGTTCAAGGCTGCAGTGAACTATTATGACCGCACCACTGCACTCCAGCCTGGGTGACACAGTGAGACCCTGTCTCTGGGAAAAAAGGCATTTCGGATGATTTCAGATTAGAGGATACTTCCTTCTTTATCCACTCTGCAGCCTCCTCCATTCTTCTGGGAGTTGTCTCTCTGCCCACCCCAATTTTATGTCCCACAGGAAGCTGCCATGATCTCACATGACCCTCCCCCTTGGGCCACATAGGAATGATCTAGGGGGGTGGGTACTGGCTCGACTTCACCAATGAGGCCCCTTTCTCTCACTTTTTGTGCTTTGGTCCAAAAGAACTCAATCAATCACTCCCCAGGTAGCTATAAGTTGTAATGCCATACAGCAGTGCAGTCCAATAGAAATATAATACGAGCCAAGTGTGTAATTTTAAATTTTCTAATTGCCACATTCAAAAAGAAACATGTGAAATGATTTTTAATAATTTATTTTACTTAGCACAATACATCCAATATGTTATCGTTTTAACATCCGGTCAATGCTTTCTTAATTAATGAGACCTTTTTTTTTTGTACTAAGTCTTCAAAATCCAGTGCATGTTTTCCACTTACAGCCAGCACATCTCAGTTTGGACCGGTCACATTTCAAGTGCTCAATAGCCACATGTGACTGGTGGCTAACCGTAGTGGACAGTGCAGGTCTAGAGTGCTAGATTGCCCACCGGATGGAGAAAGTCAGCATATAGAGAGAAAAGAAGTAAGTCGATGTGTGCAGAGAGATGCAGAGATGAGAAGCAGAAAGAAAAAGGCAAGAATACTGGTGGCATTCAAGAACTTCTCAAAAAAAAAAAAAGAACTTCTCAGAGTTCTTGAGGACCAGCTGCACCCCCCACCCCCAGGCCCAGCCATTGCCTGGATGTTCTATGAGGTATCCCAGTTTCCTTTCGATAATATTCTACTTTGCCTTTTTAAAAATACATTATTTCCTTTATTATAATTATCATTAATAATAAATTAAAACCACTGGCATAAATTTACCTTAAGGATGACAATTTTCTCAATTTGCCTACCCACACCCCTGTTCTTAGCAGACATCAGTAATTAATTGCTTACTTGCCCTCTTTCTTACGGATCCTAAATGTGACCTAAGGATCTTTCCAACAATGTTATACCACTACCAAGTAATTGGAGTACACATGTAAGTGAAAATGTATCTGCCCCCCCTGCTTTATAGTTGCAATGTGTACATTTTATTCTTTCCCTTGATGAATGATGGGAGATCTGTCTTTATGAGCTCATCACCTGTGAGGCAACCCTACCTTTCGTAGAAATAGTGTGTGTGCATATTGAGGTTGTGGGGAGCATGACTACACAGGTGACAGAAGAACCTGCAAAAACCAAAAGAGACAGAGTTAGAAATAGACGGTTTGAACAGTTATTGTGGCCATACTCTGTATATTTTTTGTCCCCAGTCTGGGGTGGCTTAGGATGCCACCTTGACATGAAGAAACTTAGCCACTGCGAAATGTGCCAAGTAACCAAAAGATTTAATGGGGAACTAACTTCTGAATAATTCTTTGTAATAAATCCATTTCTTTAGGTACTCCATTTTTTAGTTGTAATAAATATAAGCCAAGAAAGGAAGAGCCTGAAAATAATAAATGCCACGATAAGAAATTCCGTCACTGAATCTGTGAATCAAACCTCTGGAAGGGGTTTCATGTGAATCTGAACGTTTCCCTGATGGTGCTGGTGGGATTTTCAAAGAGGAAAAGATATTTATGCAACTGTATCCAAAGAAGACCAAAAGCAAAGAGGTTTGATTAGAAACGAAAATGCAAAATCTTTCTTTTTCCATCTTACATTGGTTAATGGACAATGAAATTTGCAGGAAGAAGAAGCACACGACTCCCTCCAGTTTCTCTACAGTTTTTCAGAAACTGCCTGCCCTTTGTAAGAATGTCATTTATGGGAGAGGAAGAAACTACATTTCCAAGTCAAAGAAATCTGAGCGGGACCGCACCCCAGCCAGCATTATTAGAATAATTACTGATACAATGCTGCCCTCTAGCAATGTCTCAGACTGGGCTTCTGCCCTGGCAGTCCTCTCCCCTGGCCACTTAGACACCTTCCCACACCCAGAGCATGTCCAAAGGGGGAGAGGGTTATCACCTAGTCTGGCTCCCAAGTGAGAATCTAACAATGGTAAAGGTGAAGTAATTGAGCCCCAGAATAGTCAAGTGACTTCCCCAAAGTCACACAGGTTGTCACTTAGGACAGCTGGAATTGGAACCCAGATTTTCAATCTGTTTTATTCTCCTCCCTCCCACCCTCTTCCTCTCTTCTTCTCCTTCTTCTTCCTCTTCCTCCCTTTCTCTCAGGGCGGAGGTGGTTAACTTTTGGTGATGAGGTTATGGAGAAACTCTGAGTAATGTTGGAATAAGAATTAAATTGGTATTCATTGATCAACATTTATGTGCACATACAGAAGTAACATTCATTCAGTGTTGGGAAGGTTGGAGGGGGAGGAGGGAATGGGTATTACACACCTAATGGGTGCGGTGTGCACTGTATGGGGGATGGGCATGCATGTAGCTCTGACTCTGGCATTGCAAAGGCAATATATGTAACCAAAGTGTTTGTACTGCCGTAATATTCTGAAATTAAAATAAATAAATAAATAAATAAGAATAAGAAAGGGTCCTAGCCCAATGAATGATCACAGCAATTAATTCTTTGTTTAGGTTATTTTAGGTTTTAGTGGAAGGAGGAAGAATCTGCAAGACAGAGGCCACATTTCCCTCGGGATTCTCATTTGGGCTAAGGTTTCTGGGCCTCCACCAAACCCGACGATACAAGTGCACACTCTCCTTTGTACAGAGGCAATCATCGTTGCAGAAGGCAGCAATTGGGTTTGAGAAGGGCCAGGAGAATTTGCCTTTCTAAACCCTCTGCCTCATCCTGAAAAGGTTGGGGACAATAGCATAGTTGGGGATGGGCTGGAGAGCAAGGGGAACAGTGGCTTCTCCCAGCATATTCTCCAAAAGTGGGGCCTCCCAACAATGTGTTGCAGGATGGTTGATTTTGTAATAAAAATATATTAGAGGGAAGCTCGACATTATTAACCACCAGGAAAATGCAATTCAAAACCACAATGAGATACCACTTCACACACACTGGGATGGCTATAATTAAAAAGTCAAATAATAAGGCTGGGAGCTGTGGCTCACGCCTGTAATCCTAGCTCTCTGGGAGGCCGAGGCAGGAGGATGGCTCGAGCCCAGGAGTTCGAGGTTGCTGTGAGCTAAGCTGATGCCGCTGCACTCTAGCCTGGGTGACAGAGCAAGACTCTGTCTCAAAAAAACAAGTCAAATAATAACAAGTGTTGACAATGATGTGGAGAACTTAGAATGTCACATACTGTTTGTGGGAATGTAAAATGGTGCAGCCATTTTGGAAAACAGTATGGTGGTTCCTCAAAAGGTGAAACGGAGAGTTGCCGTATGCTCCAGCAATTCTACTCCGAGGTATCTACCCAACAGAAATGAAAACTTGTGTTCACACAAAATTTGTACACAAATGTTCATAGCAGCAGTATTCATAATAACCAGAAGATAGAAACAGCCTAAATGTCCATCAACTAATAAATGTATGAACAAAATATAGTATATACATATAAAAGCATATTATTCAGCTAGAAAAAGGAATGAAGTACTGATGTGCACTACGACATGGATGAACCTTGAAAGCATTATGCTAAGTGAAAGAAACCAGTCGCAAAAGGTCACGTGACATATGATTCAATTTATATGAAATGTCCAGAATAGGTAAATCTATAGAGAATGAAAGTCAATTAGTAGTTTCCAGGGCCTAGGGGGAGGGCTGAATGGGGAGTCACTGCTAAAAGGTATACAGCTTCTTTTTGGGGTGATGAGAATGTTCTAAAATTAGATTGTGGTGATCATTGCACAAATATGTGAATACATTAAAAACATTGAACTATACGCTTTAAATGGGTGAATTATATGATATGCGAATTATAGCTTACTAAAGCTGTTATCAAAACATAAAGTTTTTAAAAAGATATTAGAGGAAATTGTGGGAAAGCAAGGGTCAGTCTATTCAATACCTTTTTACACATCAGTGCTTAGACCAGTGAAATTCTCGGCAAAGTTCGTCACAGGGTGGGGGGCTTCTTTTTCTTAACTCTCACCAGCTCCCCCAGGTCCAGCCTATCTCAAAGTGTGACACCTTTTATAAGAATGGTGAATTGTCTCAGTCTTTGTAAGAAAATGTTTCTGTTTCATACTAACTCTTGAGTGTTAGTTCAGCAGTGTATATAGAATTAGAGGTTCACAATTTTGCTCCTCAAGTGCTGTGTAAATATTCCATTGTCAGCCGGGCGCGGTGGCTCACGCCTGTAATCCTAACTCTCTGGGAGGCCGAGGCGGGCGGATTGTTTGAGCTCAGGAGTTCGAAACCAGCCTGAGCAAGAGCGAGACCCCGTCTCTACTAAAATTAGAAAGAAATTAATTGGACAACTAAAAATATATAGAAAAAATTAGCCGGGCATGGTGGCGCATGCCTGTAGTCCCAACTACTCGGGAGGCTGAGGCAGGAGGATCGCTTGAGCCCAGGAGTGTGAGGTTGCTGTGAGCTAGGCCGACGCCACGGCACTCACTCTAGCCCGGGCAAAAGAGTGAGACTCTGTCTCAAAAAAAAAAAAAATATTCCATTGTCAGCTACCCTAGGTCTCTTGTCACTCCACCATGCCAGCCCTAGAGGCCTCAAGAGCTTCTTGGTCAGCCATTAAGATCCTGCTTTATTTTTTGCCCCTGGGGATTTCCCTTTCTTTATATCAGGCCCAGCTCTGAGTTTATACACACTTTATACAGCATTTCTTTGAGTTTATAATGGGAAAAGCCACTTTAGATTATCTATACCAAGTTACTGAAACCAGTGTCTGGTACCTTCTTAGTGTGTGTATTCCTCCCACCCCCAGTGTTAGAACTAGGATAATCTTCCCTAGAAGGGGGGTGCTGTTAGAAGGCAGAAGTATGGAGTATCTAATGACTAATCATCTTCCTTCCTTACACAAGTCTCTTTCCTGTAGGAGAAGTGAAAAAGAGGGAAAAATAAATGCTGAGAAAGAAGTGCCAGCTCTTGATGTTACAGAAAACTATAACCAGTCTTCTATAACACTTTCAGAATCCTGTACCATTCCACAGATGCCTGGGCCCAAGATGCATTTCTTCTTTAAAGGAAGATGCTCAAGGGAGAATCTTAGCCCCCTTCTTGGGCCAGAGCTCAGAACAGAGGCTGTTCCACTGTGAGGCTGCAGCAAGACCCTGGGCAGAACCTCCTAAGCGCAATAGCATTCCACAGTTATTGATTCTTTTCCTTGAATATCGAAGACTTTCCTCAAATACCCCCAGGAGGATTCACATCTGGATGTAAGACAGGGAGGGGGAAAGCAGGGCCATTATTGCTCAGGCCTCCGACTTTATGAGCTTAAAATGTTGGCTGCTGTTTGGTGGCAAATGTGTTCAGGGGAACAGGGTGAGCTCTCATAGGGGCCATCTGGCTCTGAATAATAAAGCTGTACGTATAGTGGAGCAGCTGCCTGTGTGGGCTCTGAGGTCAGACTGAATATGTTCAAGTTCCAGCTCTGCTGCTTCTTAGCTCTGTAGCCTTGTGGCAGTTACTTAACCTCTCTGTGACTCAGATTCCTGGTCGGTAAGATAGGATTAATGAGACCACCCACTTCTCAGGATTATTGTGAAGATTACGTGAGATAGTCTAGATAATGCAATTAGTCCAGAGTTTGGGCCCAAATTAAGCACTCAGTAGTTAAGTGCTTGATAGATGCTAATATTAAACTGGCTTTTGCCAGTGTTTGGCCACAGAATTACTTTTAAACCTGCCCCCATGGTTTAAATAGAACCCCTGAAGAGTTTGGATTCTGAATATGTCCCAACTAGTCCTATATCACCCATCCACTTCCCAACCCCCTCATGGCCAAGCTTAGGTTTACAGCGTAGGAAAGGAAAAATTGTTTTCCTCTATCCTTTTATGTTCTATAAGTGGGGCCTGCAAATTAAGCTGACAAAAGACAGATTAACAGATGGAAAAACATACAAATTTCATTTGATGTTAATATTTAACATTTTAGTTTTTATGTGCACAGAGGCCTTCATGGAAAAGAAGCGAAGACACAAAGAAGTGGTTAGACCCAGGAGCTTATATACTATGTTAACAATAAGTGATAATTTTTAGAGAAGTGATAAGACAAAGGAAAAGAGGTTTGGGCTTGTAGGGGCAGTAAATTGTGGGAAGGTAAATATATGGGGGAAACTAATAGAAGATAAGGGTGTTTTAGCAAGGTCTAAATGGTTGTCTGTAGAAAGGTTTTGTGAACAGCCATCTTGGTGCTGACTTTCTGTTCCCAGTGATACTAGTTGGTTTCCTCATGGTATGGGAGAGGAGAGGAGGAACAATTTCACAAAGGGAAATTTATATCTTGCTTTTAGGCAGAGGGAGGAAGGGCAAAGAGCTCTTTCTGCATTTGTTACTTCTTAATTGCTTTCAGCTCAAAATAATCATAATACCAAATTGGCATATTTTAGGGTAGCATATTCTGGTCCCCTTCAATAGCTAATGACAAGATCTTACATTTTTATGTCTTGCATTTGATTTTTCCACACACTTTCACAACCTTTATCCCACATTGCCATGAAGTTAGCAGGACAATGATGATTATTCCTACTTTAGAGAAAAGGAAACTGAGGCCCTAAAAAGTAAAATGGCCTGTTTAAAACTATCCAGTTTGTTAGAGGGAAAGACAGAGGTACTAAAAGGCAAGTCTCCCCATCCAGTGGTCATTTCAACCTCTTATAATATCTAATCTCTTATGAATCTTCCATTCAGTCGTAAGGGATCTAGCAGTCTGCTTCCCCTGCCCCACGACTTTCCAAGCTGTACAGAGCTTTCAGATCACGTGAGAAGGAAGGGGAAATACAATCCATAGGGGGAAAAAATCTCTCTATAGTTCTGAGAAAGGGTAAGTTATTTTATTTGTAATATTCTGGTTGGAGAATGAGGTTGAGAGTGCTTCAAGGTCTCAAGCAATGGTCCATTGGAATAAATGGGGGGTGAAGGTCCTTCATTTGGTCTGATCAAACTAGTCCAGTGTAGAGTGGGATCCTGGCTGAGCCCAAAGTGAGACTCAGAAATGTCTGAAAACTGCCTGAGGCATTCATCATTCAACGGCAGCCTGAACCTGTACTTGCATGGCAATGGTTGTCTTTAAGAGAAGGTTCTCTATGCTGTTGGTCCCTGAAGAGCAGAGACAGAGACCAGGTGGTGGGTGGGAGGATGGCAGAAAGGTGGAGGAATGGAACAGAGTAACATTTACTCTCTAGCTGTGCCCCAAGGATGGGGAGTGTGGAGAGGGTTCCTGGCATCTCTTCACATGGAGTAAAATTGTTTTGAAGAGATCTGTGGATTTATAGGACCATGGGTTTAGAGGGGTCAGGTATAGAGACCAGGTAGAAGAATATGGAAATGAGGGTTAAAGGGTGGGTCTGGAGAGGGGACCTGCAGGCCTTTGTTCCCCTAGCACAGGAGCCAAGTCTAAAAGTCTGAGCTGGGATGGGGAGATGTTGCTGCAGGGAGAAGTTGCCATTTTTCTCACAGGCCCTCACTGAAAGGCAGGGTAGAAGCAATGTTGTTTAAGCGTCTAGGTGACAAAATGTGGCACACAACTCAAAAGGGCATTTCCACCCTCTGGGTGGACCCATCAGTGCCTTCAGCCAAAGCTGCTGGGAGAGAGGCAGCACCATTTAGGCCCTCTCAGATGTGCAGCTGTGAGCACCCCAGAATCCACGGCATCCCCCAGCAGGGGCCTCTGTGTTCCCAAAGCTGGCAGCACCCACCAGCAGCTGGGGTCAGGAGCACAGGCTGCCCTCAAGTGACAATATGGGCAGCTGACCGCCATGGGGCAGGACAGGAGTCAAGAACAACAGGAGAGGACTATCTCAGAGCAGCTGAAACTGCTGGGGTCTTCGATAGGTAACTGGAAGAAACTTTCAAGGGATTGAGTCCTATAACATAGGTGGAGACAGAGGTCGGTGACATCTGAGTCTTTCTTACTTATGGGGCCTTATTTTCCCCCATGGGCTGGTGAGGCCTGGGGAAACTTGAAAGACCATTTTATAGCAGAGGAAATTACCTCAAGTACTTGGGCATATGATAGCCCAGCTCCATGTAGATGCTGAGTGGCTCCTGAAACCCTTCTAAATATAACTTTAGGATGGGCAGAACAGAGACTGAGCTCTGGTTGGGTATGATTAGGCTCCATTTGTTCCATTTATCTCTAGTGATGTTAGCTTGAAGGAGAGGAAAGGCAAAAAGCAAAAGGAAGAAGAATGGCTAGGGAGAAAAACAAAGAAAAGGATTGTGGTTTTTCTCTATTACCATGGCTATAAGAAAATCAGCTTCATTTTTAAGACATTTTCTTTCCTTTGTACATTTTCCAGGCATGAGTTGTGAATTCTATATTATCTTTGTGTTTTTTTCAGTAGAGAAAAAACCTGACAGTGCTTTTCCTAGCTAACAGCAATCCTGGCTGAACATGTACATCCAAATTCCTCGGGCCTGGACTAGGGCAGGTGTGAGCCAACAGGCCCAAAGGGGGGAAAGTTGGGTCCCCAGGAGCCAGACATCTCCCTGTGTGGAATCTCTATTTCCCAATTTATTGCGCCTTCTTTTTCCCGAGGCAACAGCACTGGTGACTGAGGCAGCTGCAGGTATTCCACAGAGCCAGATTTCTATGTACAGTATCGTGGCACTGCCAATTTGTCTGATGATCTTTGTTTTTCTAAGAATTATTTTCCACTTCCTGGAATCAGACCCAATGTTTAGGGTAATGGACCAGTGGACTTGAGGACTCAGAGAGGATTTGGTCTCTGTCCCATCTTTCCATCTCTGCTGCCACCAACCTAGATTGACTCATAGGGCCAGTCTCCTGAACTATTGCAGTAGGAGGCTCAATTGCTCTCTGACCCCTTCCTCCATCCTGCCTCCAAACTATTGCCAAGTTAGCTTCTAAAATATGTTTCTACATTCTGTAATAAAGACATCTGCACTCGAATGTTTATGGCAGCACAATTCACTATTGCAAGGATGTGGAAACCCAAGTGCCCTTCAATCCATGAGTGGATTAATAAAATATGGTATATGTATACAATGGAATACTACTCAATTACAAAAAACAGTGGTGATCTAGCACCTCTTATTTTTTCCTGGATAGAGCTTGAGTCCATCCTCTGAATTGAGGTATCACAGGAATGGAGGAATAGGCACCACATGTGCTCGCCATCAAATTGGCACTAACTGATCAACACTAAGGTGCTCACACAGTAGTAATATTCTGTGGGGGTGGGTAAACTCACAACTAATGGACCCAGTGAGCGTTGTATGGGGGAAGGACACGCCTCTAATCCTGGCTTGGATGAGGCAAAGTCATAATACGTAACCAAAATGTTTGTACCCCCATAATATCCTGAAATAAAAATAAAATAAAATAAAATAAAATATGTTTCTAATCACGTCACTCCTACTGTTTTTGAAAGACCTTTGAGTAACCCATTTATTTGGACTATTATTGAATAAATAAATTGACCCTATTTGTATTAAATTTCCCATTATCCAGATGTCTTGTCTTCATAGCCTTCACCACACTCCAATCTAACTTAAGTGTGTTCTTGTTTATTGCCTGGCTCCTCATCCATTGGAGGGACATGAGCAGGTCCTTAACCATCTGTCCCTAAAACAGTGGCTGACACGTTAGATAATAAATACTGGTTTGCTGGAGCCCATTCTCCGAAGTGAACTATAGCAAGAATGGAAAAACAAGCACCACATGTACTCACCATCGAATTGGTACTAATCGATCAACACTTATATGCGCATATGAAAGTAACATTCATCGGGTGTCCGGCAGGTAGGAGCAGGGTGGAGGGGATGGGTATATTCACACCTAATGGGTGCGGTGCACACCATCTGGGAGATGGGCATGCATGTAGCTCTGACTCAGGTGGGGCAAAGGCAATATATGTAACCTAAATGTTTGTACCCCCGTAATATGCTGAAATTTTAAAAAATTGGTTGATTTAAGGACTCAATAAATCAAATTCTAGTAGCCACAATAAATTCCTTTTTTCGTAAATGAATTTTATTTGCTTTTACAATTACAAATGTAATACATGCTTGCTGTAGAGAATCTGGAAAGTGCAGAGAAGTAGAAAGAAAATAAGAAACACCCATAACCCTACCACTTGAAGGCCAACACTGCTCACATTATGTTCTAACTATCTGTGCCTGTTTAGAGACCAAGCCCCTCATCAAGACTGCTGGCCATGAAGCACAAAAGCCAAGGGGAGTGAGGGCAATTAACAACTGAGGGGTTCAACCAGAGGTCAGAGCTAGAGATTCCACACTGAGGGACCAGATAAGAGCCACGGATCAAGAGGTCAAAAGCTGACAACACAAGAGCAAGTTGGGTTGCTGTAAGAATGTAGTGAGATGGTGCTTGTCAAGAGTTTAGCCCAGTGTCTGTCACATGGTACATTATCAATAACTGTTAGCCATTACTATCACTATTATTATTATTATGGGTCAAAACGAATGGTTCAGGACGGAGACTATAAACAGGGCAAGGGCCCTGGAGACCCATTTTAGGTGCTATGAGTTGGGGCATATGGGGGAAGTCTACTGGATTAAAAGGGTGGTACAGGAGTGGGCATCACTCTCCTTATAGGCTCCCCTGCCAGGCGAAATGGAACCAGGGCTTCCTCAAGTTTGCCTGCTGACACATGGCAAAATACTCTAAGGTGTTTCTGAGGTAGGACATGATTTCTCCTGCCTAGACTTCTCCCTGGACCAAGAACTAGGACCGGCCTCAATGAAGCTGGGAGTTCAGAACCTCATACACCATATGCTCTTATAGTCCACACTCTGATTGTCAGGGCAGGTCACAGGCATGTGGGTGAAAGAGAAGGTCAAGTCAGCCAAGTAAGAGATAGGGTGGGATGTCCTTGGAGGGGGAGGCTGAAGGGTGAAGGCAACAAGGTTTATGATGTAGTTGAATGGAATGGGTCCAGGATCCAGTCCTCAAGTTAGCAGCTGAGTCAGATATCACAGGAGAAGAGTCCAAGGAGCATTACTTATTGGTGGGGGCCTTCTGCTGGCCTGTGCTCTGTCCAAGGTGGTCGTGAAGACCTTCTTGGGGATCTGCATGCTCTTTCAGGTAGTAACAGCGTTTGGGAACGTGCTGGTGCTAGGAGTGAGAAAAAATAACAGAGGTGAGAGCCACATTTACTATGACAAGGGGTGTTCTTCCGGCTTAAGTTCAGTGACCTAGTAGATCAAGGAACCCGGCTAATTTATCTACTTGTATAAAATGTGACCAAGGTCTAGACTAGCCAAATTCCCTGGTTGTGTGAGTCCACAACACATGTGGCTGTATGTGGGTCCCAGGCCCCAAAAGAAGAGCCCTCCCTTAGAATTGGACTTGGAACAAGTAGAGAGTTGGGACTGAGCCCAGCCAGTTCCCTCATACTCAGAAGACTTAGGACTTTAACCAGCCCAGGCCCTCAGTAACTTGGGCAGGACATTGCTTCTCGAAGTGATTAATACCCCTAAAATAACTGCAGAGCCACACTTGCCTTAGCTCAATGCCTCCCCCTTACCCCTTCCTGATTCTACTCAAAAGAGCAAGATGTATTCCCTATCATTGTCTCCTCATTTTTCTGCTCAAAAACCTTGAGTGTATTTCCCCCTCATTACCTCCTCTGTCTGCTGCTGAGAGCTCAGTTCATTCTCCATGGCCTCCTCATTATTCCGCTTGCAGGCTGTCGGCAGAACCTGGCTTGAGTTGCCCGGGGAAGCCTTCTCTTCAGCCAGCTGGCACTCGGTATAGAGAGACCTGTCTATCAGCTCCTTTAGGCTGCTGGCCACCTTCAGGAAGATCCGACCCATTTTGGTGGTAACAGCTTCCGAGAGTCCTTCCAGAAACCTGGTCCGTAGAATGGCATCAGACCAAGACAAATGTCGGGCCAGCAGTAGGAAGTCAGTGGCATATTGCCTGACTGACTTCTGGCCCTGCTTAGGATGGCAGAGAACAGCACTGAGGATGTCTATCTCAGATAGGGAGTCATATAAGCCCTGGGATCTGCTCAGGAAAGATTTATTTTCATCTGAGAGTGGGTTTCCTACTTCCATCTGCAAGATGGACCACCTCTCTGCTGCCCCCAGATGAAGAGACACCAGAAATGCCATTTTCTCTGAATCGTCCAAAAAACCCTTCATTTGCTTCTCCTCATCAATCTCCATCTCTTCCTCCACAGAGCACGAGCCCCGGGCTGCTTCCTGCTCTTCTAAGAGGTAATAGAGTGCTGGGGTCAACATTCCAAAGGATGGCACTTCCCTTGGTGGCGGGTTCCTAGTTTCAGGGGTTCTGGCAGTTACGTGCGGTGTGGGCTTTGATCCAGAGGCTGTGATGTTGATGTGAGAGGCAGATGCCTCTCCAGAGTTTGTGGCTTTGATTTTCAGAGTGGACATCATCCCAAAGGTTGTTTGCGGCGTGGATATTGCTCCGGTGGCTGGGGCCTTCCTTAGTGGCGTGGACATAGCTCCAGAGGCTGTGGCTCTCATTTGTGGTGTGGACATCGCTCCAGAGGCTGAGGATCTCATAAGCGGTGTGGACAACGCTCCAGAAGCAGAGGCTCTCATTGGCGATGTGGTCATCCTTCCAGAAGCCGTGTGTGTCGTCTGTGGCAAGGACATAGATCTAGAGTTCATGACTCTGGTTTGCAATGCAGACATTGCTCCAGAGGCCATGGTTGTCGTTAGCGGCATAGACATCTCTCCAGAAGCCATGGCTGACTTCAAAGGCATGGGCATTGTTCCAGAGGCTGAGGATCTCCTTAATGGCTTGGACATCCCTCCAGAGGCCATGGCTGTCATTTGTGCAGTGGACATCTTTCCAGAGGCTGGAGCTCTCATTAACTCCGTGGGCACAGCTGCAGAGGCTGAGGGTCTCCTTAGTGGTGTCGACATAGTTCCAGAAGCTGGAGCTCTTACTAGTGGTGGAGATACCCCTCCAGAGGCTGGAGCTCGCATTGGTAGTGTGCACATGTCTCCAGAAGCTGTGGGCATCATTTGTGGTGTAGATGTCGCTCTGGAGGCCGAGGTTCTCATCAGCGGCATGGACATCCCTCCAGAGGCTGTGGACGTCACTTGAGGCATGGTCAGAACTCCAGAAGCTGTGGATCTTATTAGTGGTGTGGACATTGCTCCAGAGACTGGAGCCTTCCTTCGTGGCATGGACATCATTCCAGAGGCTGTGGCTGTCATTTGTGGAGCAGACATTGCTCCATAAGCTGGGGCTCTCAGAGGTGTAGCTATCTCTTGTGAAGCCAGGGGGCACATTAGTGGCAAGGATATCTCTCCAGAGTCTGAGGCTCTCAGTAGTGGTGTGCTTATTGCTCCAGGGGCCCGGGCTCTCATTATTGGTGTGGACATCATGTCAGAGGCCGAGGATCTCATCTGCAGCCCTCCAGAGGTCACGGATCTCATGAGCGATGTGGACATCCCTCCGGAGTCTCGGGTGCTCATCTGACTGGGCATCTTTCCAGAACCTGTGCCTCTCATTAGTGGCATGGGCATTGATCCAGGGCCTGGGGCTCTCATTGGTGGCATGGACATTGCTCCAGAGGCTGTGGCTCTCCTTCGCAGTGTAGACATCTCTCCAGACGCTGTGTCTGTCATTTCTGGCATGGATAGAGCTCCAGAGGCTGTGTCTCTCATTAGCGATGTGGACATCGCTCCAGAAGCTGTGGTTGTCATTTGCTCCATAAACATTGTTCCAGAGGCTTTGGATGTCATTAGTGGCTTGGACAATGCCTCAGAGGCCAGAGATCTCATTGGTGGCATGGACATCCCTCCTGAGGCTGCGTCTCTCATTAACAATGTCGATGTTGATCCAGAGAATTTTGTTGTCATTAGTGGGGTGGCTATTGCTCCAGAGGCTGTGGCTCTCATTTGTGGTGTAGATGTCAGTCCTGAGGCTGTGGTTCTCATTTGTGACACAGACATTGCTCCCGAAACAGGGGTTCTCGTTTGCAGCATGGACATTGACCCAGAGGCTGGAGCTGTCAACTGGGGCATGTGCATTGACCCAGACGCTGTGGCTGTAACTGGTTGGATGGACATTGCTCCAGAGACTGGGGCTCTCCTTAGTGGTGTGGACATCTTTGCACAGGCTGGGGCTCTTGTGCTCTGTGTAGACATTGCTCTGTTGGCTGTGGCTTTGATAAAGCCTGTGGGCATTGCTCCAGAAGTTTTGGTCATTGTTAACTGTGTGGACATCACTTTAGAGGTTGTGGTTGGCATTTGCTCTGTGGATATTGCTGCAGAGCTTGTGACTGTCATCAGTGGGGTGGCCATTGCTCCTGAGGCTGGGACTGTCTTTTGCAAGGTAGACATATTTCCAGAGGCTGGGGCTCTCATTAGCGGTGTAGGCATTGCTCCAGAGTCTGAAGCTCTCACTGATGGTGTGGACATCACCCTGGAGGCTGTTGCCGTCATTGGTGGAGTGGACATGATTTCAGAGTCTAGATTTTGTGTTGCCCATGGGGACATCACACCAGAGCCTGGGGCTGACATCAGTTGGGTAGGCATCACTCCAGAGGTTAGGGCTGTCATTAGCAGTGGGGACACTGCTTCAGTGTCTGGGGCTTGCTTTGGTAATGTAGACATTTCTCCAGCATTTGGGACTGACAGTAGCGGTGTAGACATTGCTTCAGAGTCTGGAGCGGACATTAGCAGTGAAGACATTACTCGAGAGTCTGAGTCTGACATGAGCGGGGTGGACATTCCCCCAGAGTCTTGGGTGCTTGTTGGCTGGGTTGATGTATCTCCAGAAGCTAGGGCTGACATTATCAGTGAGGATAGCGCTTCCGAGTCTGTGTCTGACATTAGCAGTGAAGATATCTCTCCAGAGGCTAGGGCAGTCATTAGCACTTTGGACATCGCTTCAGTGTCTTCATCTGTAATTTGCAATGGGGACATTGCTTCAGAGCCTGGAGCTGGCATTGGCTGTGTGGACATCCCTCCACAGTTTATATCTGGCATTAGGAGTGGGGATATCTCTCCAGGATCTGGAGCTAGCATTAACGGTGTGGACATTGCCTCAGAGGATGAGGTGCTCATTATAGATGTAGACATTGCTCCAGAGGAAGGAGCTGGCATTTCCAATGGTGATAGCTCTGCAGAATCTGGAGCTGCCATTAATGCTGTGGACATGGTCCCAAAGTCAGCAATTGTCATCATCCCTGGAGACATTAACCCATAATCTGAAGTGGACAGCAATGGCGATAATGTTTCTGAATCTGAGGCTGGCGTTAGCAATGGGGACAGTGCCCCGGAATCTGAGGCTGGCATTAGCAATGGGGACAATTCCCCAGGGTCTGAGGCTGGCGTTAGCAAAGGGGACAGTGGCCCAGAGTCTGAATCTTGCATTAGCGGTGGGGACACTGTTCCAGAGTTTGGTGTTTCCATTAGAGGTGTAGACGTAGTGTCAAAGCCCGAGGGTGTCATCAACTGTGTGGAAGTCCCTCCAGGGTTTGAGGCTGAAGTTGAAACTATAGGCAACTGTGCATGAGAATGCAGGATTTGGACATCAGCTCTGCTCTCTGGCATTGGTCTAGAGAGGGTCATCCCCCTGTTTTGAGGGTCGATATTTTCCTCCCTCATCATATCGTTGAATCGCAGAGAATGTAAGGGTATTGACATATCTGCCACGGCCACAGGACAGTGTGGAGAGAGCCCTTAAAGTGATGACATTAGGGGTCCTGCTGAAGCCCACATAGCAAGAAAATCTGTAAACAGGAAACAAGTTTAGAGGTCAAAAGTCAATATCAAGGAGGTTGGGAAACACAAATGATTCACAGTGGAGACCTGTTTTTGTGTGTTACCAGGTACATGGTATTGAAGATGGGCCTATCAGATTAAAGAAGCTGTGCATCAATGAACAACTTTGGAGCTAGAGAAAATATCCCTTCTGCCTCTATCCTTTTCAAATCAACCCACCTAGTTACACAGCACAGCCTCTCCGTTTATAAGTGCTGTAAATGCCACAGCAGCGAGCCTGGGTAATCCCAGATCAAATGAAGCGGCGGCACCACCTTCTGGCCGTATATGAGAAGTGCCGGTTCCTGGGCTACATTCTGTCCCACCGTGGCACAAGACAGCCAAGGTACTTACTGGCCAGTCTGGATGGGAAAGCCCTTTGCCCCAAGATAATCATTAGTTCCTCGAGCTTGATGAATCCTGCCAGCGGTTTAGTTACCATTTTACTACTCGATGGCCCTGAATGTCCTCCTCAGAAAAAGGAAGGCATTTATCTGATCAATGACTGGGAGCAACATTCTACGAACTGAAAATTCTGCTTATTATTATCATTATTATTATTAATAACAACCACCACCATTACTACTACTATTTATTGCTCACTTATGTGCCAGGCACTGTACTTTAGGCAACTGTACACAACTGCCTGTAATGTTCATGGCTTTATAAGCATTATTCCATGTGGGTCTCACAAGATCCTATGCAATAGATAATATTATTATTCCCACTTCACCAGCTTTCTCGGATTAGCCAGAATTGAGGCTAAAATAGGATCACGGCGACAGCAACAAAATGTATATCTTTGATTCTCACCCCCTCCCGGAGGTTGCCTAATCTTTGGCATCCCTAAGGTTGTATTCAATTATTTCTCTGGCATCCTAGACCATCGCTCATTGAAGCCCAGTCTATAGTATGTACAGATTTCAAGTTCCTCTGATGACATGGGGGTGGACAATCCCAAAGTCCTACCCTTCCAGCCCTGCTGCCATAAAAAGCCCCAAAAGAGGCTCTTTGACACACAGCTTGGAAACTAATGCAAATATTACACAATGTTGACATGTCCCCATAGCCTACCCATGCTAAAACTGGAAGACTTGCTACTTGGGGACAATGTAACAAAAGTCATCAACATAATGGCCTTGTGCCTTCATAATAATAACAACAAGAAAACCAGCAACAGAAATACCAACAGCGAACATTTCTTGAGGACGCACTGACTGGCAAGCACTCTGCTAGGCACTTCATGTGCATCATCTCATTGGATCCCCACAGCAACACTAAGAGATTTTGGTAGCATTCTTCCTTCATCTTACAAATGAGAAAATTCAGGCCCAGAGAAGCTTAATAACTTGCCTGCAGTCACACAGATTCCCAGGTCTGTCCACCTTCAGAGCCCCCTACTCTTCACTATTGTGCTGCAATGATCCATTTTTCCCCCTTACTAAGTCACATTACCAAGACCCCTTCCTCTATCTCCAACCCTGAGATGGGGTGTCATAAAGGAAATGCTGGCCTCCCGCTGACACCTTGGTTATTGTAATAATTGGTGCAGTGGGAAAGATGAGTCCAAACAGTGGTCATAGACCTCCACCTCTCGGCTTCAGAAAAATCCCTGAACGTGCCAGAGTCTCCCACCAGGCTAAACCCAGAAAGATCTTACCTTGCCAGTGACAGAGGAAAGGGAGAGAGTATCCTTTGTGCCCCCAGCTCCTTTATTCTGGACAATTGACTTATACCCCGTGCCCAACCAGTTCATTAAAGTAAGACCCAATACCAGCAGCTGTTCTCTGCAATCTCCCTTAGCTATCCCCTGCCACGCCCCCCTGCCCGCCAGCCAGCCTGCCCGCCCACCCGCTCTACTGCTCCTGACTTGCTACTGCTTGCTCTGTCTCTCTGGTCCCAGATTCCTGCCTCTATATAGGCTCTGACATTTGCCTCTGGCCGCCTTGCACTTGACAGCCCTCCAGAAGCTCCGCTTTAACACTTGGCCTATGCAACTCCACCCCACTCCCCCTCACCCCCAACAGTCCCACCAGCCTACACCTCGCCCCACTGTGCCTGCCTCTGGGGGTCCTAAAGAGAAGAGGAGATTGGCACAATTAAGGAGATGAGACTGAAAGGATCCTGACTCAGGAAATAAGACATATGCCCTCTGAAGTTGGGCAGACACAGAAGTCCTGGGGGCCGGGCACTGCAATTGGTATGCCATGGAAGCACAGGCAGGGGCTTTGAAGGAGGGGAACTAGGGCTGGAGATCGAGTGCAGCAGTGTCAGAAACAGTCAAAGAGATTCGAGTGCAGGGAAAGCAGAGCTTGAGAGGATGGGCAGTGGGAGCTGGGGAGCAAACACCATAATAGAGCCCTGCAACTGTGATAATAACCAAGCCAATTTGCCCCAGGGTCAGAGACACAGAGGGAAATCCAGCAACCCGTGTCCCTGCCACAGGGCTAGGATTCAGCAGCAAGGCTCCATGGATTTCAGACAGCTGGCAAGAAAACCACGCCAGTTTTGAGCATACCAGGTGAGGGCTTGTTCATAGAAACAGAGCCACAGCCTGCTTTCTAGAACAGGGGCACAAGGTCAGAGTAGAACTAGCAGGAAGGTTTACCAGAGTCCTCCAGTCTGCTTGAATCAATACCATTTAAACCCTCAGTCTAAGGGCAGAATTGGTCCCTGAGCCCTGGAGAGGGCAACACCTCCCCGTGAAGTTCAAGCAGCCCAGGCACAGGGAAGCAGAGTTTGGCGAGGGAGGCATTCAGGTTGTTATAAACCTTATAATTAGCAACCAACAGTAACTGAGCGCTTGAGCTAAGCGCTACATATGCATTGTATTTTTCTGGCCTCCCGGCAACACCTGTAAGGTAGGCACTGGCATCATTCCCATTTTATACATGGGGAAATGGGCTTAGAGAAGTCTATGTAACCAAGGTCACAGAGCTAGTAAATGGCAAAGCCCAGATTTGAGCCCCAATCAGGCTGGTTCCAAAATCATTGTCTCTCTTTGTAATCAGACAAGTGATTAAAAACTCAAGGTGCTCTACTCACCGCCATTTCCCCCCCACCCCCATATCACCAAGCAAGGGAACTTTCTTACAACAAATGGCTGAATCATTGCAGTAGTAGTAATAATAATAATAATACCAACTAACCTTGCTTGAACTCTTCCCATATGCTAAGAATGGTGCTAAGAGCTCTCACCAGCATTATCTCATTTGGTCTTTACAACTACCCTGCAAACTAGGTCCTTTAAATTCCCAGTTTACAGGTAAGGAAACTGAGCTTCAGTGAATTGACTTGATGAAAAGCACACAGCCCTATCTTGCTCCAGAGCTCACTATAGTATACTACTCAAAAAGAAAAATTCCAGTCATTCTCCCTTCTCCTCTAAACCAAAAAACAGTCACAGAAAACCCACTCTATCAACAACAGCATCATAACAACTATTATTAGTATTAATATACGTAACAATAAAAAGCTAACATTTACTGTGCCAGGCACTGGGCTAAGCACTTACCTACATGATCTCACTTGATACCCCCAACATCCCTATGATATAGGGACTAGTATCACCTTCATTTTCCAGATGAGAAACCAGAAGCACAGAGAGGTTGACTAGCTTTCCTAATGTCACACAGCCATAGAGCACTTTATGTTGTTTATGTCCTAACGTAACAATTTTGGAAATAACCTAAATGCCTAATGTTAGAACATAATTCATTTAATGATTAAATGAATCATGGTGCAGCTGTAGCAGCCACTAATGTAACCATTGAAAATTATATTCCAGCATGCACATAATGATCTGATTTTTATAAAATAGATGTGTAGATTTTTGCGTAGAAAAAGTAAAGCCTGGAAAGATACATATCAAAATGTTAACAGTGACTCTACTTTAATGTCAGGATTAGAGGGGATTTTTATTTTCATTTTCCTTATTTGTATTTTCTCATTTGTCTATAATGGACCCATAATACTTGTATAAAAAAATAATAAAAGTTAATTTTCTTTGATCTAGGGTTCTATCTCTAGCCCTTCCCACGCCCCTCCCTACATGCTCACTCTAGGGATCCCCAACATCCCCTACCCACGCAACCTTTCTCCCCCAAGAAGCTTAGCGGTTGCACCACTAGGATCTGTGGTCAGCAATGACCTCTGAAAAGTGTCTCCAAAGACTGGCTTTTATTTTATATTTTTTGGTTTGTTTTTACAAAAAGATTTCTTGTTTCTCTAACTTTTATTTATGTTTAATAATTACATAAGTAATCTAGGAATAGACTCTCAGGATAAAAACTTGAAATCCTCCATATGCATAAAGCTAAAGTCCTCAGACTACCCCACCCCCTAACCCTGCAAGTCCCATTCCTCTGCCTGTTCACAGTTGGGTGTGTCTCCTTCCAAACTTTTTCTAGCTGCAATGGCATTCAGAGTTCATATCATGCAATTGCTTGCAAAACCCAGTGTGTGCAAAGAGCTACAGTTAGAAAACCATTCTTGCACTGGTCACCCCAGGGTTCCAAGTTCTGGCCCATCGTCACTGTTTTCATCAGCCTGCTTCTAAGGAGGCTACTAAGAGAGGGTTCTTGTGTGCTCAGCCCATTTGAGGCATAGACTTCCGTTCTATTAAAGCCAGAGTCTCTAGGAACGCAGAGAAGGGAGGCCTTCTAAGGAAAGAAAAGCCCAGAAATTGCTGCTTAGCATCTCTCAGGTCCCTCGTATCCCACTCAGTCTGCACTGATCAATACGGCTAGGAGGTGGCATGCTCCTGCTGCCTCACAAAAGGTAATCAAGTTTGGGGGATTGCATAGCTAGCTGCGCGGGGAAATGAGGATAAACAAGAGACCTTTCAATATGTCAACAAATAGCTTTCCAGCTGTTGAAAATAAGCCTTTCCCTAGATCGTCTCCCCCAGCCCTAGCAAACAGGCACCCAGATAACTGAAAACAGACAACCTAAGGATAAAGAAATACCTGGTCTACTTTAGGGTTCTCTGTCTTCCCTGATCATTAGGGAAGGAAAAATGCTCCCTATTTCCTTGCTCACCAACAGCCCTGACACTTAAAATGCCCACCCGGCTGTTTATAAATAAAGAGGGGGAGGGGAATAGCTAGCATTTACTGAGTGCTTACTATGCCAAGCACCATGTTAAACGCTTTACATACATTATAGTATTTATTGCACAATAAACCAATAAAGTGGGTTTTGTACCCTCATTTGATAAATCAGCTAAAGGACTGAAGTAGAGAGAAATTAAAATGAAGTAACTTACCTTGGCTCTCACAGCTGAGAGGGAGTGAAGCTGGGCTTGTCACTCGGGTCTGTCTGACTCAGCTAGTGCTCTTAACTCACAGGAGAGTCACACACTGTCTTCAAGTCTCTGAAGGGCTGTCATATGGAAGAGAGGGTAGGTGTGTTCTGGGTAGCTCCAAAGAAAAAGAAAAGGATTTGACTGTTAGTTGGGAATTACGCTTTCATTGGATGTGCTGCAAACTCCCCAAACAACATGTATATGCATGTCCAACTCTATAGGGAAAAGAACATTATAAGAAGAGCAAACGGAACTGCCTTGCATTAGGTGCCGTCCTGAAGGATCTGTGGAATCAGAGAGAACAGGAGGGATACCGGAGGACTGCAAATGGGCAGTGTCCCAATTTTCTTAAATAAGGAAACTACAGACCGGTATACTGTAAACTCCAGAGCTGTAAGCTTGATGTCAATCCTCGGAGAGATTCTGCCGCAGATTATGAAACAGGTAATTTATAAGCACTTAGAACATGAGTGGCAATAGGAGGTACCTAGAGGTACTAGCAGAACTCTCAAAATTAGACCAGGTTCCTAGACTCACAGCTATTGCAAACCAAAAAACTGGGGGACTGACCAGGTTGACAGATTTTTATTTTTCCAAGTGAAGGCATTAGGAAATAAAACAAAGCAACCCCAAATTATCATTTCCTAAAAAGAAAGGGCTTCCTTTAAGCACTAAAAGAGAAAGGAAAACATCTCAGAATAAAGGAAAGTAAATGAAATAGATTTCTCTTCCCTTTCAAAAAACATATACTACCTAGTCCTCAGGCTTTCTCATTGCACCCTGGACTGCTGCAGTTTTCTTGGAGGATGGGCACTTGTCTAAGGACCTGCTTTGGGGAATCACTCAGAATTAAAATATCAACACGGATAAGATCAGAGACCTGTAAGACAGGAAGTCTTTCTGGCTAGAAGAGAGAAGAACAGCGTTTGACCTTAGCCTAAGTGAGGACATTAACATAGATAAAGAAAGTGTCCACAGGAATGGACTGAGAGAAGTAAAAGTTGCCAAGTGTGGATTCAAGCCCTGCTGAGGCGGGACTTGGCCAACACATTTGACCCATGCCACCCCTTGGACCACACTCCTCTCTTGTAAGAATCATGTCTCATGCCATTAAGCATTTGGAACACAAAACAGTTTCTGACTTGAGGCTCCCCCAGCAACCTTCAGACTATTACTTGTCTTCCCAGTGAGTTTCTAAAGGCAGAATTCAGAGCCAGCTGAGTACCACTGCCAGAGTGGGAGTTCTGCAAGGACCTAGAAGGAGGTCTCTAGCCTTGATGCTCTCCTGTTGACATTTTTATCAATGGTGTAAATAAGGGCATGGATGGGATTCTTACACAGACGCTCTAGGACTGAGAAGAACCTCTATGATCAGCCTAGCAAGTCGGTTTACATTTTAACTTTCATAGTTTACAATATGTCTGTCAGCCTTTGGTAATTTTCTCTATGTTCTTTGTTGCCAGTGCACTGAGTTCCTGCAGTCTGTGCTCTTCATAGAAGAGGCTTAGTGAAAATATACGCTAGCTAGGAGCTCTCCACCCACCCTGAAGAGGCAATAGGATCGTCTATACTGCAGAGCACTCACCTCAATCCCATCATCTTCCCTCAAATAACTGGTGTCAGTGTAGACTTCCTTGATAAGAAAAGAGAACTGATATCCTCTTCTTTGTGGAATTGGCCCCATTTCCAAAACACTTTAAATTGGAGTTTGACCACATCTGTTGACACTGACCCTGTTTCTGAAGGTGAAGGCAACACAGTACACAGTATTTGCCGTACTCCCTACAACTGTATTTCTCAAAATAAAAGCATAGTGGGGCAACCCTTGCATCAGCTGCACCCTGGGAGGACTGAGAAAAATGCAGATTTGGGGGCAGCATTTTCAAAGAGTCAGACTCTGATAGGTCTGGGGTGAGGTCAAAGAACCTGCATTTTAACCTAAGTGATTCTGAAACATTCTAGAGTTTAAGAACCACAGGCATTGGGGTTCATATGCCCTACATTTAACTTCCAACAGGCCTGGGCTTGAACCTCAGAACTTCAAGTTCAGTTTCCTCATCTGTAAAACAGGGATAATAATAGTGCCCACGTCACACACTCTTTGACTGTTTTAAACAAAACATATGTAAAGAATCTGGCATAGAGTTGAAGCTTAGTAATCTCTCCTGGTTCTGCTTATTCATGGGCCCTGCTGCCTGCCTCCTCTGTGTTCAGCTTCTGCCCCTCTTGCCAACTGCTCACTCTTTCTAGGTCTGCTATCCAAACCCCCCAAGAGAGAGACTCTCATTGGTCCACATTTAGTCACCACTGTACTTCTTGGGCAAAGTTCTCATCGCAGTTTCCTTCATAGGCTGCTCGCCAGCCTATGGAGTGACTGCTCGTGGATCAGATGCCCTCTCCTGGCTCAATCGGCTATTACCAGGGGAAAGCAGGATCACGTGGTCCCAAACATAGCCACCTATTCATAAGAAACTGCTACTTCCCTCAGCTGGGGTCTGTGGATGGAAACTCCTTAGAAGGGGCCCGTGGGTGTGGCAGGAATTCTGAGGCTTAGCCCGTCCAGTACACCTAGGCTTCTCATTTATCCAGCCTGCCAAAGGAATGAAGCATTCAAGTTCACTGAAGTCTCTGTTTAATTCTGACTTTTCATCTCCACCAGGCTAAGAACACCAGTTTTTAAAAAACTAGACCACAGTCAAGGAAAAAAAAAAAAAAAAAACACTTAACCCTAAAATGAGACTTTCTGTTTCTACAACACGTTTGTAAGTTTCCAAAGCACTTTCACATCTATTTCCTCATTGCATAGCTTACAAACTGGCCACGGCAGCCTTGTTCCAGACTGCAGACAGATTTTATTTGACCCATACAGTGTTTTTAACATTTTTAAATTAGTTGCCAACATTTAAAAGTCAAGAGATTTCACATAAAAAAGCTAGATTTCTGGCTTCTCTGGGAAAAAAAAAAAACAGAAAGACTTGGATCCTCACTCCAACATGGCAACAGTCAGCTGGAGCTGAGTAAGCTGCTCCTTGCAGAACCGGCACGTGCTCGCCAGTGTGCGTCGGTATCCACCCAGCCACCTTTATTTTTTCACAGTGACTCGCTTGGCCCCTGTAAACATTTGGAGCCTCATTTTAACCCCATGGATTAGGTAGAGAAAGTGGTTAAGAGCACAGATTTTCAAGCTGAACTGTCTGGGAAGGAATCGCAGCTCTGCACCTAACTGGCTTTGCAACCCTGGGCAAGTGATTTAACCTCTCTCAGGAGTCTATTTCCTCATCTGTAAAACGTGGTTGATAATAATAATACTGCCTACCTCATAGGCTTATTGGGCCAACTAAATGAGTTAATGCATACCTAGAACAATGCCTGGCACTATGCAAGCACTAAATAAGTATTAACTTCTTTCATTGTCCACAATTGCCTATATGCCTCTCTGATATACCAAAGTTTCTAAAAACTAAAATTTTGTGGCAAGGTCACTTGGTGGCAAAATTGGGCATGAATTGACATAAAGCTATTCATTTATCTCATTTAGAAATAGTAATATGTTTGATCACAGGGTACCGCCCAAGATCCCATTAAGGAATGCTATATAATATACGTTATATGTATCATATTGCTTTTCTAAAATCCAAAAATTCTGAACTCCTTGGCCAGGCGCGGTGGCTCACGCCTGTAATCCTAGCACTCTGGGAGGCTGAGGCGGCCGGATTGTTTGAGCTCAGGAGTTCGAGACCAGCCTAAGCAAGAGCGAGACCCTGTCTCTACTAAAAAAATAGAAAGAAATTAGCTGGACAGCTAAGTATATATATATATATATATATATATATATATATATATATAAAAATTAGCAGGGCATGGTGGCGCATGCCTGTAGTCCCAGCCACTCGGGAGGCTGAGGCAGGAGGATCACTTGAGCCCAGGAGTTTGAGGTTGCTGTGAGCTAGGCTGACGCCATGGCACTCACTCTAGCCCAGGCAACAAAGTGAGACTCTGTCTCAAAAAAAAAAAAAAATTCTGAATTCCAAAATATGCCTAGCTTCAATGGTTTCAGATAAGAGAGTGTGAACCTGTATGATTATTAGTAGTATACCCACTTGACAGATTGGAAAACTGAGCTACTGAGCAGTAGGCAACTTGCCAAAAGTCCCACAACTTGAAAGCAGAAACAATTTCAACTCTGAGACATGAAACCCATACTGCCTAGTCTTATGGGATACATTGGGTTTGCTATAGGCATGTGTATATAGGTAATGACTACCAGTAAAGGTCCCCTGAAAAATTGAAGGACATCACCATTTACTTACAGTGACAAGCCATTCCCCAAGGAGCATTCTTTCAACTCTTTACATTACTCTTCACTATATACCATTGAGTTAGAATTAGGATGGGGATTACTGTCTTCAGTTTACAGAAGAGGAAACTGAAGCCCAGAGAAGAGAAGCAACTTGCCCAAATTCACACAGCAAAAGACAGGCAGAGCTGGAACTAGAAACCGAATTCTGCGCTTTTTCTTCTTAAACCCCAGGGCCAGTCTAAAAACGACATATGCTGACCTTTCCACATATTGATCCTCACTCTCTGCAGACAGTCCTAACGTTTTCAACATACCTGATGGAAGGAGAGTGTCCCAAGATCTCAGCAAATATAAAAATGAGACAGCACGTCTGGGTGGACCTCATCCTTCCCAGTACCATAGGCAGCAATGTACAGACACCATCCAGTCAGAAGCCAGGGAGGGGAGATTTCTCAAATCCCAAGAAAAATCACAGAGACCCTACTGTTTGCTCTTCTCTGTTGATTTTTTAAAAGCTGACATTTACTTGTGCCAAAGGCCAAAAGAAATGAAAAATCTACTGGAAAGGGCATTTCATCAGTCATGAAGCAATAGCTTAAAGAAACCTTTGCATAGTATCAGTTCCCTTGTTTGAGATGCAGAAAATAAAGCGATGCTGTTTCATATTGTTAGCACATCAGAAACCTGGACATGAAAACAGCATCCCTAGGACCTTTTTCCAGCCCCCTGCCTCAGCATAGGGGAGCTTTCTGACACCGACACCAACTTAAACAAGTTGGAAACAAGAAGGCAGGCCATGACCCAAGTGACCTCATGTCGCTCCTAAGCTCATGGCTTTGAGTTCCTCCTACCAACAAATCTGCACTTTGATCACACACCCACAGCGACCCAGATCTTTGAATTCAGCAATTCTTTCTCAGGTTTCAGCGAGGCATTGGCAGACTGAGCTATTTTGGGACACTTTCTCTGCTGTGGATGCCACTTTCGGAATACGCCAGGAATATGCTAAGGACCTGGAGCTCTCTATCCTGGACCCATTTTCGGGTTTGCGTGCTCTCTATCTTTCTCTGGGCTGATCATTTGGAGGACAGTCGCTCTTGCCAACCTAATCCCAGGAGCCTGACTACCTTGCCAGGCCACAGGCTCAAAGAGGCAGTGTGGCTGCCAGCACCCTCACGGTAAGGGGCACGGAGGCACCAGGCAACCTGGCAGCATGGGAGATGTCCTAGGGGATGGTCTGAGTTTGGATGCGGGCTGAGAAGACAAAGTGGGGGGCAGGGGGAACGAGATTTTCCAAACATCTTATTTTTACGATCATCACTTCCTAATCTGATGCAACTGACTCGGCTGGCATTCAGGAGCCTGTGAGCTCCATTTTCCTCTTCTAAATTCCTCTGCACCTGTAAGTACCAGGCTCACTGATGCTCGCATTGTCTTTTGGGGACGGGGGGAGGAAGGAAGGACCTGGGGAAGCTCATCATTATCTGACTCAGGTGTGGTCAGGTCCATGGCGTGAGAGGAATTTCTGACATTCCCACCCCCTGCAATTGCTTCTTAGTTTGGAAAATCAAAATGCCTTTTTGTTCTTTCCCCAAAACTCCAGCATACCAGAAACTCCACCTGTCTTTTGGGGTCTTCTGTTCATCAATGCTGTGCACACCTGATTTCTTATGTTGCACTTAATAGGAGAAGTGCACCCTTGGCATTTGAATGTCTTAAATGCAACCACAGCTACTGTTGTGGGCACAGCCCCTGCTGGCTTCTCCATCTTTTATGTAGCAATTTGCTGAAACAGTGAGAGATGTTGCAAGTGGGAGTGTATAAATGAGAATCTAGAAAGTCTTCCATGGTAAAAAGGAAGAGCAATGTGGCTGATTCTCAACGCAGTTAGAAATGCTGCCACAATGGGGAGGCTCCATGCTATGCGGTGAGATGGTCCCTTTCAGTGCCTTTCTATTTTAATGGAAAGAGTGGCCAAAATAGTCACAGGCTTCCCAGAAAAGGAGCATTTCTAACGCTTTTACTGCTTTACTGAGAGACTGGACATTGTCTATGGCTGGCTCGTCAGTCCCTGAAGCAGCTCCAATGGCTTCTCTGAAAGGGAGAGTCAGCCTTTCTTTTCCTTCTTTCGGGGACTGCTGAAGTCCCCTCAAAATAGCCTAGGATGCCAGAGCTAGGCCTTTCTACCTATCCTCTTCCCCCAACACTGATAACAAATCATTCTTAGGGTACAGAATTTGTTTGGGGGTAAGGGGGAGGGATATCTTGGCTAGGAAGCCATTTGGAAAAACTGCCATGACCCATACTAAAAACAGTGTCCTTCTGAGCTTTCGTAATGACTTCCTTAGCCATGAATAAGAACAGAACAAGGCAAGCATAGCTTGCCCTTTTTTTTCTGCACAGCACCATGGAAGGAACATTGTCCTTAGCAAAGAAAAAAGTGTAAGATAGTCCTTAGACCAAGGCTGGCTACCTTCAGTTTCCCTAGCAAAATAAGCAGCTTTTTATTTGTATTCTACCAAGAGTCTTGGGTCTGAAGAGGAGCTGAGGAGAACAATGTTATTATCAGTTCTAGAGAAATCAAGAAAGGAAATTCACCTTGTGTCTGGTGGAGACTAGATTAGTTCTCAGGCTATAGAACAAAACTAGTCTTGGGAGGAACTTCTTTTGGCCTTGACTACTGCCTGTTCGTGTGGTCTTTGGTAACTCATGAAGTTTCTTAGCCCTTCTCCTTCTGAGGAGCTCTGAGAAAGCAATGCTTGGATCATAAAGGTTCATTGTCTAGAAAGCTTTTGGTCAAAGCCTTGAGTGTTGGGTAGGGGGAGGGAGATTAGACATTCTGATTATAACCAAAATAATCCAGGTCCTGGCTTGGCAGTAGCCTGAATTTTATGTCTACCTTGTGGCATTCCAAGAGCATTAAGAATGTTCCCTTGGCCTTCCAAATCTCCCCTATCCACTCCCAAGGGCTTGAAAATTTTTAAGTACATAATTCCTTTGACTCAGGGCTTTGGCATCACTTAAAATGCCAGCCTCTTGGGAGGGTCAACCTGTTAAGTCTCATCTGGGTGCATCCCATCCTGAAAGCAGGCTCTGACGGAGGAAAGAAGAGAAAGGGAAGAACATGAGATCATTGTACAAACAAGAGCCTCAGAGCAGGAGTCTGGAAGCAGGACCCGGGTCAAGGCCAAAAGTACTAAGAAGCTCTGTTGGCAGAAAGGGAAGGTTCCATTCTTGCTAAAATGGGGGTAGAAGGCAACTTATTGAGGCAGAAACTCAGGATTTGGAGAATGAGGAAAAGACTCACTTGATGAAACTGGGGTACAGGAAAGAAGAAGAATCTCACATATTGGAGTGGGATGGGAGATAGGATAATTCCCTGCAAGGGTGCCCTTGGGCTGAGTTACCTGAATCACTGAACTAGGGCTCCAAAAATGTTAAGAGGCCTCAGTACAAGGAATCAAACAAATCTAACCCTCTGCTGCCCCTCAACCCTGGCATTTCTTCAGCTCAGTGGGGGTGGGGTATAGATCAAAGGAAGGGAACACACAGGGACTTAGATTTTGAGACCCTCCTCCCACTCTTCCTTCCTCTGGGACCAACACCGAATTCATTCCCAAGGCGATTCATGGCAGATACAGTCATCCACCTTGTTTACCAAGAGCTGTAAGGTGTGAACAGGGGTTGGCCATGTAGAGCCACAGGCCAAGAGTGAGGCACCCTCATATCTCTATGTGGGCTCCTTCCTAAGGCCTACTGGGCAAGGTTTTGGAGTAAGACCATCTGGTTCAAATCCTGGCTCTGCCGCTTACTAGCTGTGTGGCCTTGGGCAAGTCACATAACCTATCCGAACCTCATCTGTAAAATGGGCACAGTAATAACAGAACTTATCATACAGCATTGTGAAGATTGAATGAGATGATGCATGTCAAGCCTGCACCATGCCTGGTACAAAGTCGGCACTTAACAAAAACCAGCAGTGATCAAGATTCCCAGCTCTGCCGTATGCTTCATCCACTGAGGATGGGTTATAGCAGCAGACGGTCCAGCTCAGTGCAGGCCTCACAACATCAGGGTTGGGGGCTCACCATCTCCCTCATTTAAAGTGGCCCTTTCACCTTTTCCTCCCAGTCCCGAGCCTTTCCTCTCACTAGTTCTGCATCCTCTCCACCCCCCAGCTAACTAAATTGATGGATTCACTGCTGAAGATTCATGAAATCTTTTCCCTGGCTTTCCTCAACCACAGCCTGGGCTTTGCTACCCATTCCCTAGGGGTAAAATGAAATCACTTCTGGGAGGGCGGGTTCCAGAACGGTGCAGCTCCCAAAGCACTAACAAAAGAAAAGGAGTCCCACATAAAACTTTGGGTCTCTGGTCCCTGCCCAGCTCACTGCAGCTGTGCCATCGCTCCACAGCCATGGCCACTCCCGCCGTGGCTCACTGTCCCCAAGGCTGCTGGCCTACAGCACCTCTCCTCCTCCAATAGTCCCGCTCTCTCCCTCCCTCCCTCAGGGGACTCCCTTTTCTGGGCCCCAGGGTGCTAGGGCTTCCAGAGGCTTTCCATAGCTTCCTCTCTCTGCCCCTCCCCGCCCTCTCCTGGGGATACAGAGTTCACTCTTTCATGGGGTGTGGTGGCAGAAAGGAGCTCCTCTTTCTGTGCAGGCATGCCCTCAGCGTGCTCTCTAAGTTCTAGCCCTCCCCGCTTCTCCGCTCAGCAGGCAGGGGGGAGGCGGAAGCACCCCAAGGCAGGCTTATGGTACCTCCAGAATCAGAAGACAGGCCTACATCCTCTCCAAGACTAAGAGAGTGGTTCTCGAACTAATTCAGCGTGGGAGTTTGCTAAAATGCATATTCCAGCAACTATCTCCATAGAGATATAGAGTTTCTGGGTTTGGGCTTCAGCCCTGGAATCTACATGTTTACGAAGCTCTCCTTGAGCCACACCCTAAGAAATGCTGCACTCCATCTCGTAGAATGGGGTTCACGGGTGGGGTGGAAAATGACACGCTTCTGATCCCTATAACGAGCCCAGCCTACATCCTGACTCTCTGTGGAAATGGCTTCTTTTTTTTTTTTTTTGAGACAGAGTCTCACTCTTTTTGCCCAGGCCAGAGTGCCGTGGAGTCATCCTAGCTCACAGCAACCTCAAACTCCTGGGCTCAAGCGATCCTCCTGCCTCAGCCTCCCGAGTAGCTGGGACTACACCGGGACTACAGGCACGCGCCACCATGCCCGGCTAATTTTTTCTAGATATTTTTAGTTGTCTGATTAATTTCTTTCTATTTTTAGTAGAGACGGGGTCTCACTCTTGCTCAGGCTGGTTTCGAACTCTTGAGCTCAAACGATCCGCCCGCCTCGGCCTCCCAGAGTGCTAGGATTACAGGCGTGAGCCACCGCGCCCGGCCCTGGAAATGGCTTCTGAGTCCTGACCCTGTCTTGTCCAAGCAGCAGCTCTGAGGCTAATTCACAAAGACCCTGAGCAGTTTCAAATATCTGAACTGCAGACTGAAATCAGTTATGCTAATGATCTGAGGTGCAAAATCGACAGAGGGTCCTCATCTAGAGCCATTTTGAGCTAGTCGGGGCTATAAAAGACCTCGGTGGTTAATAGCACGCTGGAGCCACACAGGTAGGGTTTGACTCTCAGCCTAGGCCTCTTATAGGCTGTGTGACCTTGAACAAGTTACTTAATCTCTCTGTAATTTGTTCTTCATCTGTAAAATGGGAATAGTAATAATACCTCATGGTGTTGTTCATGTGGAATTATGAGTTATTCCATGTAATGTGTTTAGAACTGTGCCTGGCCTACAGTAAGCACTCAGCAAAAATTATCAGTTTTTCTTGTTACTATAAATACTATTTTTATATCGTATTATCCAAACAAGGTCTATAATATTCATAAGGAATAAATGAGTTGATAAGTGTAAAGTGTTTAGAGCTATTACTGGTGTGGTCCCAGGGATTTAACAGAGAAATCAGAAGTCCTCAGGGTTTCAGGGGAGGCCAATGCCACCCTGGATAAATATTTCTGGTGCAGAAATTGGTCAAGGGTCATTTAGAGGCTCAGAAAGACGGCAGTTAGGGGTCTCTTACATTCAGAGTGTGACTAAAACTCTCATGCCTCGCTTGTTGCTATAGATTTATGGGATTATGGGATTTAGTTCTGGGACCCACTAGGTCTAATTAAAGTTTTAGGACTCCTAGGAGACCAGCTGTGGTTCACACAGACTGGATCTTGAACAATGCCATCATGAATGTGCTCCCAGCTCTGTAGCACTGAAGACGCGGTTGTTTGCACTGAATGCTCCAGTGGTCATTGCAGAGTTCTGGTATTTTTCCTTTCTCTCCCAAATCCCTGGTCATTAACTGACTGTTAGAAGACACTCCCCTGCTGAAGAACTCAAGAGCTGAAGCGACTGTCCTACCCTCGCCTTGTGCCCTGTGTGGACATGAGTTCTGCACATGCAGCTCCTCCCTCCCTTCCTGTCCTCCCTCCTTTCTCCTTCCCTCCCTCCTCCACTTCTTTCTTCCTTCACTGGCCGGGGGGCAGCCCTGGAAAGAGGACTCTGATCCTGAGGGGAAGGGAGGGGATGACGTTTTGGGGAAGGGCCAGAAGAAATGTGTCTTCTTATTCCGGGCCAGTGTCCCCCAGCACCTCACCCCTTAAATGCTGGGGCTCACCAGGCTCTGTCCCCCAGCGCTTGCCCTGGAGGAATAAAATGGGAGAAGAGAAATCCTGTCCAGTCCCAGGGGGTCAACTAATACCACTGGGACCCTGCTGGCCTCCCAGTCCCCATGTCCCACTTGGGCTCTAAGCCAACATCCCCAGTTTCCTGCTGGATACGTCCACTAGGAAGTCTCTCTGGCACCCCAAATCTAAGCACAAACTGACCTTGTCACCTGTCTCCCCTCACTCTCCCTCCCTACTAAGTCTTGAATTCCCTGCCTCAGTTAAGAGTATCGCTACCACCACGGACCCAAGCTGGAACCTCAGGGTCATTGTCACCTTTTCCCTCTCCTTGACCCTCATGACGGCCAGCCCTGAGGTTTCTAGCCATTGCCACATGCTGGGAGCCGGGAGCCGTCCCCTCCTCTCGGGCCTCACTGCCACAGTCCTGGTTCAGAGCACTTTCCTCTTCTCTCCTGGCCCCTGGAGACGGCCTCCCAATTGGTCCGCCTGCATCTAGCCTCTCTGCCCTCCAATCCTTCCCCACCCTGGTGCTGTAAGCATTGTCCTCCTGATCTGTCACTCCTCTGCCTCAATAACCTCCAGTGGCTCCCTATTGCTCATAGAACAAAACCCTCAGCTTGGCCTGCAGAGCCCTGAATAGCTGACGCCAACCACTGCCCCACTCCCCTCCTGCTGCTGCCAGTCCAGCAGCCCAGCGACAACTGTCCCGCCCTCTGGAACACGCCCTACGCACTTTCACCTGCCTGGACCATCCTTCCCCACTCTCCACTGCTCCTCCTGGCAAAAGCCTCCATCCCTCGAGATCCAGCTCAAATCTCCTTCATCCGTGAAGCCTTCACCAACTTCCCCAGGCACGTTCCTCCGCTACAGCACCCACCGGACCATGAGGGCTTAGGCGTGCTCGGTCCCTCCCACTAGATGGGGAGGTCTCCAAAGGCTGCCTGGAGCCATATTTGGGTTCTCCTTTGCATTCTCAGTACCTCTAGGCTTGAATACAATAAATTATTAGTTTCTTTATTTGTAAACTGGGGATGAAAATAATAGTTACTACCGCCTGGAGCTAGAAGGAATAAATAAGATAATGTATATAATATTCATAACGATAATGAAGATGATGATGATAAGAAGGAAGAATAGTTATATCCATCCAGTGCTTTCTAAGTGCCAGACACTATCCTAAGCACTTTACCTGAATCAGAGTGAGCTAAATAGATGAGTTAATCCATGATGGAAAGCGATTACATATGCATGTGTTTGTGTGTATAATATACATATATATTATAAACATAATACAAATGGCATGTGTATAACATAAATTCCACACTGTACCTGGTGTTCAGTAGAAACTCCAGTTTTTCCTTTCTTCCCCCCATCTTCCTGTCCTTCATCCTTACCCCTCCCTCCCTGGCCATCCTCCCATCCCCTCCCCCCAGGGCTGGGTAAGACAGAGACAAACACAGAAGGGGTCTCTGCGCCATTGTTGCTAATAATCGACTGCGTTGTGGAAGAGAGAAGCCCTCAGAATTGCCTTTGGACTTGGTGTCTGAGGACTGTGTCCCCATTCTAGTTATCATTCTTCAAGAACAGGGGCTATACTGTACCCAGTTTGTGTCCCCCTTAAGCACCAGCACAGAGGTGGGCACGTGGCAGGCACTAAATAAACTTAGGCTGGGCTCGGCTTCGGGTCCTGGTTATGGGTTCAGCTTCGGGGTCCTGGTTATTGGCACCATCAGCATTTTCAGCGACTGCTGAGGCAGGTCTTGTAGCCACAGCTGACAAGTTCTCATGAGCACACAGACAGCAGCAGCTGGAACCACCCGGTAGCGGTCCTTTTGGCAGCGCTCTGCTGGGGACCGGCCACCAGGCTGTGAGGCCAAGGACCCACCTCCCAGAGGCAGCTCTGCCACCAACCGTCTGGGTGACCCTATGCAAATCTTTCCACTTCCCTGGGCCTCTGGCTCCTCACCTATAAAATGCTGCCGCTCAGGGCTGTCTGAGGATGCATGGCAAGGCAGCTGTGAAAGCTCTTTGCAAAAGGCTGTGCAGAAGTGAGGTGTTCCTAATTTCAAGTGCTGGAGCTTTGCTCGCTAGGAAACATTCAGGAAGTGGGGGCGGGAGAGAGAGCAGGGGCTTGTGTATCCAGGACATATGGGGGCCTATATTTGTTGTCCTCCTGCTTAGCAGCATTAGTGATTCAAGCTGGTCCTGCCTGTGGAACACTCTGTCTTTCGGGATCCTCAGGGACAGGAGGGGTTGCAGAGCAGCGAGGCTACAGCCAGCACACAGTACAGTGAAAAATAGAGTGATAGCAATGAGGCGCCACGCACGCAGGTTCATACACATGCATTCGCACTCCTGACGGCCCCCAGTGCTGCCTCACAACAGCAGCTGGAGCTAATTACAAACAGACAGCGCCTCCTCCGGCTCTTCTCTCCAGGCTGTCAACCCTCCCCCCCACCACCACCACCGCCCCTGGGGATTGCCTGAGCTCTCAGAAGGGGTGTTGCTGGCGCCACAGCTAAGTGCCTAGAAAGAACACTGCGTGAGGGGGGGGGACACAGGGGAGCAGGAAGCCACCATGTGGCTCCCCGTCTTGTGGGGGTGGGCAGCGAGGAGGGGACGAAGCGGGCGAGAGCTGGCTGCGATACAGATGAAGCTTTGTGTTAACAGATGTGCTCTCCTGGCAAGAGGGAGCCTAGGCACTTAGCCCCTCCCTTCTCCTTCATCTGGATCCACCCAGGGATCCCCTCTTAACTCGTCTCCCCTTTAAATCCCCAACTTCCTCTTCAACTCAGTATCTGGCAGAAGGTTCAAGAAATGTTGAATAAATGGATGGGTGAATGAACACATGAACCCTCCTAAAACCTTAACTACTCCCCAGCCCTGTTCCCACCTTGCAGCCATATTAACTCCATAAGCCGTTTCCTCTGCTTTTCTTTCTATAGACCAACTCCCTTTGGGCAGTTTCAACTCTCACCTATATGCTCCAAATTCCCAAATCTCTCTTTGCAGCCCAGACCTCGCCAGCTGCATGAATGTTCTCCATGCTCCTCAAACCCAACATGCCTCACATTAGAGTCCTCAGCAATGACTTCCCCAGGGGTTTTCTAGCAGCGAGGCTTGGTCTGTTGAGGGGGTGCAGGAGAGAAGGGCCTGCTGTATGCCCCCTAGCAGTACAAGGGCAATGAACACACTGGCACAGTCATCAGGGAGAACTCCTGATCCCAAGGCCTGTCTTCACACCAGGATACCAAAGCTCTTCCCTTTCCCCTCTCTTAACCATCGCCTCTCCCTTCCACCCATACTGGGAACTAATTGCCAAGTTGGGGCTAACTGCCCAATCTGGGCTTCTAAAACTAGAACCGGGCAAGTTGTATTGCTTCTGTTACTACTGCTGCTCTCTTCTCCAATATAGGATAGTAATTAGATGTGTCTCTAGGATACCTGGGTTCATATCTGAGTTCTGCCATTCACTAGCTGTGTGACCTTGGCCAAGTTACTTAGCTTGTCTGAGTCTGGTGCCTCCTCTATAAATTGAAGACAATAAGAGTACCTATCTTACAGAGTTATAGAGAGAATTAAATGAGTTAATACACACAATACATTTAGAATGTTACCTGGCACATGCAGGTGCTCAATGAACGTTAGTAATTATTATTTTCCTGATGCACCTACCATCCTTTATTAACACTAGAGGTTACAATTCTTATTGGTCCTCCAAGAGAAGCTGGTAGAGTGCCTTATTCATTCAGCCATTCAATCAACAAATACATGTTGAGCCATCTGTAAGTACCTGAGCTAAGCCGTGGGGTCATATAGACAAAGAAGACATGGCCTCTGCCTTTGGGACTGAACAATTCACGCAAAGCAATCCTGGATTAATAGTGCCCTGAAGCACCTGGAAGAAGCAAACACAAATCCTCTCTGGAGGAACACACCCTCAACCCAGTTTTCGTAGGATTACCAAGGATAAAGTCTGGCTGAACACGAACTCAGAATCCAAAATTACAAAGCACACGGTGAAGCCAGAAACAATGAAAACAGAATTAGACCCTCAAAGACCTCAGGTATTGCAATTATGTGATGTAAAATATTCATATAAAATAAGTTTTATGTGTTTTAAAAAACAAAAGAAGATTTTGAAAACATTAACAAGAACAAGATGCTAGCAGAAAATAATAAATTTTTCTAAGTATCATCTCTTTATAGATGGCAAAGCTAGGGCTCAGAAAAGTGAAGTAACTCCTTCAATGTTACACAGCTAATAACGAGGGACTCAAATCAAGTTTTCAGTGACAAGTGTTCTTTTGGCAGACTCAGTGACTAGGGCTGTGACATTCCTTCCCTGAGTCATTCAACAAGTAAGAAGAGTACAAAGCACTGTGCTCGGTCTATAAGAAACACAAAGATGAACTAAATAGAGTCCTGGCCCACAAGTAGTTTAAAATTTAGTAGAGAGACAAGAATACACACATATAAAAATAATTACTAATATCAGGCTGTGTGGTAGAAACTGCTATAGTCTGGAATAGTAGGAGATGAGACTTGAGCAGATCCCTGAAGAACAGAGTGGATCTACAGGGAAGAGAAGCTTTGGATTGGTGGGCTAGAAGAGACTGGGAACAGCCTGACCAAAGCCATGGAGAAAGTGAACCTGCAGAGCAGCTGAGGGAAAAGTGAGTGCATTTGGCAGCGCACCGTATGCATGGAGGGTCAGGCCTGTGCCACTGCATAGGACCCTGCACTGAGAAGGGCCCCATGCTTGGTTTAATGCTCTGCTCTTTTGCTGTCTTGAAATCCTTAATCATTCTTCAACACAGGGCTCCACATTTACATTTTGTACCAGGGCCCACAAACGATGTGGCTGGTCCTCCACAGAGGGCATGCAGGGAGGTGTGGTTGGAAAAGCAGAACGTTCTTGGGAAGGAAGGATCTTGAATGCCATTTCGATATTTGCTCTGCAGACAAGGAAGAATCACTGAAAGTGTTTGAGCAGGGGAAGCATATGGTGCCTGTGGTTTTAGAAAGCCACATCTTGGCTGGTGGGGGCGGTGTTCAGACAGATTGGAGAAAGCAGAGATGAAAATTAGTGAGGAGGCTATTATAACGAAGCAATGGGGGCCTGGACAGACATAGTGGCAGAAGATACAGAGAAGAGGACAAAGGTCTTCATTTATTTAGTTTTTCATTCTACAGGTAGTTACTGAGCACCTGTAATGTGCCAGACACTGTGCTAGGAGCTGGGATAGAGGAATGCGCAAGACTCTACCCCTTACCTCAAGTTTCTCACAGTTCGGTGAGGGAGGCAGATAAGTAAATGGACTATGATAGCCCCGTGTGCTAACAGCTAGGATCAGATTACATTTAGGATGTTGTGGGAGCCTAGAGAAAGGCAACCTAATCCAGACAAGGGATTCAGAGATTTCCAAGAAGTGATATCCGAGCTGCATCTTGAAGGCCATGGACAAGGCACCAAAGAGCACTCCGGAAAGAAGAAATGGGGTGAGCAGAATCATACAGCATGTACTGTGTGCCAGGCTGAGAATCCTGCTCTCAGGACAGTGCGTGAAGCAGACAACTAACCAAAGACTGACAAGCTCATGTGTCAAGTGCTATGATATGGACACCACGGGAGTGTGAAGGAGAGGCATCTGACCCAGACTTGGGGGATCGGTCAGAGGAGTCTCTTCCTCAGAGGTGTCTTCTGAGCTATGTGTTGTAGAAGACAAGGTGTTGGCTGGGGGAAGGGAGGGAGAGAGGGAAGGGCACAGCAGTAGGAGTGATGCATGCAAACACAGAGAGGTAAGAGACTCTGTGTGGCTCTAAGAGAACTGTAAGTGACTCCCTATGATTCAATTCTAGAATGAACGCGTGGGAGCATGGGGAGAAATGACCAAGGAGATAGACCTTAAATGCCAAGCTAAGGAGTTTGGACTTCATCCTATGGAGCAGTAGTTCTCCGCCTTGACTCTATATTAGAATCACCTGGGGAACTTGAACAGCTACGGATGACTGGATCTCATCCCCAGGGACTCTGATTTAATTAGTCGTAAGGGGAGGCATTGGATTTTTTAAGAGTTTCCCCATTTATTCTAATATGCATCCAGGATTGAGAACAGTGGCTCAAGGGGGCAAGTTTGCAAATTTAAGTGCTCATCACAATCACCTGGAGGGCTTGATAAACACAGGGTTGAGGTGGGTACCCCCAGAGTTTCTGATTCAGGAGGTACTCTAATGAGTAACTATTCTAGGTCTAACAAATTGGCAGAGAGGCTGGTACTTCTGGCCGCAGGGCCACACTTTGAGGCCTCTAGCCTCAGATGTTGTGAGGCCATTTACAAGTGTGAAAGGGAGAGGGGTAGTAGTGTGGAATAATCTGATTTGCAGGTTGGAAAGATCACTCAGGCCACTTTGGAGAGAATGGTCACAGAGAGGGAATAGAAAGAAGGTGAGATAACAGGAAGCTATTGTAGGAATCAAGGCAAGAGATGACTGGAGGTGGGGGGAGTCCTGAACTAAAGCAGTGGCAGTAGGAATGGAGAAAATGGGTCACATTCGAGGAATGCTTAGGAAGGACACTTGGCAGGGCATAGTGACTGGCTGAATGCAGAGGTGAGAAACAAAGATGAGTGAACTACAACTCTTGGGTTTTTGCCCTGGGCAACTGGTGACTCCAATTGTACTGGGTATGGTTGGTTACTGTAATCAAAAGTTAAATGTGGGGCCAGGCAAGGTGACTCACGCCTATAAGCCTAGCACTCTGTGAGGCTGAGGTGGGAAGACTGCTTGAGCTTAGGAGTTTAAGACCAGCCTGAGCAAGAGTGAGACCTCCGTCTCTAAAAATATAAAAAATATATATATTAAAAAAAAAAGTTAAATGTGTTACCAGCTACGGGGTGGTGGAGGGGAGGAGGGGGGTACTTCTGCCCCCAAATCTCATAGTATTGGTCCCAGGGAATTCAACAGGCATCTCTCACTCTCCACTCAACCCCTATTTCCAGCACCATGAGTCCTCACCTCGACCCTAATCAACTTGGGATTCTCTTCAAAATACTCAGAAAGGAAAAGGAAGACGGTGATCACTGATGGAATGACCTAGGTATGAGGCCTGCTCCTCTGGAATTACCCTAGGTATGTTTATTTCATATGTTTATTTCATTCATTCATTGTTTTAACAAATATGTATAGGGCTTCTGCTTAGAGTGATTTTGAAATATTCACAGAGGCCACGTTTCACATGCAGGTAAAGAATTCATAACCTGTTCTTATATAACCAACAAAGCAAATGGAGCTTAAAGGGCAGCCTGCAAAGAAATTTATTCTGCGTGGATTTAAAATGTATAAAAATGAGCAGTTTCCCAGTGCATCATCAGTCGTGACTATTTGTAAGTCTCCTCCGTGGGCAAGTAGACTGCCAGGAATGAGCAAGACCAGCAAGAATGATGGATGGGATAATTGTCCATTAGAGCACAGATAACTTTTTGTACCGTGGGAGGGTTCGACAGGATAGAGACATGATAGATGGAAGAAGAGGTAGCTAATGTGATAGGAGTTGCAGCTCCATTTCTGGTAGTAACTATTCTCTGGCTAAATCAATGATTAATCAAAGACGCTTTCTCATTTGAAACTCTTTGCTCACCGGTGCACAACCCCCGCTTTGGGTTAAATTTAATAGCATCATTAACAACTGCTGTTCAAGAAACTCAAATTACTTCTCTCCAGAAGAAATCATGCCACAGGAGAGAGAGCTTTTGTGAGCTCCTGGAGGGCAAGGGCCATGTAAGGGGTGTGTGTGTGCATGTGTGTGTGCGTGTATGTGTGTGTCTTAAACATTTGAATCCCCAATGCCTAGCACAAGGGTTGACACATATAGAGCACTCAATAAATGTTTGTTAAAGTAAAGTGAAATGAATTAATACATTTGTCCATTCATTCATTTGTTTGTTCCTTCAACAGATATTCATTAAATACAGGAGTTAAGAGCTCTGGCCGTAGAACTAGACCCTTCAGGCTTTGAATTCCAGCTTCAACCAGCTTCAAATATGAACTTGGGCAAATGACTTAGCCTCTCTGAGCCTGATGGCTGCTCTGTAAAATTGGGGAAATCATAGTATTAATACTTGCTGTTGTAGGTCTGTGTGAGGATTCAGTGAGTTAGTTAAGTGTTTAGCACAGGCCCTGGCCCATAGTAAGTACTCACTAAAGGGCAATTGTTGTTATTGTTGTTGTTGTATATGCTAGGCTAGGCCTTTTTCAAGTAACTAGGTCATTATAAGAGTCACAGAACCTCTTAAGAAATGACAAGGCTTTGGGCCAAAGCTGGTTTTCATTAAAGTGGTTATTTATGGTTCCCAGCCCAGAGCCCCAGTGCCCTAGGCCTGCCATTCCTGGCCTGATGCCCTCCTGTGGCAGCATGGGCTGTCTCTACGTGGTTTGTGCTCTCTAGAGAAGCCTGAGAAATTGCGGAGCAGGAAGGTGAAGGAGGAAGGTAAGAGTTGGCGGGATCCAAGTAACCATCAACATGCAACCCCCACCGCACCCCCATCATTAACTCCCTTGGGTGCCTTTCTATGCTTTTGTATATCTCTTCCTGGCAACATTTCTACCTACTAATTGCTATTTCTAATGTTTATCTTCTTGGTTCAATTGAACAAGATTGTCCTTGATTTTAATTTTAATTTTAAGGCAACAGGAGAGAATACTTGACTTGGGAGTTTAATCAAGAGATAGGGAGGCGATACAACTTAGGGGTTATAAGAGGATTCTGGAGATAGAAACAACTGGCCACTGAAGAGCCGTGTCACCAAGGGCACGTTACCTAATGTCTCTGAGCCTCAGCTATAAAAAAGGGAAAGTGAAAATATTAGTTATCAAGATTAAATGGAAACCACTTATCACAGTGCCTGGTGCACAGTAAAAGTGTTTAAAAAATGGTGACTATGACCACTATTCCAAGGTCTCCAGTGTGGAAACAGAAGCCCAGAAAGATTAAGGAGACAATACTCGTATAGTTATTTTGTGGTAGAGTTTCCTTGCTCCTTGTTCTTGCTACTAAACCAAGCATGCCTCTTTCAAGCCCTTTACAAATTCCTATTTACCCATACTCTGATGTACTAATTACAGGTCATGCTTGCTTTTTTACACCAGGCAAATTTAATAAATTTAAATTGATGCTTCCCATATCTGTCCGCCTGGGAGGTCTTATAAAGCAACTTAAGGGCAGGAGTCATAGCGTGCTCATCTAATGTGTGCTCAATAAATGTTTGGTGAATGTTGATCTTGCAGTCAGTAACCTACCCAAGTTGTGTATGTCCCATATCTCTGGTGTTTCCTTATAAGCAGTACAGAAAAGTGGAATGAGTGCATCGGGACTCACGCAGGCCTGGGTGTGAACTCTACAATTGGTCGCTAGTATAAAGCATCTACCAGTGCTGGAAAAAATGCAGTGTTGAATATTGATAAATAGTAAGAGGAGGAGGAGGAGCAGTAGTAGTAATGACAGCAGCAGCAGCAACAGCAGCAGCAGCAGTAGTAGTAGTAACTATTAACAAAAAGTGGAGTAGGAAAATTTCCCTAAGGATGAATTTTGTTCTCAGGGGCTGTGAAGGGCCTAGAATATGCTATGTGGAGGAAGTATAGTGTAACTGAGTCAGATAAACCTGGGTTTGAATCCCAGCTCGCCACTTATTGACTGTGTGGTCTTGTATTATGCTCCCTGAGCCTTACTCTCCTCATTGTAAGATTATGACACTACCTACCTCACAGCTTGGTGGTGAGGATGAAATAAGATATGGTATATAAAGCACATCACAGCAGAGCACCTCACCCATAATAAGGACTCAAAAAAGGCTGTCTGATGAATTAATGGATGTGTATTTTTAGTGAGATGTCTTGAAGGAAACTCCAGACATCCTTTAGCATCTGCATGAGACCTGAAGGAGAAAGAGAGAATTCCCAGTAAGAACTGGCTCAGCACTTAATCACCCGTCTCTTGCCATGAAATACCTAATGTTGAAAACACTGGAAAATTAGGGTTATCAGAACAAACCATTCCCAGTGAATGCGCAGAAAGAAGGCACTTTTCACATCACAGCCACACAGTTGCTGGACCTGAGAGAGTCCCTCAGAATGTGATTAACTGTTGGAAAGGATGAGCACAGAGCCTGACACCTATTGAGTAATTGATCATGTTAGCTCCTGTCCTACCCTTCTCTCAAATGGGTAGAAACGAATGCACTAATAACCCACAAGCCCACAGCAGAAAAACTGAGTTACAGTGGTTGAGAACCGATCATGGTGGTGACCTCACTGGATTGATTGATCCTTCACTCTCGGCCCTGGAGAGCCTCTTAGACTGAGCAATTGACCCTGGAAGGGAAATCTGTTCTCACGATGCCACCATATGTCCTCTCTCCCTTTATGAGTCAGTGAGTGAGTGTGTGTGTGTGTGTGTGTGTGTGTGTGTGTGTGTGTTTGTATGTGGAGGGGGTTGCAAGGTATGATGGGGTGTTATCAGCTCATAGCCTAGGTTGCAAAAACTGTCTTTTCTCCTCTTTCTGTTCTTCCCCCCCACAACCCCATTCTTGTTTGGACATGCACTGAGAATAGTACTCAGGATTCCTGCATTCTCTGTCTCTTTTTTAATGTTTGGACTGGCTGTGTGCCAAGGCAAGTGAATAGCATTTTCAAAGATCAGGTGAGTTTGGGGAAGATCTCTTATCTTCTCCAATATAGTAACTCCCTGCAAATTGAAGCAGTCGGAGACCCCCTTGGAAAGATCATATAAGTGGTCCAGGGCTACCAAATTAAAGTCCCTACAAGACGCTCAACAAGGTTGTCATTTTCAAAGGAAAAATACCCAGGTGTGGTATCTGCTTTTAGGAAATTTGAGAACTGACCTGCAGGTTACATTTCTGATGCGAAAACCACTCTATGTTCCTTGTAAGCAACTGTTTGATGGGTGGCATTGCAGTCATGGGTGTGAAACATCTGGTTTTAACCAGAATCTGGTGATTTACTCACAATTGGGGAGGGCAGGTAAATATGGCTTTGCCTCCTGGTCTTGTATCTGGCCCAGACATGCAAATTCCTGTCTGCAAACTTATTCTTCTCTGCCAGAATTCAATAGGTTAATGTCAGCAACTGGCAGCAGCTCGCCTGTGGTTACAGTGAGTGCCACATGGCGACAGGTAAGGACAACAGAAGGCTGCCAGAGAAGGGAGCCTAGGTTGTCTGAGTGCCAAGTGACCTGACTTGCCAGTCAGGGGAGGGAACAGGTCCAGGTCCAGGACCAATATTGGAGGTACAGAGAACAGAACCAGAAGAAACCTGGACAAGGAAAAAGAGACAACAGCTACCATTTGTTGAGCACTTATTCTGTGCCAGGCACTACACCAGGTCTATGTTTTCTCATTTGATCCCAACAAGAGCCCCATTTTCCAGAAAGGGAAACTGCAGCTATAAGGAAAAGGCAGATCAAAACCAGGAGCTGGGAACAACACAAATACCAAAGCACCCAGAAGGCAAAGCAGTTGAAATCAGTTGCCAAGAAAAATCCAGGAACCAGAGTTCTTTATTAGCCATGGCAATTGGGATTTGGAGATTTGCATCTAAGCCACTCGATCCCTTCAGCTGACTCCCTTACTGGGTCAACTCTGCATGTCACACTTCAAGGTAGCTGGCAAGGGCACAGAGCTGGTTTGGCAAGGACTGGCACCAGAAGAGGGATGTACAGGTGTCTGCAGTAAATTCCTTTGAAGAGTACCTTAGTGGCCACGTGCCATATAACTTTAGCATGCCAGTGGGAGAAGAGGATCAATGAGTTGCAATAGACAAATTGGCACATGAATTTGAGCTCTGTTTACATTTCTGCAATCAATGCTATCATTTCCTTATTTGGAAGTAAGATGTTCTACCATTGTTAACACACCTATCAATAAATGTAAATATGCTTGAATTTCATTAGCAGAGAACTCTGCTTAAACTATACTGACAACTGCAATGAAAGCACAGGTCCTACTGAAACTAGCACACAACAGAAGTCACAACAGAACTCTGACACATGACTTGTCTACATAGTCTTCCCCCACAGACAACATTAGCTCTTGTTTGTTCTCGAGCCAAAGCTGTCCTTGGCTCTGATCAGCAGTTAGTGAACAAGTGACACTGTATTACAGCATCCTGCCACTAGGGTGTACAACTTCCACGCGCATGAAAAGCAAGCGTCTCTCACCTTCAGACTGCCCTGCCTACAAGCAGAAAAGGCCAAGTGCATCAAAAGAGTTAGATCCCGTTTGGTCCTTTGAAGGGCTAGAAAGCATTTTAAAGGTGACATACATCAAAGCGATCCATTTACACTGGCTGCGCTGTGAAACCAAGTCAAAGGGGCTGGACGAGAACCTTAAACAATGACAGCACAGTTGCATTCCCAGCTGTGTTAAATGACCAGCATATCATGATTGCCTTTTCACGCAAATATCAATGACATAATCCTAACAGGCCTGCAGCTCCCTCACTGGTGTAATAAAACAATGACCCAATTATTTCCAAGGGCTGAAGCAGATGTGATGACTGGGTATGTTGTGCAGGCCGCTGCGTGTGATGGACGGGGCACAGTAGGGCAGCAAACTGCCTCCCGAGCCAAAACTCCTGCCATTCATCTGGTTGGAAAAAAAATAAAGCCATTCAGTATGAAAGTTCCCACTTGTTCTCATGACGGAGGCCAGTTGGGAAAATGTGGCAGAGCACTGATTGAAACAAATTCTGTTTAAAAAACCAGCTGGGTTGTGGGTATTTGTTTATTTATAACTCCCCCTTCTCTGCCTCCCCACACCCTGCCTCGTTCTGCAAAGGATCTGAGAAGGGATTGGAGGAACACTGAAAGTTTGTTTAAGTCCTAAACAGGTCCAGCTACTTTTTAGATTGAGGACAAAATGAAACCCTTTGGATTAAGCCCCTTGCTCTATAGAACCCTCCTTTGGTTTTTCCCAGTTAGCCCTGTGATGAGCAGGACCTCTTGCACCAGAATGGCCTTGTCCCCAGTGCTCCACTTTACCAGGGAAATACACATGAGCCCATAAGCCTGAACGCTGAAAAAATAGAGGAACATGAATTCACTCACTCCTTCCTTTGTTCGCTCAACAAATATTGATTGGTACCTATTCTGGAACAAGCCCTAGTCCAGGCATAGGGGAAGCAAAAATGAAGAAGGCCCAGTCCCTACACTTGAGAAGCTCCCAATCCAGAGGGCAAGACAGACAAGTAAACAAACCCCTGCTCTGCATCATGACCAGTGCTGTAGTAGAAGCACACTTGGGGGGGGGGTGGCATGGGAGCTGCAGGGTCGTGTGAAGTGGGAGCCGCGGGTGGCATAGTTGATTTCGTTCATGAACTCCGACTCAGACTGCCTTGGGTTCAGCTTTTGGTTCTTCCTCTCGCTAGCAGTGTGACCTTTGGCACTTTGCTTAACGTCTCAGAGCCTCAACTCCTTCATCCATTAAATGGAGCTGATAATGGAACCTACGTCACTGGGTTATTATAAGGATTAAATGAGATAATCTGCGTAGAACATTTAGAACAGTTCCTGGCACACAGTAAGAAGCCAATAAAATGTTAGCTTTTTATGCTTTTTATTCCTTTTGTTTAATTTCAAAAGACTGTGTCTGCTGATGAGACTCCAAGGTCTGGTTTCTAAAACAGAACTGTTTTCAACAAACTCCTCCCTTTTTGCCTGAATTTTGTTTTTCATATGGAATGACACAATTTTGCCATGATTTTTCCCTCAGTAACCATATGTCTGGCAAAAACCTCAGGGAGACAATATTATTTCCCAGATGGTTTTGTTTATGTCAGCCTACTATGTGCCAAGCACTACTCTAGATGAGAGGGACACACTGCTGAGTGACACAGACAAGGTCCCTGTCCACTTGGAGCTTACATTCCAGTGGGAGAAATATACCATAAACAGACAAATATAAATAGACAAAGCTACGCAGAGAGGTAAGTGGGGTTAGGGAAGCATCACCGATAAAAGGGATATTAGGGAGGGGCAGGACAGAACTAACTGTAGGTGGTCAGAGCAGGCTCATCTCAAGAGGTAGCATTTAAAGTGTGACTGAAAGGTTAGGAAGAAGCCTCCTATGCCAAAAGCAAGAGCGAAGGCAGTCCAGGCAGAAGAAGCAGCATGTGCTAAGGCCCTGGGGCAGGAAAAGATTTTGGGAATGTTCCAGAAATGGAAAGACCAGTGTGGCTGAGAATACAGCTCTGGTAGAAAGGCAAAGCAGGCAGCATGACTACATGCATTTTGAAACTGAGGAAATGGAAAGCCCAGAGAGACGAATGGACTTACCCACAATGCCTTGCACACAGTAGGTGCTCCATATGTTGTAGAATGCTCAGCCAGGAGGGCGGGGCTGAGGCCTCTTGCCTTCCAAATCAGACTGAGATTTCCCACCACAACTAGGAATCAGCTACCCAGGGAGACTGAAGCGCACAGTCGTTTCTGTTGGTGAGTCATAGGCAATGCACATTAGAGTGTGGGGTCGAGTGGCCCCAGCTGCTGCCTGTGTGTAAGGGGTGGGGGTGGGCTCAGGCCGTGGCTGAAGCTTTTTAGCATGTTTATGATGAGCTGAAAGCACTCACTGCTTAATTTAAAATACCGCTCACACATACACATACAATTCAGCAGCTGGGGGAGCTGCCAGGAATGGAGGCTAAGTGTAGAAAATTGGAGGAATAGGAATATCAGGTACCCAGCTCTGTTTCCCAGCTCGCATGGCCTGTCTTCCCTACAGACAGTCTCATCTTCCCTAACCAACTCCCAGAGTTCAAGACATGGATGGCGACAGTGGCAGTTTGGGGAAGGGAGGCCACTCCAGAGCACTTCAAGCCAGCAATACCGGTTGCCCCACCTGACCTTAAGCGTGCCTTCCTTCCTCTCCATCCATGCCTCAAAGCCCAAACCCACCCTCTTGGTGAAGCCTCCTCTTGCAGCCCCTCCCACCCACCCCCATCTTCATATTCCTTGAAATCTGACAGATGGGAAAACTCATTTTGCCGTGACCACAAATGCTGCCCTGGCTGCTTGTTTTTCCCGATGTGTGTATCTTGTCTCCTCAGCCACATGGGGGCTCTCAGCACACACTTGAGGAATTGAGTTGTTTTCTTTTGTATTCACCACGGCTCTCAACACAGTAGTATGTACACAGTGAGAGTCTCATTTGTATTTGCTTATGGGTTGCATGACAGTATCCTTTGAAAAGGCTTTTGCGTCTATGGCCATACCACCCTGAACGCGCCCGATCTCATCTGAAAAGGCTTTTGGGTAGAGCACCTGCTCTTAATTAAAAAATATGAACTTCAACTTGACAAAAAATGTGGTAGACCCTTAGGGGTATCTCCAGTTTCCTTCCCGTTGCTCCTCTACACCCAGGGTGCCCTGCCTGCACGCTGGATGAACCTGCAGCCTCTCAATCAAAGTGCTCTACAAGCCATCTCTTTGGGTCCTTTGCTCAGAATATCCCTTCTGACAGAGAGGCCCTCTCTCCCAACTCTACCTATCAAAACCCCGTCTCACCCTTCAAGTCTGGTGAGCTGATATAAACTATTTCCATCACTTCCCAAGGCAACCTCAGTTTTCTCTTCTGCAAAAGGGGATAACAACACCAGCCTCACTGGCATGTTAAAAATTGCCAATGAAATAATATCTGCAGCCAACTTAGCACAAGACTTGGCTTCCAGAGCTCAGAAAGTGTTACTTGTCATCATCACCGTCATAGTCTCTGGGAAGCAGGGGAATGTAATGGTTAAGAGTGGGGACTTGGGAACCAGACACATCTAGGTTCTGGGACTAGTCTGGTCACTTCTTAACTTGAGCCAGTCACTTCCTCTCTGAGAGGCCCAGTTTCCTCATGTGTAAAATGAAGTGATAACAGTTTACCTACCCCCATCAGAGAACCTGTTGGGAAGGTGCAAAAACATAATGTGTGCAAGGTAAACCATTCAGCAGGGGGCTCATCGCATAAAAATGGCCCATTCGGATCTACACACCCCTAGGTTGTAGACCTAGAAAACACACGGTAAGGACACAGACAATATTTTACTTATCTTTGCATCTCTCACTGCCTAGCTAGCCCAGAACCTCTGTAGCTGGCAGGCCCACAATAAATCATTGTTGAATTGAATTGAAAACCCAAACCAGATGTGCCTCCTCCCCTGTCAAATGAAGCTTTCAAGCTGGTGGGTTGGGCCTGCTGCCTCTTCACTCCCCGTTTCTCCGAGCTGAGCAGCCGCCATTGTCTAGGCCTGGTTGTGGGAGTGAGGCAGGGTAACAGGGAGGGATAAGAGGTAGGGAAGGACAGATGGGACTAGGTGGCACGAGTGGGGTAGGGAAGAGCACTCTCTTTGCTCCTGGTGACCCCAAGCTGACTGTCTTTGAAGGGTGCTATCCTGAAGTCTCTGTTGAATGAAAAGAGGTGACCCTTCAAAAGCCCTTTGCCACCCAGTGCCTAGCTCTGGAGAAAACTCCCTTCTCCCTTAGCAGAGATGGTGATACTGAGTTTCAGAGAGGTTTAGCTCTGAAATCATGAGACCAGGATTCAAAGCTGAGTTCAACTAGCACCAGAGGCACACTCTAACCACTTGGCAACCTTGCCTCTAGGCTAGTCTTGCTATAGAAAGACAAAGACAGAGGTTTGTGTTTACCCCTTCCCCCAGCCTGCAAGACCCCTGGAAGCAGAACACAGGGCTTTACTGGGGGAAAATACTTCAAAAAGTACAAATCTTCTATAAAACTACAAAAAGAGTCCCACGTCTTGAGTGTTTCTGAGCCAGAGCTGTGTAGACAGGGCACTGGGGGCGGTGGGGGGGGGAGTATGCTATCCAGCAGAGTGTCAAGGTTACAAGCCAGACCCCAGAACGCAGCCATCTGGATTATAACTTTGGCTCTGTCACATGCTAGGCTGCCTAACCCCAGGCCAGTGACTTAACCTCCCTGTCCCTCCATTTTCTCATCGGTTACATGGTATTAATAATGGTACCTTCTCACAGGGTTGCCTATGAGGATTAAATGATCTAATGTTTGTTTGTAAAGCACTTACCATGTCCCTAGCACACGGTAAACACTAAAAAATTGTTTGTTAAATAAAAATAAATACATACCTCTGTCCCTCTGGAGCCAGACTAGCCTAGAGGCAGGGTTGCCAAATGGTTAGATTGTACTCACGCAGCCAGCTGAACTAGGCTGCAAATCCTGGTCTCATGATTTCGGAGCTGAACCTCAGTATCACCACCTCTAACATGGGTATAATAACAGTCCCTTCCCCGAAGCTGTTGCAAGTTTTAAATGAGATATCTCCAAAGTCCTGAACACAGTGCCATGAGCAGCGGAGTGAGTAAACACCCAATAAAGGCAGAGGATTCATCATCTGAATCTTCTGAGTTAACACACAATATGTAGTTTTGGAAATCTTGCCGCAGTAAAGGAACAATTTGATCATTTTGCCAATGAAATTCCTAAACATTTTATTCAAGAGCCAGAAATGGGAAACATTTTTGGTCATTTCTAAACCAACCAAGCATGGGCAGTCGGTTTCCCGACTCAGCAAATCGGCCCCCCCAAAACTGTAGAAGTCACTTTGCAGGAAAAAATAGAAGGAATGAGTATTTTACTGCAAACAAAAGTCATCTTTGTTTGCTGCCCAGCTTTGGGAGGAAAAAAAATACCTCAACCCAGGAGCTTGGAAAATTCTTGAAAGTTCTCATTTTATTCCAGCAAATCCAACCTAATTGGCAAGACTCCTGGCCATGCAAACCTGATTCAGAATGAGTCGCCTCTGCCCACCCCTCTCCCCACAGCACCCAGAACCCAGCAGGGTACACTGGGCATCAGTACATATTGGTTGTCGGTTCCTCCATGGAAGCCTCAGATTCCATTTCCACAATTCTGCTACAATGCCAAAACACTCGAAAAGCAGCACTAAAGAACATTTTGAAAACAGGGGAAAAAAAGCATCCATCAACTCACCACTCTAACACAACTCTTAATTTTGTGTGGAAAGTTCTCTTCCAGTCTTTATCCACGTGCAGACATATTTTTACAGCACTGTAGTCATAGGGAAAAACTGCAGCAGCTTCGGCCAAAAACCAGATACCATACAGCTCATGTCACTAAACTTTCCAAGTGAGGGCTTTTTCTTCCCTCATTCACTCCATTCATCTAGTCAGTAAGTCATTCAACAAACATGGACTTAACCAGGCTCCAGTGCCATGCCCTGTGGAGTACAGAGATGACTAAGGCACAGTCCCAGCCCTCAAGCAGCTCCCAGTTTAGTTGGGAAAACAGACAAGTCAGCAGGAAATTATAGCGCACTGGGATGAATGCGTAAATGCTGTGAGAGCGCAGAAGAGGAGTATTTAAAGTAGGCGGGAAAAGGGTGCAGAGGAGGGAGGAGAGTAGGCAGAACATAGACAAAGGCATGGAGTCAGAGGAAAAGCAAGGTGTCATCAGGTAGCCAAGAGTGGCTCTGTGTGGCTGGATCACAGGCAGGTGGCAGTGGATGCTGTGAGGAAGGAAGGAGGGGGCCGGATCATTAAGATCAAAGGTTTCGGTTTTATTCTGAAGACTATGGGGAAGCTTTGGAAGGAGTTTAAGCAGGGCAGTGGCACAGCCGGATGTACATTTTAGGAAAATTGCCCCAGCAAGAGAATGGAAAGTAGAGTAGAGGGCATGAGCTAGGTAACAGGGGGACCGTTTAGCAGCCTGCCGCAGTAATCCTTCAAGATAAGGAGGGTCTAAATGAATGAGATGCCTTCTCCACTTACAAACTGTGTCACCTTTGTAAGTGACTTAACCTCTCTGTGCCTCAGCCTCGTCCTCTGTAAAGCAAGAATAACTACAGCATCTCCCTTGCGAAGCAGCTGGGAGGATTAAATGAGATATTGCATGCAAAGCACCTGGCACGGTGGCTGATACCTAAAGACACTCGATACATGGAATTTCCCCTTCCCCTCATCCCTTTCCTCCACCTCACCCTTCCTTAAAGGCTGGCACGGTATGGAGCATGGAAGTGGAGTGGCCGAGGCAAGACTCTAACCCAGACAGTCTGACTCCAGAGGGCAGTGGAGAAATTTGAAAGTGCTGTTGTCAGGACAGTTACTTAGAACGATTGTTTAGCTGAGTCGTGGGCCCCGCTGAGGTTGGAAACTATGACTTTCTAGTGGGACTAATCAACAAAGCGATGGGATTTTCTCCAGCAGTCTTCCTGCATCTGGGTGTAAGCACAGAGGAGGAAACTGTCAGTGAAGTTTATCCAGACTCGGGATTTCGCCTCGTGGATGTGGCAGAAAGACACAGGGCAAGAGAGAGTTGGGATGTAGGCAAGATTCCGAAGGCTGTGTTCCACGAGTTAGGTGGACGGACCTGACTTCAGATCTCATCTCTGCCCCGAACTAGCTGTGGGACTTTAGGTAAGTCACTCGACCTCTCTGAGCTTCAGTTGTCTCATTAAAAAAAAAAAGTACAATAGTACCTTCCTCATCAAGTTATTGTGAGGATAGCATGAGATTATCGAAAGATGTGTAGTATGTGCCCGACACATACATATTCACTGTTATTCTTACCATCATCACCATTTTCAAGGATGCAGAGAGAAGGAAGTAAGGTGGGAGGGGCTGACAAAGTCGGAGAATGGATGGAGGGGGCTCAAAAGCCTGGAGGTCCTCCTGAAGTAAAAGAAGCGTTGAGGTGAGCCATCCAGATGCAGATGGCGGGGGCTTCTGACTGATGACAAAGCACGGTAAGGCTAGGATGGGGGTGTGTCCTGCACATGGATGACGAATGTCAAACTCACCCAGAATGATGTCAGGACTTGGGGTGAAGAAGAAGACAGTGAGCCAGATGTCGAACTCTTCGTTGAATGTAGGGGTGGGGGGAGGGTTGACCAGGAGGGGGTGGTTTAAACGGAAGCGTCAACAAGGACAGGAGAGGAGAGGAGAGGAGAGAAGTAGCCAGATGGCATGAGAAGGAGGCGTTCTTGGCCGAGGACGGAGGACTAACGGTCTGGAAGCAAACAGGGGAAGCTAGAGCACAGACCCCACCTCCAAGCCCTCGGGTGCCTGCGGTGTGGGAGTGCGGACGGTGGCCACTAGAGGGCGCTGCCGGCAAAGCCGTGAGCTCCTGTGTTGAGACTCAGGTTTCAGCACTTCCAGGCCTGGAGGTAGACAGCAGTGCTCTGTGAGGTTTGTCCAGCGTGTAGGGGAAATTGTTTACCGCAAGGTCGGGCCTGCAGCGGGTACCGAGAGGAGTGGGAGAGCGCAGCAGTGGGGAGATGGATAAGGCATGGGTGGTGGGGATGCGCGCACAGAGCAGTATGGGGATGGTATGGGAAAGGACAGATGACGGGCAGGGAGGCTTAGCGTTTGGGCCGTGGCCAAGGACTGGGGGATGTGAAGCCTGGTGGGATTAACTGTCCTCGGAATTCCAAATGGAGCTTTTTCCCCTTTTCATCTTTTGTTTATTATAAGAGTAACACATGCTTGTTTCAAACAACTCTAATCATTGCTCAAGTGAAAATCTCCCATCCTATTCCCCAGAGATAACCACTGTTGACTATCTAACCCTGCAGACTTTTCTCCTGTGTATAACATAGACTACCCTTAACCCTTAGAACCTACTATACTTACTCTTCTGCAACTTGCTTTTATCACAATATTATATCGGAGGTATCATTGCATATAAAGATCTAGCATGTCCTTATTTGTGGCTACATCATCATTGTCATCATTATGGTAGTGGTAGGAATAGTCATGAGTAGCAATTATTGAATGCTCTGTGCCAGGTATTTCATATGGATTATCTCATTTATTCTTCACAACTTCATGAAGGAGGTATTATTATTTCTCCCATTTTACAGATGAGAAAATCAAGGCACAGAGGGGTTGACAAACTTGGTCAAGGTCACATAGCTCATAACGGTTAGAGGAGGAAGTCAAACCTAGGCAGTCTGACCAGAGAGCCCAAATGCTTAATCATTAGCATAGTGAAGTTGAGTATGCCATTATTTGGATGTACTATCAATGATTTAATCAGTCCTTCACTGAATTCGTTTAGGTTATTTCCAATTCGTAGCTATTTACAAATAATGTTTAAGTGAACACCCTTACACAGGGAACATTGCAAAAGGATAAACTCCAAAGACAGCATTTGCTGAGTCAAATGACATTTCCAGTTGCTCTCCAGTTGTACTCATTTAGATGTGCGTCAAGAGTGATTGAGTGTGCCTGTTTCACTACATCCTCACAAACCCTGGGTTTTAATGACCTTTTTAATTTTTGCCAATCCGACAGGTGAAAAATGACATCTCAATCATCTCAATGCTGTTTTAATTTGCATTTCTTAATTATTACTGATTTGAGCATCTTTTAATATGGCATAGGCCCTTTGTGTTTCCTCTGTGAATTGTCTATTCATTATTCTTTGAATATTTTGCTACTGTTTGTTCATCATCAGCTTCTCATTGATCTATTGATGCTCGCGCATTCATTCCTTCAACAAGCATTTATTGAATACCTACTGTTTACCAGGCACCATTCTAGCACTAGGAATGTAGTGGTGAGTAAGCAAAGCCTTGGCTTTCATGAAGCTGACGTGTAAATAGAGGAAATAGATAATAAACAAGCAAATAGCTAAATAATGTAATTGTAGATCATGGTAAGTGCTATAAAGAAAGTAATACACTTATTATTATGGAGTTTTTGGAAGGTTATGAATAGTAAACCTTTGTCCGCCTTCTATGTTGTGACTTTTTCCTGGTTTATCCTTTATCTTTCAACTTTGCATGAGATATCTTTTGCCATACTGAAGTTGTTGAATTTTTGCATAGTCAAATCTATCATTCTGTTTCTTTTTAGCTCTTATGAGTTTTTTCTTGCTTTGCAAAGACTCCCTAACTCAATATTTTAGAAATATTCTCCTATGTTTTCTTCTAGTATTTTAATGGTTTCTCTTTTTAACATCTAAATCTTTGACCTCGCTGGGATATGTTTTGGAATAAGGAGCGAGATAGAGATTTAGCTTTATTTTTAGGATGACAGGTCAGTTGTCACAGCAAATGGTACCATGTATTAAATAGTGCATCCTTTTCCCCAAAAATAGTGAAGTTGAGGCCTAGAGAAGGAAAGATCCTTGCCCAGGGTCACATAGCAAATTATTGCTGTCAGAGCTGTTCCTAGACTTGGGGGTTGCTGACTCCTATGGCAGAGATACACAGCTGAACTCATCACAGCTTCCTGGTGCACTTGAACTGCCCTCCCTGACCCATGCCAAGATTCACTCTCTGTGGCCACAGCATCTTCCCTTTCCAGTAAGCCCCCTGACCTCTCTTGCTCAGAGATGTGAGTGCAGTGACCCATGGCAGCTCTGCTACTTATAAATAAGCAGACACCTGCTGATCTCTGCTGAAATATCTCACATTGAGGCAGCTTTGGCTGCAGAAGGGTGGGCAGGGGACAGAGGGCAGATAGATTTGCCATTTAAGAACCAAAATAAGAAGTGTCTATTTTAAATGAAGAAATTTGGCATTGTTTTCATTCAGTTGCTGATGGAGCAGCTGCCATCCCAGGAGCCTCCCAAGGGGGCTGCCTTGAATTATGCCAAAGTAATAAGCTGGTGTCTTGGAGGCTGCCAGTACTTGTCCCAAAGCTCCAGCTAGAGCAGGCCTAGGATCCGAAAGGTTATCTTGAAAGGACAGGTGCTTACACCACCTCCAGTGCAGCTTGGCCTGACATTCCATTTCCTTCAGTGTTTCTTATGCAGGGCTTCCCCTCTCCCCCACATTCCCAGAGGCCGTGGACATTTTCAGGCTCCCAGGAGACAGGCACCCAGAAGAGCATCTCTAGGGAAAAGGAAAAGTGAAGTGAGAGTTGAAATCATTTAGATTTCTTGAGACAACATTTTTTAAAGCTCATATTTTTCCTCTATTACTAGGAGCTTTTTGGTCAATGGGTTCAAACAAAATAGGCGGATAATTGCCTCTATTATTCCATTTGGCTTTCCATGGATAGACACAGCCAAAGATATTGGCAAGTTCTTCTTGTCCTACTAACCTTGGTGGCTATTTTGTTGCTTCTCTCCTGAACCCTGAAGTATATTCACTGCTTATAATAAGGTAAAACAACCTTTGAGCATCCCTTCTGTCCCACACCTGCAGGCAGAGTGGGCATCAGCTTCTGCAGTGAAATCTAAGGTCCTTCTTCCTACACTAATGATGTCAGATAGTCCCACAACAAACACAGTGGAAAGAATTCTGAGTCCCAGTTCCAACTATGCCAAGACTTGCTATGTGACCTGGGCAAGTCACCACCCCTCTCTGGGACTCAGCTGGGGCTACCAGTAAAATGAGAAAGTTGGTCTGAGTGGCCTCCCTAACTAGGCTCCTTGTCAAAAGCACCAGTGGTACTTCTTAATAATATGCAGATTCCAGGATCTATCTCAGACGTACTGAATCGGATTCTGAGGAGTAGGTGCCACTGTATCTGTGTTGCCACAAAACTCCTGGTGATTCCATTGTGTAGAAAGGTTGGGGGTCTAGTGAACCAGATGACCTCAGGATCCCCTCTGCCTCTGACTAAGGTAATTCAATAAATCCCTTGGCATTTATGTAATATCTCCAAGAGAGGTGCTTCCACCTGTGCCCACCCCCCGGCAAGCTAAGGGGAAGATCATTTTGTCATCAAGAACACTGAAGGCTTGTGCCACTCATTTGTCAGATATTTAGCAGTCACCTTTAAGAACAGGACCCAGAAGGAAGAGGTACACACATTATTGATGGGGAAGGGGAGAGAAAAACAGCAGCAGCAACAGAAAAGTGGGGAACTGGATCTGTCTGATGGCCAAGGCAGCCTGAGACCCTACTGGAGGCATGGAGGGCAGAGACAGATTGTAGGGACAGTACCTGAGGCTCATTTTCCCTGGTGTCCTCTCTGTCTTGGTTCAGAAAAAAACAATGCAAAGAGGTACAGATAAGCTGGAAAACAGCCCTCCTTTTATTTAGTGAGGTCTTAGGCCTCCTGGGGTTGATTCCAGTAAGTGATGATGTGAACGTGTCTCTCTCCAGCACTTGGACCATCTGACCTCAGTCCCTTGGTTCCAGCATGTCTTGAGATAAGAGGACTGTAAGAAGCTCTGGGCCTTGACATCAAGACACTCTAGCTTTGGGGGAAGCTCTGAGCTAGGGCCTCTCTTCTGATAACTGGGATCCTACCCTCTTTTGGTGATCAAAAGCCCCTATCTCCTGCCAGTTTTATATAGCCCCACTACGCTGACCTAGATCCCTGACTCTGGCTCTGTGCTGGAGTCCGCATTGATTATTCATTATTCATTTGCCCACTATTTACTAAGCACCTCCTCTGGCCTGACACTTGGTTAATTAGGCCAAATGGAAGCAAAACAGACATGGTCCTGGCCCTCAGGAAGCCATCAGGCTAGCACAGTGGTGTTCAACCTTATCAGACCCAACACTCCTTTTTATAATAAATATGTTTTTGCTTCACCTCTTTACTATCCTGAAATTCAATTCCTAGGTACTATAACCTACCTACACACATGAGTTCAAAAAGATAAATGCCCTGCCACATAAAGAAGAAATGAAAGCAATCCATAATAAAAGACTATGTATTTAACTACATAAATGCTCACACAGGACTACACTGAAAAACTAAATGAAGTAGGCAGAGGCTTGTGCCTTTATATAGAACCCCCATGAATGCAACAGTTGCAGACACAAACTGATAACAGCAGTGCTGTATTGGTTACTCTAATTCCAAAAGCAACATCACAATTGTTGACATGTTTTCCTGAAATGACAAATGACTCTGTGTGAACCTCTGCAGGGGGGGAAGTTCAGTCTTCCATCTTTTTACACAATAGTCACATTAAAACTGTGGTGGGGTGGGATAAAACCCTTTATGCTTATATGTAAAGCAGAACATTCAAAAAATCATGCGGGATGCTGGACTATTCTTCATTTTCCAAGACGGTCCTGAGCACTGCAGGACGTTGAGCGTCCCGGTTTCCAGTCCACTGAATGCCCTCATACATTTTCCAAAAGTCCCCTAGGGGGCAGTATTGTCTCAGTTAAGAGCCACTGGTCCAGTCATTCAGCTCCTGCCTGGCTGGGGCTTTACCCGGTTCTTGCCAGGCTCTGGTCCCCTTCACCTCTGCCTTCAAGGATCGGGGTCTCACCCTTACTACTAATGTCTAATGGGACCCCTAAGCCTCATCCCCTCTGGACCAGTCCAACTAGACTGGGCAGGACTTCTGCTTCCACCAAAGCCAAGTGCTGCTCCAGATTGTAACCTGTCATTGCCACTCTTTTTGGGTGCCCCACTGAACTCATCTCCTGTAGTTGAATCTCCTGCCCCATCCCAAGGGGATTCATTTTCTGGCAGATGCCAGCCTTTCCACTCTACACTGCACCCCCCAGCCCCTGCCCCCTGCACCATCACCCCACTCCCAGGCTGTTCATAACCAATAGAACAGGTCCAACAATACCAAGGTTTGAAATTGTGCCTCACCAGATCTCTGTGGCCTTTTGCCTGCAGCTAGATCCCCTTTGGATATTGAAACAGGAAAGAATTCTCTTGTGCAGATTTTTGAAGAAAAAGAGAGTCAGCCACTCTTTTTGGGGGGGGGGCTTTCTTCTACCAGTCTTTAGTTTTCTTGTCAGCATCACACCACATAGCCTCAAGCCATGTGAGAAGCCTGCCCAGCTCCCTGCAGAGCACTGTAGCCAAGAGTATGTGCTCTGGAATCAGAAAAACCTGAGTTCAAGTCCAGGGTCTATCTCATACTGCCTGGGGACTTTAGGAAGTTCACTTAGACCCTCTGAGCTGCAGTTTGCTCACCTGGAAAATGGTGATGCCTATAAGATGCTTAGCACAGCGCCTGGCACATAGTAATCCCCCAGTAAATGGTTGTTGTTGGTATTATTCTGACAATCACATGGTATATGGTAAAAACTGGCCTCTGCTGACCTTATTTGTCCTATCTTGTATATTTCCACTTTAATCTAGACTAAGGCAGAGGTGTCCCTGAGACTGACCAGAATGGGTCTGCTTTCTGGGTTGAAGTTCCATCCAATGAGAAATACTCAGCCGGTAAAATCTTAAGGACTTTTCACCACGTCATGAAGAATGCATTTTGATATTTTTTATCCTGTCTCATTCCACAAGAAAATCTGAGATGTAGCCATTGAGCATACCAAGATTGTGGAGCAGAATTAACTAGGAATTATACTTAAATAGGGCCCCTACTTTCTTATAAAATTCAAGAATTGTCTGCAAAGGTGACTAGCGAAGTTGGCTGCATTGTTAATCACCTAAAGCAATGTCTGCACAATGCCAGAGCTTTCTGAGGAAAAGGGGAAAACACAATCAATCATCCAGGTGCCAAAGAAGGCATTTGGCTCCTGTGCAGAGACGATATGAAAAAGTCATCTCAGTGCAAGCAGCTAGAGTAAGGCAACAGATATCTTGAGGGTTCTAACCTGTTTGCTTAGCATTAAGAAAGAGTCTTGAACAACCCATAAACTATTGAATGAAACATCCACACATTCATCAATCAGCCAATATTTATTGAGCATGTACTATGTGCCCGGCACTATGAGGGCTATAGAAAGCAGAGTATAAGACTGTCCAGAACCTTCCCTTGAAGAACTTGCTATCCAACTGCTGGGGGGTGGAAGGTGGGGTGGGGGAGAGCACTTCCCTACAAAAAGCAATAGAAAGCCCCTCAGCTAGGGTTTTCAGAGTAAGCTAACACCCTTTTAGTTGCCGTAATTACAGTCTCATAAAATTAAGCAGACCAGATGTTCTACTATTTAGCAAAAGAAAAAATATAGTGGTGCTTATTAAGGTAGTTGTTTGACTTTACAAGGACTTATGCAGAGTGACTCAGAATCAGGTTTTGGTGTCAGGTGGATCTGGGTTTAAGTTCTGCTACTGCCACTTACTAGCTGGGTGACCTTGCCCAAGTTGCCTGACTTCTCTGGGCCAGTTTTCCCTGCAGAAACTGAGGATAACAACAATACCCTCACACATACACGCAGGCGTGAAGGGTTGTCACGAAGATGATAAGCGATACCTTATGGAAAACACTTAGCATAGAGCCTACCACACAGTTCATGGTCCCTTAAAATGTTGCTTACTACAATCATTAAAAGCAAGAAAATCACCCTCACTAGCATCAGCCAAAGACATCAGAAACTGAAAGAAAATTCCAGTCTCTCCTATTAGCAATGGGGGCATGTTTCCCTCCCCTCTCAAAGTGCTAACATTCCTGGGGAAGAGTCAGCTGGGCCTGATAATATGGTGAGGTAAAGAAAGTGTTTGTACAACAGTTCCAAACATTCTCCCCACAGGTAAATTTGGCTTTTATGCTGCCTACTTGCCCAGAAGGGGCTCTCTTTGGCCATTGAGGCCCCTCTCTGGGAGCTCTGGGTCATCCAATTTCAATATTTCTTTCTTTTACAAGCTCCATTTGCAATTTGGCATCCTACATATTCTCCCCTGAGGGATAACAACACAAGAAAGGACAGAAAAATTGTAATGTGACCTTTTAAAAAAGAATGACCTGTGTGCAAAAACCCCAAGCGCGCCTCTTACAATACGTGTACACAAAACCCCACAAAAGGCTCTGACTCACAGTTGGGAGAAGCAACAAGCACTCCTGAATAGATTTTTCTAATTTAACTGGCAAAAATTTACCTCTAAATCTCCATGATAGTATGTATAGTTTCCACTTCAAAAGGAAACACTTTGGGTTATTATGAGAAATGATAATGGCAGTTCCAACAGAATGTGGATGACAGAATCTGCTTCCGAAAATGCTACCATGTGTATTGTGTTGTTTCCTGGTTATTAATACAATACATTTTGCCTCTGAGTCAAATGTTTTTACTTATGCCAAGAAAAATCGTGAATTACAGGAAGTCTAACAGGCTTAATTAGTGAGGAGTTTAACTTAATCCGGTGGTTTTCCAACAACCCTGACAGAGTCAGACTCGCTCCCTGCATCTAATGGGAAGTAAGTGGTCAGAAATGGCCTTTAGCAACCTTATTAGAGAAAAGGCACATGAAGCACACAAACAAGGCTGGTTCTCCAGAGGTAAAAAATAATAGACTGAGGTCCTGTAATTACCAACAGCGGTTTTTTGCATGCAGGTTCCTATTGCGTGTTACCTGTTGCTTTCAACTTTCTGTAATTACTGCTTCTTATGATCAGACAATGCTGTTTTCCCTTCCTATTATGAACCAGCATGCTCAGGAGAAAGTCATTCATGGCCCCTCGAGTTTGCCCTGTAAGTGTATTTTTAAAGGCAAAGCTTCTTAGCCCAGCCAAATGAAACTGATTGGAAAAGCACCATAGAAACCAGAGGCCTATTATGTGTAATAGCCCACTCTTTGCAGCCCTATCCTAAGCACTAGGCCACAATTTCAGAAGGAAAGAACCTGTAAAGGCTTCAGAAGACAGCAATGAAGATGATTAAGGGATTGGAAAAGAGGATCTAGGGGAAAAGGTTAAAGGTATTAGGATTATAAGGACGATTTAGCCTCAAGAGGAAAAAAAAAAATGAAGGAGGCTGACCAGCTGTTCTTCCTCACTATTGATGGCACAGAATAAATGAATGGCAGTGTGCGACACTTTAGGTTAGATGTAAGAAAAAACTTGATGACGAGTCTCCTGAATTACTAAAGGCCGTTCATTCTTCATTCCTAAAACATTGGTGGACCCCCAACCCCATGTTGGACTGTGTACTGTGGAGAAGGAGTTCACAGGCTAATGAGGGAGACACACCAAGCAGATTGTTACAAGACAGTGGGATGCATGCTATAATAGAAGAAATTCACAATGCTTATGCAGTACATATTATATATCACTTCCAGGGGGGTCTGAAGCAGCACCCAGTAACCAGGTATCTCGATATTTCTGGAGCAAAAACACATGAATATTCACACAGGGTGTGATAAAGACTATAAATATAATCTCCTGCCAGTTGAAGTTTTGCTGCCAAATGAGTTTGCCATAAACTTACAAAGGCTCTCAGTTTTCAGAGCTTTTGGGGTTTTGGAATGATAGCTATGACACTGTGGGCCTGGATAAGGGGAGTCTGGCTCAGCACCAGGACCTGGGAGTGACAGGCAGCTTCAGGCTGTGGGTAAAGCATGTGTCTCTAATGTGCCCCAACTGTGCGACACCATGGACATGTCTGGAGAAGGATTCCTCTGTGTGTGTGTGGGTGTGTGTGTGTGTGTGTGTGTGTGTGTGTGTGTAAAGCAGGGGGAAGTTCCTCATTGCTCCTCAGGTCAAGTCCACTTTTAGGATCTGTATATCAAGTTCCCCTTGGCAACATGCCTCAAGGAATGAGGCCTTTACTTACCAAATGGTCAATAAATGGGTTTTGTTATTACAATGATTTCAAATATTTGGCTCCATAGTCCCTGTGAGCATGCCCACAAATTTGCAGAATAAGCATCTTATGTAGGGTTTGAAAAGTGTGGTACAATCACTGGGTAGGAGGTAAGGGGAGTGGGGTGTCATGTCTCTGGCCTTCCTTTCTAAGGTGTGTGTGTGTGTGTGTGTGTGTGTGTGTGTGTGTTTGAGACAGAGTCTTACTCTGTTGCCTGGGCTAGAGTGCCGTGGCATCAGCCTAGCTCACTGCAACCTCAGACTCCTGGGTTCAAGCGATCCTCCTGCCTCAGCCTCCTGAGTAGCTGGGACTACAGGCATGCGCCACCATGCCCGGCTAATTTTTTCTATTTTTAATAGAGACAGGGGTCTCACTCTTGCTCAGGCTGGTCTTGAACTCCTGAGCTCAAGCAATTCTCCTGCCTCGGCCTCCCAGACTGCTAGGATTACAGTCTAAGCTGTGTTCTGTGAAGAGCGGGGCCAGGGAGAGCCTGGCCACATGATTTTGTCTCCCATACCTATTCTCAAGGATGGCAGGGCCTGGCAAGTGATAAAGAAGGCTGAAAAGCCTACAGGGAGGAGCACCAGAGCTTCTGGTTATCTGGTTTGGGGCACGCCCAATTACCCTCTAAGGGCAAGCAGCTTCACTTAGGGGCTAACCTCCCTGGAGGGGGAACACCCAAGGAACCCTGCCACACCCTCCGAAGTTTTGCTTGCTGAAGGAAAGGGGGCAGTTCTTGAGCTCATTCTTCTTCTATTTCCAATCCAAAAAAGGAGACCCCTTTCAGGAGCCATTGTTTTTCTACCACCTACCCCCCACCAACACCTACACCTAAGCTCAAAGAAAGCAAGGCCCTCTTTTCATCTTTAGACCACCTACCCCCCAAAACCATGTCCTCCTTTCTGGCCTGGTCCTCCTCTCTACCCTACCAGGATCCAAGGCCACGTCATTTCAGGGTGAGCTCAGCCTCCAACCACTCCCTCGGAGGCCGAGCTTCCCAACCTTGGTGATTCCAAAAGCGCTCATCTGTTGCAACACACAGGGCCCACCCCAGGCAAAATTGAGCTGAGGACACAGCCTTCAGTCTGCTGAGTTCCCACAGCCCCACACCCCGCCCCTGCTTGCACAGCCTTCCTCTTCCTTGGGGAGTTGGCTCCCTGGAACCCTTCCTTCTCCTCTCCCTGACAGGAAAGGTTCTCATCAAGGAATTTGCACGGGATATAAAGAATGACCCTGCCTTACTGAGGCAGCCCTGCCAGACCACCCCTTGAAATCTGACTCAAAGGAATCCTGTACTGACAGCGGCAGTTCTGGCATCACTCACAGGCAAAAAGGAGATATTTGTAGGCAAGGTGAGCCTTCTCGGTGCCCATCAGATTATGATGTGGGGCCACCAACTCAGCTCTTGCCTTCTTGATCTAAGATGGACTGTGGCAACATTCTTCAGAGGAATGGACTCTGTTTTCTGAATTGAAATCAGGCCATGCATTTGGATATCAGGAGACAGGATCTGGAATTGGGATTGACCTGGAAAGTTTGGAACATAGGGTTGCCAAAGGTTCTGTGTGCTGGAGGGAGGGAGTTAGGAAAGGAAGAGGATACTTTGAAAAATAGCCTCGTCGGTGAGAAGAGGAAAAGAGACACAAGGAAGTAGTGGGGGAGAGAAACCTGGAGGGTCGTGGGAGTGAGGCAGAAGATTAGGAAAAATGTATTTAAAGGAACAGTTAACATTTTTTTGAGTGCTTATTTTATATTGGACACTGTAGCTGTGTTATCACATGTCACCCTCACAATAACCCTAGGAGATGAGAACTATTATTAGATCCATTTTACAGAGGAGGAAACGGAGGCTTACTGAGATTAAGTAATTTGTGGCAAATCACATAATCAGTGAATGGTAGAACTGAGATTGAAACACTTGTTGGTCTGACTCCAGGGCCCGCAGCCATCTGAGGAAGGGGCCAAGCACCTTTCGGTTGTAGGAGGAGGCTCCCTGTTGTATATTGACAGAGTTCCCCAGACAACCCCTTCCACACACTTCCCACAGGGACCACCTACCCCTAAACTAAAGGTTGCTTTCTGGGAAGGCACGGGTAAATGTAAATATGTGCTCTGGACAAGGTCAGGTTAAGGCAGTTTACCTTCAGAAAGCACAGATGAGAGGTCAGGGCGAAAGCCTGACCTGTTTCAAGGTCTTAGAGGAGTTGGGAAAGAGAGGCTCCCAGAAGGATGGGCCGCCTACAGGAGTCAGAGCAGAGGGTACAGGGGGGAGGGGTGGGTGGCACTGTGGCACTGAGTCCCTGAGACACACTGGGAGGCTGAAGACACCAAAGACAAACTTGGCTGATTTCGTCATTTTCCCCAGAGCTGACCCTGCCCTCCAAATGCACAAGTGAGGGAAGAAGCGCCTGGTGCCAGGGAGTTCATACAGATATTGGAGACAAACAGCCTGGGTTCAGAACTACTAGCTATGTGTCTTCGGGCAAGTCAGTGCTCTGAATTTTCCCTTTCCCATCTGTAAAATGCGGATGGAAATAAAAACACCTACTTGAGACATGAGATTGTTTGTATAAAATGTTCAGCACAATGCCTAGTACTTGGTAGAAATTCATTATATATCAGGTCCATCTGCCCTGCTCTCACCACTTTTTGGAAGAAAAGGGAGAAAATTTAAAAGCCCTGGAAATAGCCTCTGAAGATGTCTGAGAACGAGGAACATTCATTGGTTCAGTCACCACATAAGCCCTGAATCCCTCCTTTATGCCCTGGAGAGTCAGAGATGAATAAAACAGTCCCTGTTCTCAAGGAGCTCACACTCAAGCCGGCAAAGATCCAACACACTCTTGCCATACAATACAATACATTATAATAGAGATTGATCTAGGAAGGCTATGGGGGCACCTGAGGGCATTGAGAAAGTTTCACAGAGAAAATATTTGAAATAGAACTTGAGAGACAAGTAGCAATTGTTAGGCATACGAGGATAGAAAGTGTATTCCAAGAAAAGGGAATAACATACGTTAAGGAACAAAACATAGCAAGTGTAAGTGGAGCTGGAACATTGAGTTCAGGATGTGGTGAGGGTTGGTGAGAGATTACACTGGAGGAGGAGTCAGAAGCAGTAGGCTATTATTGAGTGACACCTCTGAGCAGAGAGAGATGATATTCAAAATTTATAATAACCAGTATGGCATGGGCATTAATCAATTAGAAAGGACTCAAAACAATAAGGAAGGCCATAGTGAGGCCTTGAAGGAAGGGATTTCTTATATTTAGAATAATTTTTGCAATCGAACTGAATATAAGTAGATAATTAATGGATTTGCTGTCACCGAGGCTTCCACTTGTTTGAACATTTGGCCTGACAGCAACAATATCTGGCACACAAGATATGTATATATATATATAGTGGCACATAATACTATTTTGCAGAAACAATTTTATGAATTGTGCCCACATCTGCATATAAAAGATTCTTTGTTACCCTGCCAAAACTTGAGTATCTATTCAGTAGAATGTCAGGGAGGAAGAGTATAGTGTCTTAATAGCTCCCCTAAGCATACAGACCACAGCAACATACATAACATGTCGAATTGCTATAACGAAATCAGTTGAATTGAATGTCTTCCCTTTGAAATTTGATCCTTGTCAATTTCTTTAAAACGTTGTACCTTCTAATTCTAATTAACTCACCTCTTTCCCTTATCCTATTCATTGCCTTTGCTAATAATGTCAGATATTCTTAGGTTAGAGAAGGAACATTTTTTAATTATCTTTAGACTCCATAGAACTCCCTCTTAGTTAATTATCTTCTTATTCTCCCTGACTCATCTGTGGTCATCCCACACTATGGTCTTAAGCTAGCATGGATTTTATTGTCTGACCTGTTGTTTTTCTGAGCCTCCCAAGTGAGAGAATCAGTAATGCAGACTAGCCACACAATGAGGTTATATTAATCATTTATTTGTAAGTGAACCAGGTCGCCTTTCACGTCAGCTCTCCTAACATGTCAATTTTTAACACATCTAATATGAAACAGTCCAAAGAAATCAGTTCCATCTAGGGAAGGACTTGCAAGCAAATCTTTTCTAGAAAATTAGTAACAACGAAAATGATTTTTTCACTTCAGTTTAGTCCTAACCAAATCAATGGGAGCAGGGTTATCTCCACCTGCTGTAGGCTGGGAGAGCAAATTCAGCACTGTGTTTATAGGAAGTGAGAGGCCAGGGTTTAAGCTTTGCGGCCAGACCAGCCTAAGTTTAAATTCTAGTTTTACCACTTGCTCTCTGTGGGCCTTAGGGAAGTTTTTTAACTTCACAGAGCCTTGGTTTCTCCACTTACAGGTTGGGGGATAAAAATATCTATCTTGAAGCGTTGTTGTGAAGATTAAAGGTAAGGTACAGAAAGTGAAAAGTGCTTAGCATAGTACCTCGCAGTGACTAGATCTACTCATTAGGTGGTACACTGTAGTTATTATTATTATTGTTATTGTTATTGTGGGCTCATTATAAAGCAAGAAGAACACAAGACCATGAGTCAGGAGCCTGGGTTCTGTTCTTAGCTGTACCACTTATGAGGCAGAGACATTTGCTGAGAGATGACTAATAGGTAACATGGGTTCTACCACTCCCCTCTTCAACATCCATGGTAGACATCAATAATCAATCACAGCATTCTTTCCTAATGAGCAAAGACATAGACTCATTTTTAACACTGGATTCTAAATAGCCTCTACTGCTCAATTAAAGTTGGCAAATGAAAAGAAGCTTATTTGCCTTCTCTGGATTAAATGGTCTCAAATGTACCTTTTAGTGTTAACATTCTACGGCTCTATGGCTTTTATTATTTTTTTTTCCAAGACAGAGTCTTGCTCTGTTGCCCGGACTAGAGTGCCATGGCATCAGCCTAGCTCACAGCAACCTCAAACTCCTGGGCTCAAGCAATCCTCCTGCCTCAGCCTCCTGAGTAGCTGGGACTACAGGTGCACGCCACCATGTCTGGCTAATTTTTTCTATTTTTAGTAGAGATGGGGTCTCACTCTTGCTCAGGCTGGTCTCTAACTCCTGAGCTCAAGCGATCCTCCTGCCTTGGCCTCCCAGAGTGCTAGGATTGCAGGCGTGAGCCACCGCGCCCGGCCACATTGTATGGCTCTTTGGAGGAAATGCTCTCTGATAATGTTTACAACATAACTATGAGATGAAGTGAAGGGTTCCGGGTTCAGAGAGTGACTTCCCACATAACAATAAGCAAACAAATAGTTCAACTTAGTGGTGTGATGCAATAAGATCTACCTAGATTTACGCCTGTTTCTTCTGCTGTGTACTAACTCTGTGACCTTGGGCAAGTCACTTAACCTCTCTGAGCCCCAGTTTCCTCATTTGTAAAAATGGACATAAGATGGTTATGTAAGGTGTTAACATCAGAAGAAACTGAGTGAAGGATACTTAGGAATTCTCTGCACTGACTTTACGAATGTTCTGTAAATCTGAAATTATTCCCAAATTAAAAGGTTTATTTTTAAAAAATAAGCAGAAGGGCAAGTGCCTTGAGGAATTGTGCAGAGTAAACAAAATAAGGTGTGGGAAAGCACATACGGAGTTCGCTGCCTTTCTTTTCCCCCTCCCAGGCATCTCCCTTCACCTACGCATTCAAACTTGTAGAACACCTGAGGAATCAGGAGGTATGTTATCTGGACTGTGGTGCCAGCAGGTTCACCTGCCTGACAGCATTGCAGTTCAGAGTCTTGCTGCCAAGCTGAAGCCCTGCAGGCAAGAAGGTTGGGTTTACACAGCGCTGGGAGCCAATGAAAGCATCACACATTGCCAGAAAGTAAAAATGGCCTGCCTACCTTTGTTGCACTCAGCCTGTGTGTGGGATGGGGGGGAGGAGCGAGCAGGGGGAAATGAAATGAGAGAACTGGGGTAGAATCTGGATGATAAGACTTGCAGGTTCATGCTCCACCTCCCTCATCCTTAAAACTCTTTCTTGTTGGCTTTAGAATCATTCATTTGGGTAAAAGCACTGTTTCCAGATAGACCCTGATATATACATCCAAATAAGTAATAAGTTGGGGGGGTAGAAGGAGATCTGTGCTGGCTCCAGGCCCGTTTGCCCCCAAATCCATTCCTTCCTTCTCCCTTCTCTGATCTCTATTGCCACAGGGAAGCGGGTGGGGCAGGTTGACCTTTGCAGGCTGTTTCCCAGGCTCTGGTGGGACACTAGAAAGCAAGGGGAAAAGAGAAACCAGGGTGTTCCTCTCCCTCCCTCTCTGCCTGGTGTGGTGTCCCCAGAAGTGACTGTGTCTCTTTTGTGGCTCTGGCACTGCTGACCAGGGTACTGTGGCTCCAGTTTCCAGCAAGTGACCCAGCCCCAAGGTTCTAGTGTAAGAGCTCCCTGCTGTGACTAATTTCCAGTTGCTTCGTTGTCCTCTGCTTGGCATCTGGCTCTTCCATCACCTGTGTAACTAATTCCCTGCATTGAATCCTTCTCCCTTAAATACTCAGTGATTTCTGTTTTCCCAGTTGGACGCAGCCTGATCAGTCCCGCATTAGCCAACAGCAATGATTCCTTCTTTCCACTAGCCACTTTTCATTTTGGAACACAAGGCTCCAAGAGACTTATCCAGAAAATGTAGGTGGGAGATCAGGGGAGTGGAAGAGGTCTGGGGAATTAAATGTGGAGGTCAAGCTCAGGAGAGCCTGGCCCCTAAAGAGAAGTCTTTGAAATGAGAAGGCAGCAGGAACAGAAAAGCAGCTAAGCTAGTCCTGCTACTTCTTGAGTGTGCCCTGTCCTGATCTGTGAGTGCTCTGGGAGTCTTCTGATTTGGCAGAGAGCAAGTCGAAGCCTAGAAAGAGAGGAGAAATGAGGGCTTCAGAGTCAGCTCCAGGAAAATTGAAAGAAGACAAGGAAAGCTTGGGGTGTGGCCGGCCTGCCTGTAGGTGGTGGCTGCAATCCAGTCAGATGGAGGAAAACAAACATGGGAGTCCAACTGATCCCATCAATCATGCTGTCCTAATGGGCCATTATCAAACTATCCCAGGGAAAGGTTTTGCTTGAGGCTAAGTGGCAATGACTTCAACAGCAACAGAAACCACACGGTACTGTCCCCAGGACAGGAGGCCCTTCATTTAATTTCCTTGCAAACTGTGTTTGGAGCTGTATAGACCCAGCGTCAGTGCTTGAGTCCCATTCATCAGCCACTAATTGACTGTGTGACCTTGTGCAAGGCACTTAATAGCTCTGTGTCTCCATTCTTCTTTGTACAACAGGGAGAAGGGAGTCTGGCCCCCTGCTTACCTAAAAGGGCACATTGTGAGTACTCAATACACATCAAACTGTAATTCCAGGTCTGAGGAGGTACAAGAGCAGATGCCTGAGAAATGCTTCCTACTAGGGGCTGGGAAAGAAAGAATGGAGGAACTACAGTGTAGTGCTCAAGAGCATGCTTTTTAAAAAAATTATTGTTAGTTTGGTTGAGGGGGCTAAGAATATTGTCATTGTATATGAAAATATCCCTAAATTTTTGAGTTGCATGATGAAGCATGTAGGGGTAAAGCCTAAAAGAGAAAAAGAGAGATAGATAAAGCTAACATGAAAAATCTTGATAGCTATTGAATCTGGGTGATAGGTACCTAGGGGGTTCATTATATTTTCTACTTTTGTATGTGTTCAAAAATTTCCATAATAAAAATGTTTTAAAGCATGCATTTTAGAGACAGACCTGGGTTCGACCCCATTCATTCAGACAACAAATATGTATGACTAATACAGGATGCCAGGCCCTGAGGTTTGACTCAGTGGTAGTGGGCGGAGGGGCACAAAACAGGTCAGGTCAGGATTTCTTAGTGCAAGAAAGGTATTTAGATATTAGATGGCCAGAAAAAAATGACAAGTGTCCACTTTATCTCTCTATGCTCTTTCGAAAGTACTTCTCTGCTTGAAAAGCCAGAGTTTTCTCTGATGAATTCTTCCATAAGGCCTGGAGGCAAGAGCCACCCCCAGCCTAGAAGGACACTGGAACGCTGTTTTTTGGCCTCTGCTGCTATGGCCAGTGGCTAGGCAGGCCAGAAGCCCTCCACAAGGGGGACCACTGGCTTCTGGTGTGGGATACATTACAAGTACCCTGAGCAACTCATATAGGCCCACCCAATCTTCATTCTCAGAAGATTGCAGGCCTCCTTTGGTCACGAGCGAATTGCCCCTTCCCTCCCTCATTTGTATCTCTTCCTCGAACCTGCACAGGATTATGGAATCGAAATCAGGTAGGAAAAGAGGCTGTCTCAAAAGTTAGAACTGCATTTGAATCCTGGCTCTACTACTTATTATCAATGTGACTCTAAGCAAGTAACTTTCATGTTCTGAGCTTTTGTGTCCTCTACTATAAAATTGTGACAAAACGGTATTAATACTTCCCTCATAGGGCTGTATGAGGATTAATGAGAAAATGCAGGCAAAGTACTTAGCACAGTCCCAGGTACAAGGTATGCTCTCCAAAATCTGGGCACTGTTGTTGTTGAGGAAGAGGAGATGAAACAGTCCATCCTCTGCCCCAGTGAGGAGGGAAAAAGACAGGAGTTGAGGTCTCTGAGTCATAGCCTGATGATCCAGCATGCAAGGATCCTCTTTGACCTGGGCCCTGAGACAAAAGACCTGATTCACCTCCCCACCAGGTTAAGGGACAGCACAGAGATGGAGACCCTCTGGCATGGGGGCAACCTAGGATTTTAGAGGAGACCCAAGAAGGAAAGCCAATTCTGAGTCCATACCAAAGGTTGCAGGCTGATTCCAACAAAGCAACCCCTGAAGCGACCAACACACACTCCCCGCCTTCCGTGCCAAATGTTTTGCCTATATTTGGCAGTTACCTAGAAGTAGTCCTTAAACTCAGAAGGTTCTTTTTTTTTTTTTTTTTTTTTGAAAAAGGGTTTTCTCTGTTGCCCAGGCTAGAGTGCCGTGGCATCAGCCTAGCTCACAGCAACCTCAAACTCCTGGGCTCAAGTGATCCTTCTGCCTCAGCCTCCCGAGTAGCTGGGAGTACAGGCATGTGCCACCATGCCCGGCTAACTTTTTCCATATATTTTTATTTGTCCAATTAATTTCTTTCTATTTTTAGTAGAGATGGGGTCTCGCTCTTGCTCAGGCTGGTCTCGAACTCCTGAGCTCAAACGATCCACCCGCCTTGGCCTCCCAGAGTGCTAGGATTACAGGCGTGAGCCCGGCCTCAGCAGGTTGTCCAGCCCTGCAACAGTTCTAGATCCAGAAGCTCCAGCCACTAGCTCAGGATCTGAGAGTATAAGCCTGGGGCAGCCCGAGGCTGGCATGCAACCAGCTGAATCACACACAACCCCAACTGCCCTGCATATGCTGACTGGACATATAGAGGGGATGGCCTGCTCTTCCTGGAGGCCAAGTAGAATGTCACAGAAGCAACCCTGGTGTCACAATTTACAGATTCCATTTTCCAGTTGAAGAGGCAGAAACATGGAGAGGTTAAGTGGGTCATCCACTATGATCAGAGGCCTGTGCAAGAGCTGGCAAGGGGCTGCAGGCCTCCTCATTCTCCAACCTTCTTGCCTTTTGCTCTCTGCTGTCTCTGAGTACAGTTAAGTTCTTACTTAACATTGTCAATAGGTTCTCAGAAACTACAACTTTAAGCCAAATGACATACAATGAAA